>NW_027223766.1:38740406-39097906 GCF_028538775.1 Myotis yumanensis | reverse complement strand
TATGTTTTTCAAAGAAGTGATTGTGGTTATTTTTCATTGTTCTAGTGTAGGGATTTTTTTTTTAGTATTTCTTATATTGATGTTCAATCTACAATTTGGGGGTTAATTATCTACTATATTATCAATTATTTTTAAAAAGGGATTGGGGAATGCAGTGCACATGTGAAATACATTGCTCATCACTCTCCTACTCAGGATGTCCTGCGTTCACCTGCCAAATATTGACAGGTTTTTTGCTCTGAAACATATTACTCATTTCACGTGAATTTTAAGAATAATTAAATGTAACACTAAAAAATAAGCCTTTCTCTTTGGTTTATGATATGTCACATGATATGGATTTTATTTCCTACATTTTGGGCTAACATTTTGGAACACTTATTTTACGCTGGCCATGAAATAAAGGAAAATACATTCTGTATAAAATTGTGTGTTGTTTTGTTTTTTTCAATAAAATAGGTAGCTTGGTGCCCACTGCAAGGTAAACAAGTTCCTTAATTTATTTACAGGTGTGAAATATATTAATGCATAGTGTTTTTTTTTTCTGGAAAGATCTAGGAATAAATATTTAGTTGATTAAAAAATGGACAAATTGTAAGATGGCTAAAGTACGAATCCAGGATTTTCGGAGTTAAAGAGAATATAAGAATGTGTACCTCTAAATGATCATTAATCATGTAGTCAGTTTTTTTTTTAAGTTCAGTGAAATCAACAATGAAAATATGAATGCAGTAGCATTTTCATCCCTAGTTGGGTAAAGAGTTTAGGACCAAAACTTGGCGAAATGGCTTGGAATTAAAAGAGCAGTTCTTATGTTTTCCACCCCTGATAATTTTCCAAAGTGGTTCATTTGTCAAATTATGGAGTAAGAAAAACTATATGAGGGTTAATATCAGGTATCACAATATTTTTTAAATGGACAAAGAAGTTCAAACTTTTCTAGAAATTGTTGTTAGAGATCTTATGAATAATATAATTTACCGATTCAATTACAAGGAGTGTGAGCATCTCAATTTCACCTAAGAGATTAGTGTTTATTTTTTATATCACGTGGTTAACAATAAGATTTTGTAAATTAAAATTTTATTTCCTGAGCTATTTAAATATAGAGATAGAAAATATATTGTGACTTGTCAAACATTATTTAAGTCGGTGCTATTAAGTTGTAAGAGAAAACAATGCAATTAGATGATTTGCTTCTGGGTTTTACATTCTGCTAATTTAAAATTTATTATATATTTAAAGGTTAATGAAAAGATTCATATATCAATTTGTTCTGGGTAATTGTGGGTATAAATTTAGATGTTCATTGATTGTATCAGTTGTATAGCCTATATCTGTATTTATGTTTTGCCTGCATAGTGCTATAAATTAAGTTAACTTTGTGTTGTAGTTAAGGTAACTCAGTTCTCCTGTTCATGAGCTATTCAAGGCCTCTCATCCATGTTATTTCTGCTGTTTAAGGGCATTTAAGGACTAATTGGGTCTTCCTTTGAGTGATAAAAACAAAAAATGAAACTCTTAAGTAGACCATTTTGCTATTAGTTTTTATCAGTGGAAAAAGTTTTGAGAGGACAAGATTGAAGCTAATATGTTTGCTAAAATGGGATATTTGAGACTAGATGTATGGATTTCGAACACATTTTTTTTGCTCTTCCCCATAACCAAGGCAAATCAAGAATGGACTTATTTGCCTTTTAGTCACTTCCCCACTTTTCAACATGTCACTTTTGCTACAAAGGTATTAAATGAATCAATTAATTTTACAAATTCTAAATTATTGAATTTATTTTTACATTTAGGAAAGCATCTCCCCAAATGTACTTTCCTTCAAAATAGCATATCGTCACATTTTAAATAAAGTGATACTATTGGGAAGAACTTTTTTGATGTTTGGCTGAATTGTGAGAAGAATCTAAAATTAGGTTTATTTGGGAATATAATATACCTTTCAAGAATCCTTTTCTTAATGCAATCTTTGTTCACTACAAAGTACGAGTACATATGGTAACTTTGGGGTCCTGATCCTGCCAGGCATGTTCCCTTGCAGTTTTTGTTACCTTCCTAATTCCGAAGGGCTGATGGGACATTTCAGAAGAATACTGCAGGTGTTTTTGTGCCTGCCACTGTGTAAAATTCATTCAGCCTAAGTTCCTGACTTCAGTCACCAGAGAATGTGTTTCCACCATAGATTAAAGGGGTAAGTATGTATCATTCAATAAGGTTATATTTTTTAAAAACTGAAAGGCAATTACATTAATAAGCTCAGACATGGCAATATTTTGCCTTCTAGAAAGAACTATCTCTTTAAAGGTATTAGCATAAAGATAGCACATTTGTTTATTATGCTTCCAAATCAGCTGCTAGTATCTCTGCCACAGGTAACAATTGACTTTTCAGGCTTCAAGTTAATAGCCTTGTCTCTTGCTTGTAGGGATCAATATTAGTATTAATTAATCACCATTATCGCCGCCAGGATCTGGTTCTATTTGTTGTTACATCAGCAAAATATCAATATAGAAAGTGGACTCTCTGATCGTCATGGCAACTTCATCTCTTGGGTCAAAGAAAGTTTATCTTATCTGTGCATAGAGAGTGGCAAACTGTTTAGGGATCTAGTTTGAACTCTAAGAACATTGATTTAGTTTTTGTTTGCGAATAGAGGCTGAATTCCAATCACAAGGGATAGGTAAGATTTAAATATTAATGCAGAGAGGCTTGTCTGAGAGGGTGTCATACCATACTGTCAGACTGTCTTTTTGAGATGACAAAATGGTAGAGAAGAATTGTCTAGTCAGAATTTTTTAAAGCCTTAGTAATTTATACTTTTGACATATACTTCTAGAAAGGAATATATGATCATTACTAGGTGGAATTTGTTTTGGTCAAGATTTCAGACGTTAAAGTTAGAGGCTATCATTTTTTATCTTGCATCCCATCTTTCCTGGCCTGTTACTATAATATCCGCTATTTTTAAAAAGTACTTTTGAGGCTAGTTTTGCCTCAGGTTGGGTGTGAGATGAGGCCAGAGAGATTTGCTATGAATATTCAGTTCCAAGGAACACATTTTTACGGGAATATTTTAATATTAACAAATATTCATTGCTACTAAGTGAAATCCCAAAGCAAAGTACTGAAAGGATAGCTATATTTGGAGAATATTTGCAAAGATAATAAAAGATCATAAGTTGCTGAAGCCAGGAAACAAAAGACATGCTAATTTGTTGATATTCTTGAGATATAGTGATCACTTAAAATGAGCATTTTTTTCTAAATCATATTGGGAATTCATCTTACTCTTTTTCAAAAGTTATGCTACAGGGTAGAAACTGGGTTTAGAAATAATGCCTGCAATAGTCTTAGGCTTGTGGGCATTTAATAAACTTAACCATGTTTGTGTATGGGGAAACTATATATGTATCTCATGATTTTGGAGATTTTAAAAATGAATGTTGAGTGCCCGGTAGCTATAACCAATACCATATAATTAATTGCTTATTCATTCCAGGCATTGTCCAAGTAATAGCTGAAAGTAAAGTCTTTATTTAGTCTGCAAGGCAATGCTACTTATTATTTAATATTCTGGTAATATTCCCACAGGTGTAAAACAGAGAATATATTTATTAGAGGCTCTAGTATAATACCTAGTATTAAATAGACCTTCATTTCATCTGAGCATCTGAACATTTGTGAAAATACACCCCTTTGAATTGCTAGAAGTTGTTGAATTGTGTTAGTCTGATGTTTTCGCATACATATTTGGCTTTTGTTAATGTCAAATTTATCATAAACAACTGTCACAGATATATATTTGATATAATAGCTTACATATAGGCTACCACAAATATATATAATCTTAATAGCATTTCTGCAGGCTATTAAAATCTATTTTAAAAATGTTGCTTAAATTTTAATATGCATCGAAAATAATATTTAAATGGGCATTAATTGGAGATATGTTTAGTGTTCTTTTTCAGTTGCTTTTTTTTCTTTGGTAAATTATTTTGAAGATATGAATTACTCTAATCTACATTTGGAAAACTTTGGTGAGCATCTCTTATTAAGACAATAAAAGAGAATTTTCAGCCAGTTGACATCTATATAATGTCGCATGTGGAAGATTTCTTTTAAGCGAGTTACTTGACATAGGTTTTTCAGTCATAAGCTCTAAAATTTTTTTTATTACAAAATTTGCAAAAGTCTTTAAACTTGAATAGAGTGAGAATTAATTATAAAATTTAGAGGTAGAGATAAATATATGTCCTTCATTGCCTATTTATCTGGAACTTTACATTTTCTTATTGTTTTTTTTTCTTTGTAATATTAAAGATGGTGTACTCTGTAAGAAAGACTTGAATTTGCTTCATTGTGGTACATTCTGAAATTAGTGCAAGCCTGCAATAAACTGAGGGTTATATTAAAAATAGTGAATTGACAGATCTTCAAATTCAGCTAAGGGCCAGATTTCTTGTTTATTGAAAAAGTAGCTAAAAAAAAATTATGTATTATTAAATAGTTTTAAAAATAATAAAACAAATAATAATAGAAAATAATAATTAAGTACGCTCAATATTTTCCATTTCTCTCTTGCTGACAACATTTAGATGACCTAATTTGGAAAAATGGTTTTTGAAGATTATTCAATTAAAAGGTCTTATTATTTATAGTTTAATGATAACTATTTATGCCATTTTAGCATGTTTGGTATTCACAATTTTTAGATGGAGTTTTAAAAATTTCTTACAATAGTGTAAAAGGGAAAAAAAAAAGAGTATATCCTAAGTAGAAGTTTATTTAGTTTCCCATGTCTAGTGATTCCAAAATGTAAAATGCTCTATATTAGAAGCCTTCTTGTTTATTTTGTGTGCTGAGAAGTTCAAAGGCATTTTTTTTTTTTTTTTTAACAAAACCCAGTGAATTCAGTGGGGATGTTTGGGAGTGATGCGCAAATTCTTTTTGTACATTATCACTGTGTACAAATTATTTGTATGGTGTGCATTTTCACCCGTGTCAACATATATCCCTGTAATACTCTATTTTATAGCCCATACTTATATAATTAAGGTATGTATTTATGTGAATAAATTGTGGATAAATTTTATACTGCTTGTAGAAGCCTTTCAGAATATAGTTAAGTGAATATTTTAATGAGAGATGGATGACATATTTATAATATTGCCTATTAATAGAAATCTTCTATACATAATGAAAGTTATTACCAGTTGTTCCCTAAATAAAAAAGACTAAGTTAAGCTCACGTAGAGTAGTCACAAAATATGTGTTTTACTCTTCTCACTTTTGTTTAAAAATTATGTAACAGATATTTACGTCTATTAAAAATGCAGATTCGTAATCTTTGTCATAAACATCTCCTTGCCAAACTAGTTTATGTATTGGCGTATATTCTGTAGATCATTATAGCAGGGGGCCAGCTAAAATGGATTTGCCAACAGCATTGATGGTTTAAACATTTTTTTTTCCTTCAAGACTCTAATCAGTATGAATTGATTAAAAGGTTTTAATTTTCTGAGTTAGTTTTACTTCTTTGGGATAACGCTGTCTGAATTTGTATTGTGCACATTTATCAATTAGGTCTTCTTTCTTTTCTTGAAGTAACACCCTGAAATTCTCATTTTGATAACCTCCCTGCCCGTATTGATATAAATAACCACATTTTCCAAAGACATTTTGACTTGTACCTAAGTCCTCTCGCATATTTTGAATCTATTGGGCCTCCCACAGCCAAGAACAGACTCCGGGTGCAGGGAAGACTGACCAACATGGGGCTTGTGCAGATCTGAAATATTCAAGAGTTCATTTGCAAATATATTAGATAGCTGCTAAAAATATCACCCCACTTTTTAACAATGTGCATCTTGGATAAACAGGCGCATATTTTGTCATCAAGTTGCTTAAGCTTCTGAAGTCAGGGCTACAACTGGGTCAGATGATAAGATGAGCACAACAGAGAAACGAAGAGAGCGCCTGATAAAACCTGATTGATTGATGTCTGGCTTCCCCACCATCACAGGCAGTTGACAGTTAGTTTGGGATCAGATGATTTGGCTTTTGCGATAGAAGATGGGGCCTGGTAGGCAAGCCTGAAGGACAAAAAGGTCGGCTTCTGTGTAGTGTCAAGTAATGCCGCACTCCCACAAGGTGGGACATTATTAATATTTCATTCTTTCTCTTTTAGATCCAAGCCCTAACATTTGATAGTCACTCAAAGGCATGAAGATTCAGTCTACATACAGAAATGTGTGGCTACCTTCCTGTTTTATTTAATGTCCTTACATAATTTGTCACAACAAGCAAGGCCATATGCTTATTTAATAGCTATGGTATTTTATATGGTCCTTTGCAGTATATAATGACTTTTGCATATATTATCTTGTACTGTAAAATAATCATAGCAATAAACTGGTCAAACTTAGTACTTAAAAATTATTTTTTATGGAGAGATATAGATTTCCTGAGGTGAAAATTTTAAGTTAATACAGAGTTTCAGCTCCAAGTATTTGGATATTATAGATTATGAGAAACTTAGGTCAGAAATATCCTAATACACAGTTTAGATATGTCAAAATTCCGGAACACCTTGGTTGGCACCATGGGAGAACTTTATTTTTTTATATAGGTCTGTGGTTAATGAATAATCATACTGTAATCTGATGAACTGTAATCTTCCTAGTGATTGGATTATTAGGATGTTTCTTTGTATTTTAATCATGGGAAACACTAAATTCTTGGCACATTAAAACTATCTTAAAAATATTTGAGTTAGGTAGTTTACAGAACAACACTGTAGATCACTTTTGAGTTTGAACATGATAGGATAAATGTTCTTAGAAGAAAGAAGGGAAGAAAGAAGAGAGGAAGAAAGAAGAAAGGAAGGGAGGGAGGGAGGGAGGGAGAGAGAGAGAGAGAGAGAGAGAACGAACCAGAATAGTTTTAGAATAGACATGTTATCCAGTGTACATGAAAATTAGTGCAGCTGCTGTAGTATTGGAATCTGGACAGCTTGCATTTGAATTTAGATTTAGGACAGTTTGATCCTTTCTAGAAATCCTTTGGGATGTATCATTTTTCTCTGAGTTTTATGATCAGAGCGCCAAAGGACAGTTGGGTCTCAGCTAATACTATGGGCTGAATATCAGCAAGATGAGTTCTGCAAGGTGCTGTGTTGCTGATAGTATAAGTGGAATACTGTGTGAAAGCGCTTGCTCCTAAACCTGAAGTGGTTCTCACAATAGTGATCAGGGAAGGGGAAGGGGACTGGGGGTCATTTCGGCGGTGATTGGTAAAACTTCCCGGAAAGGTGCCATGAGAAAATGCCCTAGTCCCTTCTGCATACATTTATAGGAACAAAATTCATTCTCTCTCTCTCTCTCTCTCTCTCTCTCTCTCTCTCTCTCTCTCTCTATCATCTATCTAATCTATCTAAGGAATAAGGAAGAGTTATTATAGGTATAATTACAAAAACTTTTTCAGAAAAGATCTTCCAGAGAAAAGAAGCATTTTAGTGATCCTGCTCTGATGGCACGTTACTGATGGGAGTCCCTAGTACTATGTACGTGTGGTAGCTGATCATGGTCAGCACTTCTGCTATATCAGGGAAAAGAGAACACAAGTGATTTCTGTTGCACAATTGCAAACTCTGATACATTTCTCAGTTATTCAGTAAAACAGATGTTTTATTTAAGGTGATATAATAATTATCAAATGCAAATTGCTTTGATAGTATTTAGAGGTCTTTTTGAGTAACTATGAGCCGCTTTCTAAAGTTTATTAACTTGGTTCTCTGTGTGTTCTCTCCCTTTCTCTCTCTCTCTCTCTCTCTCTCTCTCTCTCTCTCTCTCTCTCTCTCCTATAAATTATTTAATACTTCCTTCTCAACCCTTTTTTCCTTTGGTATTTTTTCTTGTTTCTTTGTTTCTATTACTCCATGTGTTTTCGAACTGATGACTTATTTTGCATATGGGTAAGCTGCATTTGAAAAGTGTCTAATTATACATTGCGGAAAATTAGCGCTGACAAATGAAAAAAAAAAGTCAGATTATAAAAATAATTCAGATCAGGAGCCCTTATAAATGGAAAGTAACAATCAGCTGTTTGGTCAGCTAGACTGCAGCTTCTTGATTAGTACTTGACTTTGGCAGTCTCATTAAAGGAAGAGTATAAGTTTGAGATGGAGTGACTGAACTGATTAGTCTAACATTCACTTTCATGTTTTTCACTCTTGATTTCGAAGTTTCCATTTTGAAGAAAATTGAAGCATTTTCAGGTGTGGGATGTTACTAAGAAAGATCTTTGGGGATTTGTTTTTTCTAAACTGGTTAATACCAGTGTTCTTTTTTAAATTTATTTTTAGTTTTTTTTTATATTCCATTGATTTTCTATAGAGAGGAAGGGAGAGGGATAGAGAGTTAGAAACATCGATGAAAGAGAAACATTGGTCAGCTGCCTCCTGCACACCCCCCACTGGGTATGTGCCTGCAACCAAGGCACATGCCCTTGACTGGAATCGAACCTGGGACCGTTCAGTCTGCAGGCCGATGCTCTACCCACTGAGTCAAACCGGCCAGAGTAATACCAGTTGAGAAATACTCTCTTAGGTGTTACAAGAGGTGAAACACGATGACTGCGCATTATTCTTAATTATTCTAAGAAAGAAAATTAGCTATTGCATATTGAATAGAAAGTTTTAGCCTGGGATTCATAGGCTTGGAAGGGTTTTAGAGTATCCAGCCATGTTATGCAAAATTTTGTGCATTCAACATTTTTTTTTTTAAGAAGAGGTTTTAATGAGATACTCAGTGGGCTTCATGGTCCCATCAAAACTTTAAGGCCACTTTGAAAGAATTTCTGAGTAGGTCTGCCTATATGAGCACTTACTGCATTTAAAACGTTACCTTATGAAATAGGAACAGTTTTATTTTTATTTGTCAAATGACTTTTTTCAAAAACAACAACAACATAAAACCAAATCCTATCACCCCGCTCCTTGGACTCCTCCAGTGGATGTCCTTCGCAGTTAAAGTCCTTATTTTATTATCATGGCCGACCACATCCTCTGTGAACTGTCCCTTGCCTTCCAGTCTGACCCGATCGCCAATTACACCATCACGTTGTGCTATGACTCTTCCCAGTCCCTGCCCTGGCTGGCCGCATAAGCCACTGCATTCTCTGCATTTCTTCTTCACTGATCCTCTACTTCCTGGAACGTTCCACGCTGCTCCTGTCATTTCCCTCGCTCCCCGAGCTAAGGCTGGCTGCTGCCTATCGCTCACTTCTCATTCATGCTCCAACTCTCTGGAAGAGCCTCCCTTAGTCCTGTATCTGGAGTTTTCTTTCCACCTACATGCCTCAATGTGTTCTCTGGCCCATCACCCTGTTTTATTTCTACTACACTGATCATTATCTGAAATTATGTTAATTTTTTATTTGTTAGTATGTTTACTGTTCCTTAGCTGATTTCTCACTAGACTCTAAGCTCAAAGAGAGGACCTGGCCTTGTTCATTTTTGTCCCTTCGGTCACCAGAAGAGTACCTGGCACCCAGAAAACACTCCCAAGATTGTTAGCTGAATGAATGAATGAGCAATTTTTTAAGAATGGATATTATTTCCTGTGGTACATCTTTCATTTAAATATATTTTTATTGATTTCAGAGGGGAAGGGAGAGGCAGAGATAGAAACATCAATGATGAGAGAGAGTCATTGATCATCTGCCTCCTGCACACCCCCTATTGGAGATGGAGCCAGCAACCCCGGCGTGTGCCCTGACTGGAATCGAACCATGACCTCCTGGTTCTTAGCTTGGCGCTCATCCGCCGAGCCACACCCAGCTGGGCATCCTGTGGAATGTCTTTTAACAGAGGTGGTTTTTGTCATTTTCCTCCCAAGGGAAAAAAAAAAGTTACCCTCATGCTTTAAATTAAATTAGTTCCCATTTCTTCATTCACTAGTCATTAAACAAACATATGGTATCCATTATGTGTATCATGTTAAGCCATGGGGAGGGGAGAATATGAAATGAACAAATTATGGTCAGGTAGCACATTGAATAGTGAATGAGAGAGGCACATGTACACTATGATAGACGCATGACAGATGGAGGTATCAAATGATGTGGCACAAAGACGACTGGGTGAGCCTGGATAAGCCTCTAGATTAGAGTCTAGAGCAGGGTTGGGCAAACTTTTTGACTCGAGGGCCACAATGGGTTCTTAAACTGGACCCGAGGGCCGGAACAAAAGCATGGATGGAGTGTTTGTGTGAACTAATATAAATTCAAAGTAAACATCATTACATAAAAGGGTACGGTCTTTTTTTTTTTTTTTTAGTTTTATTCATTTCAAACGGCGCGGGCCGTAGTTTGCCCAAGGCTGGTCTAGAATGAGGTTTTACTTGAGCTGGGTCTTGAAGGATGAGTAGGAGATCCATTCAGGCCAGAGGGAATGACATCTTGCAGAATCAACAGCTTGGCCAAGAGCAGAAAGGCATCGAAGAGCATGGCATTTTCAAGGCCCATGGAAGAGTGACAGACAGTGCCGCTGGGAGCTGATTTTAAAGAGCTTTGTGCATCATGTTAACTTGATCTCATCCTTTAGGTAATTGACAGTCATTGCAGATTTTTTTTAAAAAAAGATCCTGATTAGTGTATTTTGAATGTGCTTGATAATTGCATGGCCTTACCAAATTACAGTTTAGTAATAAGAGAGGACCAGAAGCTTGTGAGCTGACAGTGGGTCTTAGTCAACTTTCATTTGTTTAATTTAATAATTATTGTTATCTCACATTCAACCTTAGACCTCTGTGGCACCCTCTAACTTTTAGATGTAAATTTAATAACAACACTGTAGCTGATGGCTAAAACAATCACTCAGTGTTCTCCGTAGTTTAGTATGAATATTTCATTGAGGCAAGACAATGCATGCAAAAATAAATGAACAGAGCAATATCTTTTTAATTGAATCTGTTTGTGCTTAACTCATGAGATTGTCTTTGGTAGTAGCTTTCCATTCATTCATATGCATTAGCTTAGCTTTATAAATGAATATCGAGGAAAATAAATGTTAAATAGCAACTGGGCAGAGCAATTGTAACTGGAATTGCCAATTGTTGCTACATCTTTGAAAGACAATTTGGCAGTTTATAGCAATTAAAATAACAAATAAACTCCTTGACATAGCAATTCCACATGTCTCATAGAAATTCTTGTATGTGTGCTCATTCCAGCATGGTTAGTAATAGAAAAAAAAGTAGAAATTCCTAAATGTCCATTAATAAGGAATTGGTTAAATGAGATTATGGTACATCCCTCAGTGTAGTTCATATGTTATAAAGGACTAGAGGCCCTGTGCATGAAATTTGTGCACTTGGGGGTGGTCCCTCAGCCCGGCCTCACCCTCTCGCAGTCTGGAACCTCTCAGGGAATGTCTGACTAATGGCTTAGTACCGCTCAGCCTAAGCTGGCAGTCGCAGTTGGACATTCTTAGCGTTGTGGAGGCGGGAGAGGCTCCCGCCACCGCCGCTGCGCTCACCAGCCATGAGCCCGGCTTCTGGCTGAGCGGTGCTCCCCCTGTGGGAGTGCACTGACCACCAGGGGGCAGCTCCTGCATTGAAAGTCTTCCCCCTGGTGGTCAGTGTGCGTCATAGCCACCAGTCATTCCACTGTTTGGTCGATTTGCATATTAGCCTTTTATTATATAGGATGATACAGATGTGTCCATGCTGATATGGAAATCTCTCAAAGACTTATAAAGTGAAAAAAAATCCAGTATGGCACCTCCCTACTTGTCTTAAAAAATGAAAAAATGAATAGATATATATTTATATTTTGTCATGACAAAGATCTGAAAAGTGTGCAAGAATTATTGATGATGCTTTTCTCTGGGAATTAGGGCTGGGAATTTGGAGGAGGTCATAGGTTGCAGTAGTTTCATGCCATTACTAGTACTGCTATTAACAATAAATTCTGTTGCAGGAGGAGGGAAGGGTAGAGGAAATAGTCAAATATATATTACCATTATAGTTAAGTTTTAAAATTTCTCATCTTTTTCCAACTTGTGTAGTTGGGAGGATATAAATATTGTTGGGGGATGGGAAGAAAAAATAGGAGATGGAAAATATTTGATTAAATATTTCAGTAGCTGTCTAATTCAGACATTACTTTGAGGCAGAATAGCTATAAGGATACATTTTTTTTTCTGTAGTACTTATTAAACTTGATATGAGAATATACTAAAAATGAACACACAAGTGAAGATTAAGCTGTTTTACTCTAGAAAAGGAAATAGCACAGAAAAAAAATTAAATACATTGCCTTTTAAAGTATAGTATTTCTCTATTCTCAGCATAGGTCATAGCTATGTTATTAACCTCAGATTAACAGTGTATGATAATTTAGTTTTAGATAAAATTTCATTTTTTAAAAAACTTGATATATTATTAGAGGCTATTGCTAAGAAAAATAGTTTATCCTCATGATGCTGTTTCCTGAGTTCAGAAATCTTGTCCTGCTCATCAATAATTCTTGCACACTTTTTCATCTTTATCCCATATCCAGAGTTTTACCTTCTGAGTGATCTGAGATGCCTGTTATTTTTCTCCAGATTATTATATGCAGAAATAGTTTTAACTGGTTCTGGACCAAAGATGTTGCTCTTTTTATGCACCTTATTAGTCATTTTGTATCCTTGAAAATCTTCCAAACTGTCTCGTGTGTGTCTGTGGGAAGCAGCAGCAGCAGCAGTAGAAGCAGGAGATGAACCAGTACATGGTAGAGGCTAGAGCTTAGAGCAGTGGTTCTCAACTTTCCTAATGCCGTGACCCTTTAATACAGTTCCTCATGTTGTGGTGACCCCCAACCATAAAATTATTTTTGTTGCTACTTCATAACTGTAATTTTGCTACTGTTATGAATCATAATGTAAATATCTGATACGCAGGATGTATTTTCATTGTTACAAATTGAACATAATTAAAGCATAGTGATTAATCACAAAAACAATATGTAATTATATATGTGTTTTCTGATGGTCTTAGGCGACCCCTGTTAAAGGGTCGTTGGACCCCCAAAGGGGTCGCGACCCACAGGTTGAGAACCGCTGTCTTAGAGTCTCGGGGGTTTAAGAAGGACACTGAAAAAAAAAATTGAGGTCTTAATTCATAAATGGCACCAGACATTTCTTCTGATAATTATTACAAAGTGGAAAAGAAAATAAACTATGTTGAATTTTTGTCAGATTATTTTGAAGACATGGGCATAAAGTTCAGATAGAAGTGATTTACAGAGTTGAGAGACATTATAATCTGAAAACAAATATTTGTTTCTTACATTTGAAGCAACCTAAAGCCTACAAAAAGTATAAACCCTTGCTAAATAGGGTTTTTTAATAATTTTCAGCCTTGGCAGCACATATGGTCAGTTTCATTCAGTTCATTCTCATGGATTCTGAAAACCAAGCTGCCATTGAAGATTTTATTGTATTTTAGTATTTTACATTTTCAGTTTGGACGGGGATGCTACCAAGATATGTGGTCAAATGGAAGTAAATTCATCTAAGCAATGACTATGTAAATAGAGGACTTGTTTGGAAAAAGAAATGTAATTTTGGTTTCTTGAGGTATGTCTAGTTATCAAGAATTTTGTTCCTAAAAAATCCAGAGATGTAAAAGGAAAAACAGACCCCAAGTGGATCCAGCCCCCTGCTTCCATGTGGCCTGCTGATGTCCCAACTGTCAAGTGTTGAAAAGCCACAAGTGGTTTTCATGATGATAAAGTTAGTGGTTGGTACTAAAAATAGACTCGGACCAAGGCCTCGTAGAAGAAATTATTGAAGATGATCTGGTTAAAAATACCTCTCCCCAGAAGACTACATAACATTTTTAGGATGACGCCTTTCTGGGGTGAGAAATCATTGGAATTATTCATGTTACTAGAACCTATTTTCAGAATTAGGTGTCCTGCTACATGTCGTGTGTCCTGATCAGATGGCTTGCTGCCTCCTCTTAGCCACCCTGGGGAAATGTGTTAGCCCAGAGGACTGAGTATTCTAAGAAGTGACCTTTCGTGCTGTCTACTTGAACATGAGCATGTAGGTAAGCTTACATACGTAATAACTTCAAGGCACCAAGGGCAGTAGCTGCCTGCAGGTTGTGTGTCACAGAGCCATGCTTTACCCTCTTTCCCGGGAGGGGAGTGATGTATACAGTCACTCTTTCGAGAGGGAACATGGCGTACTCTTTCGGAACTTTGCAGCCTCACATTGGGGTTCCAGTCCCAGCTCTGCCACTATTTTGTTGCCCGTCCTTGCGCAGGTTACTGACTCTGTGACTCAGTTTCCTCCATTTCTTAAAAAGGGGTTGTTTAAGAAGCTTACACAAGGGCTGTTGTGAGGATTAAGTGGATTAATACATGCAGAGCTTAGTATGCTACCAGGCATACACTAGTAAAATACTTTTCTTTATTATTGGCATTTTTGAGGGAATTAAATAATTGTTCTCTTGTAGTGATAAATATATCCAGGTATCTAAGATACAAGTGTAAAGATCTTTGGTTTGCATATTTTAATGGATAATTATTTAAATAAAGTATTTTCTTTCTGTAAATACTGTTCCTAGTTGGAGTAAAAAGATACATCATGTTGAATATTCTAAATAATTAAATCTTTTTGCTCAGACAACCTTAAAGTAATTTTTCATGTTTTCTTCCCAAGGAAGAAACTACTTCAAGCTTCAACAGGAAATGCTTTATAAAATTTATTTATAGGATAAAATAGTATAATCATCACACCTAGTATGTCACTCTAAACTAGTACATGTTTTTAAAGCTCATGAAATCTGTTACAGATCATTTTATCTATTTTTTTTTTGGCTTTAAATGACATAAGGTGCCTTGTGTATAATAATTATTACTAGAAAATGTGGGCAGTAAGGGATTTTTTTTGTTGTTGTTTTGTTTGTGTTTTTCCCTGAGAAAGTTCTGGAGTTAATATACGGAATTCATTTAGGAAGCTCCTGAGTGGAGCATCTGAAAAGGTCATTGAAGTAACCAGTTGGTTAAAATGCATTTGGAAGTCCTGAACACATAGTTGTTGTGTCTCTAAATCCCAGACATACTTTATTAGGACAATCCAGCTGGTTTGCTATTTCTATCTCCTCATTATCAACACGTTATGGTATGGCCTCTTCCCCCTCTCTTCCAATGCCAAGAATTTGGCAGGGACACCATGTTAGCAAGTCAGAGTGGGGGAGGGGCGGGGGACACCAACAGTTCCCACTGCTGCAGGGGTAGGGAAGTGTGTTGTCTAAACATTCTGCCTCCAGGGTAAGATTGGTAATGGGCATCTTAAGTGTCTTCACGTGAAGAATTTGAAGAAATAGTAAAATAATGAGTTTCTAGAGACACTTTTGAGAAAAATTATATTCATTTCTAGCCTGTATATATAAAATGTGAGTATCTCAAAGCTCCAAAACTTTACTTTTCTTCCTTTTCCAAATCATTCCAATATTATAAAAGCTCAAAAAAGTGAGGAAAATAAAGGAATTGCTCCAGACCTTATTTATAATTTGCATGATCAAAACCAAACTCAACTGAATATCATGTAATATTTCATTATTATGGGGATGTCTCTTACATGGGCTAACCAGACCTCTTATAATATTATCAGAGCGTAGATCTATGTTTGGTCATTGTTCACAGTTTTGTAAAAGTAGTGAAATGAAAAATAATCAGATTAAGGACTTCCTTGATAGTTTCATAGGATTTCAGATTTTGTGAGTTATTTCAATTTTTTGAAAATTTTCTTATGCCTTTCACAGAAATATGGATTCTGAAGTTTACAATAGTTATATAAATGATCTTTTCTTCTATGTACATATGTGTGTTATACATTTACTTCTCAGAGGCTTTCCTTTCCATAAACAACTGTGTTCAAATTGTCCTATTGACATTCATTGGGATGGTTTATGCGTACTTGATACAATGTTTTAAAAATCATTTCTAATTTAGGCTATTTTATTTACTTAAAAAACCCATGAATTATGCTCTCAGAGCTACCTAAAGATATTTCCATGATATATCACATTATCATAAAAGATGAGTTTTTAATAAGGGTCACTGTAGCTGTGCATATAGTGATAGTTATGATAAAGCAAGTAAGTTATTGTCTTTTCCCTCCACATAGGAAGAAACTACATAAGTCTAGGTTTCATTCAGAGATTTAGTATTTATATACATTAAATTTTCTTTTCTCTGTATGGTTCTTAGATATATCCAATGTACCTTGATGATAGCAAATATAAGATTATCCATATAAGTAGAAACTCAGTAATGTAGAAATTGATACCTAGAAATTTTTAAAAATAATATTCTTTATTATTAAAACATACTACTCTCTATGATGCTTTTTATTTAATCATGGGCATATGTAAGATACAGTCATGGATTTTTCATGTTTAAAAAATTTAGCTAAACAACAAGTTAGGATTTCAGTAATCTGAGAAAGGAATAAAGACACGAGTGAAGACTATCTCATAGCTTCTTTGGAGAAAACATGTCATTCATTAGTCCTGATCCGTGCCATCACGGATATAGAAGTGAGTAAGAACCCTGCTTTCTCCTGAAACCCTGATTCAACCAAGTTTTCATCACTGCAAGAAAAATGGAAAAACCGTCTCCATGAATTTTCATGTATCTTATTTTATAGTTGTAGTAACAGAGATTTTTCTTGTGGACAGGAAAAAAAAATAATGCCAATTAAAGAGAAATGTTTTATTCACAAATTAAAGAAACAAATTGTTCCCCTGGGTACCTCCTTAATTGACGAAGAGCAAATAAGTAGGGAAGCAAGGTACCGTTAACTAGACAAGCAGAGAAGGGCAGGCATCTCTCTCAGGACTGAGGTTAGAACCTCAGGCTTCCTAAGTGTGAGGGATTTGTAAATGAAGCTACTTTGTTACTGTCAGAATTAATATGTGGATAAAAATCTGTGTTTTCAAAGCTCTTACAGCATTTTTTTGTGTGTGCCTTCTTTATTTTTAAAAGTAGTTTTATGTTATTTTTGTACTATTAACATTCTACACTTACGGCATTTCTGCCCCCTCACTACTGACACCGAACAATAGAACTGCTTCAATTAAGAAACAGAACATCAGCCGCTGGCATCTTATTCTGTTGTTCCATCTTTTTTTTTTTTTGCTAGGGAGAATTCATTTGTTTCTTAATTAAGAAAAACACCAATAGCATGAAAAATCTGCTTATGGTACCTGAATGGTAATTAGGCAAAAGGTAAAAAAGAAGCTTGCGCATACATTCCAATAGCAGCCAAAATGAACTTGAGCTGATAAAAAGGAACTAAACTACCCTTGCATAAATGGAGGCTGAGAGAAGTGTACAGTCATTATGGCTAAGACAATATGCAAACTATCTTCAAAGAAATCAAATTGCTAGAGTGTTTTCATTTGCATGTATTAACTATTAACATAATGAGGAGAAGTGACATTGGACCCGGATTGTGTGTCTGGTCGGATTGATAACTCTACTGCATCTGCAAACAGGCGCCCCAAAATCACACTAGTAGTTAGATCAGAGTTGAACTCTGCAGCGTGGGCTGAAATGAAATCTGGAGCTTGACAAACCTGCTGAGTTCCTGAGTGGTTGACATCTTTCTTATTCACATTCAACGTCAGTCTGTCTGTCTCTCCTGCTCTCTCCCTCCCTCCTTTCTTCTCTCCTTCTCTAGTCTTTAGTTATTTTTTTTAAATAATAATATTTCAGTGCCAGAACTTACTTTGAGCTTTAAAGAAACAAAATTCTCCTTGGAAGCTTCTTGGTTTCCCCCAGTGCAGCTGCTCATGATATAAGAACTAATGCTACAAGGAGATCTCTAGGAACCAGAGGGCTAGCAAGACCTATTATAGCAGTGATGGCGAACCTTTTGAGCTCGGCGTGTCAGCATTTTGAAAAACCCTAACTTAACTCTGGTGCCGTGTCACATATAGAAATTTTTTGATATTTGCAACCATAGTAAAACAAAGATTTATATTTTTGATATTTATTTTATATATTTAAATGCCATTTAACAAAGGAAAATCAACCAAAAAAAAAAAAAAAAAGAGTTTGCATGTCACCTCTGATACGCGTGTCATAGGTTCGCCATCACTGTATTACAGGATTTGAAAGTTTAAGGTTTTCATTTTACTTATTCTCAGCAAATATAAATCTAGGAATAAAGGAAACTGACATTTAAAAAATATATATTTTTATTGATTTCAGAAAGGAAGGGAGAGGGAGAGATAGAGACATCAATGATGAGAGAGAATCATTGATCAGCTGCCTTCTGTACACCCCTACTGGGGATCAAGCCTGCAACCTGGGCATGTGCCCTGAGCAGAATCAGGGCCGTGACCTCCTGGTTTGTAGGTCAACGCTCAACCGCTGAGCCACATGGGCCGGGCAGACACTGACACCTATTGATCTCCTCTTTTGTGCCATGCACTGTACAACGTGTTTTTCCTTAGAAAAATGGAGAGTTTTTGAGAAGGTGAAGGACATCGGGCAGTGAGCGACATCAGTAGCCTTTTGAGTAACCTGGAGAGCAATACCCGAACCTCCAGGTCTTAATTCTCACCTGTAAAATGGGGCAATGTGACTACCTTGTCTAAAAACCTTTGAGGCCAACAGCTAATTTATTTGATTTTAAAAGCCCAAGAGAAATTGGAAGGGCATCATTCAGACCCTTGCCCAGAGCAACTAAAACGTTTTATTTCCTTACAAGTCACAGGGTTTATCACAAGTAGGATGACATTTACTAACCCATGCTGGTGAGCAACTCTGCAACTATATAAACTGTGACTAATTGTGAGAAAATAAAGCCAAAATACATTTCTAGATTTTAGAATTCATGTTTCAGTGTTTCTAAAATCAGAATATAGCTTGCTTTAAACCCATTAAATGTATTTAATGTTGCGGTTTTTCTTGTTTTCAAAAACTTACTGATGTGTCTTATGAATAATGGAGGCTGCAGATTAAGACATTTTGTACCACTTATTTTCTAGTTTTGTTCATTCAGTGAACAAATATGTATTCTCATCTTTTCCTGAGCCCTCTGGGCACTGTCCTATGTATGGAGGTCCTTTGTGCCCTAGGAAGGTAAGTTCTCTATTCTCCTAGAATGAATGTTCTAGAAGCTGGTATCGGGCAACAAAAACAGTGACACAATGAGTTCACAATGTAATTTCAGACCTGGGTGTTATGAAGTAAATAAACCAAAGAGGGTAATGAGACACAGAGTGACTGTTGGGCCCTTAGAATGATCTGTTAGGCAAACATTTCTTAAACTTGGTGCTGTTGACGAGCAGTCAAATGAATATCTTTCCTTGTAAAATTGTTGGGAACTACTCTCAAGGGTGAGGGGACAAATGTCACCCAAAGATTATGATTCACCCCATCCCTCAACTGCCCAGTTGAAAGACGTTACCTGTTTTTAATGGTGTGGGGGCCAGGAAAAGTGTCTGGGACCATTAGACATTATTGAACAAATCGTTTGAGGAGAAATATGTCAGAAATGGAGTTAGGTTCTAGGGATAATGTAGTTACCAAGGCAGACATAGAACATACACTCATGGGACTTTCATTCTAGAAGAGAGAGGATTCTGCCTAAAATAATGATCCTTGCTCTCAGGCAACTCAGTCCAATGTTTTATGAGTTTTCAGAAAAGTTACTTATTTACATGAATATTTTCAACAAATGGAGATTAATGTAATCACACTAATAATTACATTAGTGTGTCAATATGACATAGTTTCTAGTGTAATATAGTAAAAATATGTGGAACATTAACACAGTTGATAATTCCTCATTTTAATTTGAACGGATATTTGTGACTGATTAGAATAAGTGTTAACTTGTGGAAATTCTGTTATCGGCCATTATCACTGTTGGGTTGGAGTAGCAGCTGTGAAAATTTTAGGTTGGAAGCCATGTTAATTCCACTTTAATTTCAGTTTTCATTCCCTTTTGCATAGCACGCATCCCTGCTTAATGTAAGTGGACATGTGTGACTTCAGACCCTTGTGGAGCTCCTTGGGAGTGCCCTGGGGCCAAAAGACACTGGGAACTTTCTGAAAGTTTAGAATTTTCTACTCCACGCAAAAGATTTATTGGGCTTTTGGGTGGAAGAATTTCTTTTCTGGTTGTTACCTGGGGATGGTTCAGTGTCAATAAACATAAGCCTCTTTTTAGGGAGAACATGGGGGAAAAACAAAACAAAACAAAATCCCCCCCAAATTGTGGATGCTTAAAGGGTTTTATGCTTCTGAAAATTTTTATTAAATGTCTTCTCAAGTAGGAATAGATGTGTTGACAGCACTCTTTGAAGATTTCACCACACGTAATGATTCCTTAATTCTCTGTTTTCATGAATATGGAGATTATAAAGAAGTCTGTTTTATATTTAAGTGATAAGTTAACCTTTCTGCCACATATGTTGGTTGTAATCTCAAAATCTTCTTTGAGGAAGTCAAGTTGATGATCTGTTCTGAATCACTCATTCAGATTCAGCCTGAAGGGGTTAAGAGGTGAGAGCAGGCCTTGTCATCTTCTCTTAGAAATTACCTAGGAATTAGGTACCAGAGTGGAACCCTGGGAGAATGTCTCTGAGAAGGACGCAGAACACTGAGTACAGGTGGGTAATCTGAAAAAAAAGAAAAAGTCTCAGAGCAGAATTCAAGAGAAAAGTTCGAGACATTTAGATATTTAACAATAATGGAGCATTAGTATTTTCATTTGGACTTACCTGTTTACCCAAAGGAAATAAGCGATTCAGAGAGCCACGGGGAAAGGGCTGTAGAACTCCTTACAGGGGAATGTTAATTCTTATATTTACTTCAAATAAATAACAGCAACAACAAAAACCCTAAAAGCAAGCCCAAGACAAAATAAAAGGCTTACTTTCTCTTTGTTCTGTTTTAAGAAAAACAACCAATTTCATAGTCATTGTTATGAATTATTTTTATTTTTCTTGTTTTTTTTCTTTAAATATATTTTAATGATTTTCTACAGAGAGGAAGGGAGAGGTATAGAGAGTTAGAAACATCGATGAGAGAGAAGCATCAATCAGCTGCCTCCTGTACACCCCCCTACTGGGGATGTGCCTGCAACCAAGGTACACCCCCTTGACCAGAATCGAACCTGGGACTCTTCAGTCCCCAGGCCGACGCTCTATCCACTGAGCCAAACCAGCTAGGGCTATTTTTTATTTTTCTTGATATGAAAACTGCAGCATGTGGAGGAATGTACCTCTGCGTTTCTTTGTGTCTCTGTCAGTCTCTCCTTCTCATGCTTAAACTAACTGCCAGGTCTGGTACGTGAACCAGTGGAAATATGTCACCCATCTTCTGGAGGTAGACCCAAGTGCTGAAGATGGCAAGGGACACACTAATACAAACCTAAAAACCTTGAGTCATTTTTGTTTTAATGGGTTTCACTGTGTCTTTTCATGGGAAACATGAATTAATAGGATCAAGTTTCAAAACTTTGTGGAAGCTGGAATGGTGTCCTAAAACTGTTGGTGGCATTGAATAACATCCTAAATTTTGGTTTAAAAAAGTCAACTGTGTAAGTATAGGACAAGAAGAATGAACCTTATATGCTGCTCAAATGGAAAGTTCATAGGTGTTTTGGTTAATGGTGAGTTCTTTATGGGGGCTGCAGTGCGGAAGGTTCTGCAGTGTTAGGCAGTTAACAAGGAGTCCTGCCGTGCGTTGTCCTGGCCAGTCACATCTTGGGTGTTATTGTCCATGTTCATGTCCTCCTCAAAACTCAAGTATGTATTATGCATGGAGATGTTCACAGCCAGGCAACAGATGAAGGAATTGGGGTTGTTTAGTAGAAAAGAAAAAATCATAGTTTTCTTATGAGAGCTCTATTGAAATATCTGAGGAACTCATGTAGAAAAGGAGTTGGCTTTCTTTGTAGCTCAGAAGAAATAATTTCAAAGGGCGCTCTGGGTCTGCATTCTACCCACTGAGGGCAGTTAGAGTTGTTCAAAATGGACTGGCTTTCATTGAAATGTAGAAAGGGTTGGCCTAACAGTGATGGCGAACCTATGACATTTATCTTTGTTAAATGGCATTTAAATATATAAAATCAAACTCATTTTTTTGGTTGATTTTTCTTTGTTAAATGGCACTTAAATACATAAAATAAATATCAAAAATATAAGTCTTTGTTTTACTATGGTTGCAAATATCAAAAAATTTCTATATGTGACACAGCACCAGAGTTCAGTTAGGGTTTCTCAAAATGCTGACACGCCGAGCTCAAAAGGTTCGCCATCACTGGCCTAGATAATCACTTGCTAGATTTATTATTTAATAGATTTTTGGAAGGCAGGGGTGATGAGGATTAAGAAGTAAAGGGGTAAAGCAGGGGTGGATTTCTGGGTGATTTCATAATCTAGATTGGCCTTGGATTATTTAGTATACATCTTTCAGTTCTAGAAGGATCAACTGTAGTTTCCCCTTATCTGAAGTTGCACTTTCCCTGATTTCAGTTACCTGCAGTCAACTGCAGTTTGAAAGTATTGGATGGAAAATTCCAGAAATAAACAATTCATGAGTTTTACATTGTGTGCTGTGCGGTGATGAAATCTGGAGCCATCCCGCTCCATCCCACCCAGGTTGTGGATCATCCCTTTGCCCAGAGTATGCTATATAAGCTGCCCTCCTGTTGGTCACCTGTAGTAGCCATCATGGTTTCAGATTAATTATCAGACATTTTAACAGAGAGACCACATTCACATAACTTTTCTGTAGTATATGTTATTTTATTACTAGAGGCCCAGTGCATGAAATTCATGCACTGGTAGGGCCCCTAGTGGCTGCTGGCCGCTGGCTGGGGCCTCCCTCCCTTCCCCCGGCCGGCCCTGCCCCCTGGTCAAACTCCCAGAGGAACTCCCTGTTGAGGGGACAATTTGCATACTACGCTTTTATTATATAGGATTATTTACTGTTGTCAATCCCTTACCTAATTTATAAATTAAACTTTATTATAAGTGTGTATGAATGTATAGGAGAAAACATAGTATACGTATATAGGTTTCAGTACTATTTGCAGTTGTTTCAGGCATCCACTGGGGATCTTGGAAAATACCCCCATGGATAAGGGGGGGGCACTTCAATCAGTACCTATCAAGTCCCTCTCCTCATCATTGTTATTGTATCAGTAACAACTAACTTTCCTGGAAGCCAAACAAGCTCAAGGGTCTGTTATTCAATGCTCAGACAGTGTGTTCAGGTAGCTTAATATTTTTATAAAGCTCTCAAAATTAAGATATTTAAGCTACACATGATTAAAAATGCTAATTCTTTTCTCCTTAACTTTCCCTCTGCCACTCTGGAATGGCCAGAGGCATTGTTGGGAACTTGGTAAGGGGAAGTTGAGCTGGAAAAGTAATTGTCTTATGTCGAACTTTTGCAATTCATTGAGATTTCTCTTTCTAAATAAGTAGTTATCTGCATATATACTTTGTATTTGTAATTTTGTATACTCGTTCAGAGGAATCCAATTGTATAAGCTTCAGGTCTTGTAAAACCTGGATCTATTTCTCTTGTCTCATTTTATATGTGACATGATTTTAAGTGCCACAGATAGAAAGATGCATAAGTCATTGTCCTTTACATCAAGTTATGCACCATGTAGTGGAGGAATCTGATCAGTTTTAGTATGGGTTCAAATAGCTACTTTAAGAAGTAATTAATATTGATAAAATACAATATTTATACAACTTTACATGCATGAACATTTTTATTGTTGTATAAGAAATGATTGATTTAAACAACAATAAGAAAGTTAGACCAACAGTGACTATGAAGATCATTTTACTGTGTTGCATTCTAATATATGTGTATATTATTTCCATGGCAACGGTAAAAGGGTTGTGCTGCTGTATACATCTTATTGATTAGGAAACTAATGTATGTATGAAGATGTCAAAACATTTTTATGCTTTGGGGATGAAACTAAACTTTGACCTCAAATAAAGTGAAGCTAGCTGATACATTTCGAGAATCTCCGTGAAAGAATACTTTCTCTATCTCAGCCAATAATAAACATCATGCTTTCAGGCAACCTGGCACCTTTTCTCTCTTTTACAAATGTCTCAGTGCTCTGCAGCTTTTTGCTAAAGTTAATTTTTATTCTTGTTTCTGTGTTTTGGAGAATAGTCATGTTGAGCCTGATTCTCTGCTAAAAACTGCAGTTTATTGGGCTCCTCCTCCTCCTCCTCCTCCTTCTTCAAAAAAAGTTTCATGATTAAAAAATAAGACTGGTAGGAGATGTTCCACGACTGTGAATTCCCTCATACTCTAGCATCTTTTCTTCCGTTTTGGGAAGCTCATGCTTCCTGAAGGGTGTGGAAGCTCCTCTAAGTACTTGGCGAGCTAGCAGCTGATCTTTTCATATCTCCTACTGAGCAGACTGGCTCAAGGGGAAACAATACTGTCCAACTTGTCCAAACAGAACTAGCGTGGAAAAAAATCAGATCAAATCTCGTTCCCTTTATGTGTCTCTGTTGAAGTTGGTGTAATAGAGAAATTGGAATGCATATGTTCTGTTATGACCTTGTTAATAATCCCCGAATGAATTGTATGTTTAAGCATGTAGACTTGTTTCTAACTCTCAAGTGGGATTTGGTGATTTCATCATTTTCTGGAATGTACTATTATCTTTTTTCCACTTCTACATCAAATCACTTTTATTATGCCTATATACTTTATTTCTAAATACTCTATTTTTTTTATTTCAGAGTTTGATTTTTTTTGTCAACAAATATTTGCTGAGCAACTATAGTGTACCTGAAATTGACAAGTATTTGAATGATTTCTCTTGAACTTAGAAAAGAAAAGCAAGCATGAAATACATTATCGTATAGATAAGTAGATAAGTGGTAAATATAGTCTTGACATATTTGTGTTAAGTGTTACATAGGGAATTATGGAACTTAATAGGAGGGGAATGCAATAAACATTTATTTCTTTTATTCAAAATATCCCCTGGGAATTAATGACATGCAGTTATGTCTGTATTAGATATTAATTCTGGAGAAGGTAGAAAAAAACACCCACACACTTTTGAGAGCCCTCCTATGTGCTAGGGACCGTTAGGCATTTTCCATACATTTAATTTATTTATATTATTTATCTCCTTTGTCCTATTTTATGTAGGACAGGTACAATTAATTCTTTTTAGAGTTTGTTCTGGGTGACTCTATAATTGACAGTGCCAATATTTGGACCAAGTTGAAGGGGCTTTTTTCATTTATTTATTTATTATTTTCTTATTGATTTCAGAGTGGAAGGGAAAGGCAGAAAGAGAGAGAAATATCAATGATGAGAGATAATCATTGATCAGCTGCCTACTGCACATCCCCCATCCAGGGTCAAGCCAGCAACTTGGGCATGTGGCCTGACCAGGAATCTAACTGTGACCTCCTGGTTCATAGATCAACACTCAACCACTGAGGCACGCTGGCTGGGCTAGGGGGCTTTTTCATTACCTCGTTTTTTCAGTGGAAAAGATTCCACTGCTAAAAGGAGGATCCAGTAACAAGCACAATGCAAGGGAACTTCTGGAGGTGAGGGTTGTCTGTTCCCTGGAGTGTGGTGATGGTTTCCACAGTCGGATGCATATGTCCAAGTCCATCAAATTGTGTACATTAAATTTGTACAGTATTTTTGTATATCAATTATTGCTCAGTAAAGCTGTTTAACAATATCTACACAGACAGGACAGGAGACATCTATACTAATAAAAGGGTAATATGCTAATTAGACCAGACATCTTCTGGATGTCCTTCCAGTCAAAGCCATGGTGGCAGGGGCCGAGGCAGAGGTGGTTAGGGGTGATCAGGCCGGCAGGGCAGGGCAGTTAAAGGGCGATCAGGCTGGCAGGGGAGCAGTTAGGGGCATCAGGCCAGCAGGCAGAGGTGGTTAGAGGTGATCAGACAGGCAGGCAGGAGAGCAGTTAGGAGCAAGCAGTCCCGGATTGCAAGAGGGATGTCTGACTGCTGGCAGTTGGACATCCCCTGAGGGGTCCCAAATTGGAGAGAGTGCAGGCTGGGCTGAGGGACTCCACTCCTGTGCATGAATTTCGTGCACCAGGCCTCTAGTTTTATTATAATATCAGGAAAAAATAGTTAAACTTATTAAAAATGATGTAGTCACGTACTTGAAATGTCTACTAATAGGTCTGGCACATAAATAGTACATTTTAGTCAGTTTTGAGCCATAGTTCCTATCCTCAGTTGGCTTATAATCTACGGAAACCAGGCACAACTCTGTGTGTAACACAGAATGAAATGTGATGCAGGATGAGAGGAGTGCCACACAGCTTTAAATAAAATAGCTATGGGGCTAAATCTGGGGCCTTTTGTTCACTGGTTTCAGAATGTATGCTATTGGAAATTTTAAACAATTTTGAATAATATAAAATCCCCTTGAAACCTGAGGCCTCAGATAGGAAAACTTATAGAGAGCCCTTTATATATCCTTTTGAGAAATTATTCTAAGGAATCGAAGTGTGGTTATGTTTTTAACATTAAAAATCCCAAGTTATTGATGGTGAATCAGAAGAAGACTGTATGGAACATAACTATTTCCACTCGTCGATGTCGGTAAACATTTCATTTTCTCAGAACTTGTGAGGTTTAGCTTAGAATGGGTATAGTCTCAGAGTCATTTTAAGACATTATTTTCTCATATGGAGTTAATAAGATACACCCATAAACCTTGTTGTGAAAAAGAAATGCAGCTTCAGTATGAGATGTGGGAAAACTCAGGCAAGGCCTCCGTTCAGAGTATTCTGTCTCCAAGAGTTTATATTTCAAATATGACAAGTTAAGGTTCTAACATCAGAATACATAACAGGGACAGCAGAGGATGACCTGTGTCCTGAACCAGCAGTGACACAAACCACCCCAAAGGTGGCAAGTGACATGCCTTCATTCAGAGACAGGGCCCGTGTCTGCGTGCTCTGCCCCAGCCACCGTCAGTCTGAGCAGTTTCCGTTCCATTCTGCTCTCTTACAGTTTGCTTTATCCCCCTTCTGGCTTATTCAAGTATTTAACGTTCACATTAGTAGCTTGTCTCCATCATTAATTTTGGAATTGGGGGACCATATTACAGCCGTTGGACTTGCTTACTATATTAAAAATAATAACAAAGAACACAAAAAGGATCAAGTAAAAAGAATAGCACAGTAAGGGTTATGTTTAAGTCACAGGCTACCTTGAGAAATCACCTCCAGGAGGTCTTACAGAGCTACTTTTCTAAAATACGCTTATGCAATCTTGAGAATGTTGAGAAGACCTGTGTGTGTATGTGTGTGTGTGTGTGTGTGTGTGTGTGTGTGTGTGTGTGTGTGTTTAAATGTTTAACATGTTGGGGCAGGATCAATTGATGGAAGTAAGTCCCAGCAGTTCCTTCTTTATACATTATTTTAGGTTTCTGAGACTCTCACAGGTCACAGTGAGTGAATGGATGAATAATCATGTCCTAAGCACCAAGGGAACTGTAATAATATGTAGTATTTATATTTACAAAATGCTGATGGTTTCATGCTCTATATTTTTATATATTTTTTAAATGACGTCATTTGTATAAGAATCCAAGGTTTCTAATCTATTTTCTGATTTGAATTGCTTTTCCAGGAATTAAGGGAAGGGGTTCTGTGTTATCCCTGCAGTGTCTCATCAAGTACACACATCAGATTTCCATCCTGGCTAGCTGCGGTCAAAATGCTGATGCGTTCTCGATGGCTTTTTCTGTATAAGCAAAGTGAAATGGAAAATTGAGGCTATTGTTTATATTATTCAGTGTTCCATATACTCCATTGTTTTCTACAGAAGAAATGTTTCTGATTCCAGTTAAGAAAAAAAACAAAACAAAACACTGTTGGCTAATGGGTGCTGTGACCATGTGGCACTCAGGGTTTGGAATTTACCATTTGATGGTTTTAGCCTTTTAACTCCTGTTCATTTCCTTTTGAGGGCCGGGTGATGGCGGTTGTACAAGAGTAAACCAAGAAAGGTGCTGATAGATGATCCACGTATTTGATCCGTTTGAGAATAGGAAGTCAGTATCCCGCTTTGCAATTATGTAAAAAGATTACTGGGGTTTGGAATTTCATTTATAACTTTGAAAACTGGAATTTGTTGATTTCATTTGCAAATGATTATAAGGTTGAACAGCACACGCTCTGCTTGAACCTGAGTAGTGAATTCGCACATGATCAGCATAGATAAAGGAATGTTTTTCTTTCTTACTTAAAAAAGCATTTTCAAAAGGTTTGTAAATATTTGTTTCTCAGGGATCCATTTATCTTACTCTTCAGTTCGAAAAGAACTGTTATGGGGTTACAGAAAAAGATGATAAATGAGCCCAAGGAGCCTGAGTTGAAACTGTCCCATTCTAAGGTTGGACTATTATTTAGTAGACATGCAAAGTCTTTGAATGCATGAATATTAACTGATTAGGTACTGGATTTTTTTTAAACACCAGGATTTTGAAGTGAGAATAGGTCAGTCATGGAACTATTTTAGCTTTTATTTATCCGTAGTTAGATCCGTATGAAATTTCAGTATAACAAGAAAGAAAAATAGCTGGAGGACATACCCTTTCAAAGGAATGGCCAGGACTTCAGCTACTTGACTCCCATTTAGTTCTGAGGGCCTGAGTAATGTGCTTTATAATTGTACACAAACCCTCTAACAAAGAAAGTGACAACGAAACCCATCTGCTGTGAGTTATCCGTGTACACAATACACGCTACAACCTGGAATGAACCATGGTGTATTTTGATTAATTGACCTTAACTGACAATTATCCAGAAATTCTGTTTTATTACAACCTTTACTGAAATTCTCAGTGAATCATTTATGTTTACTTTAAGGCGAACTATAATGAAACTTACGGTAATTTAAGACCTAGAAGCTCTGCATCATCATTGTAAGTAATAAAGCTCATTGCATACATGGTATAAATCCAGAGATGGAGATATAGAAGATGTAGAAGTTGGTATTAGATGTGTACTGACCTCCCCCCCATTTTTATAAAAACAAAACAAAAAATATGCCTGCCTACCCTAATCCGTTGGCTGTTTTTATTTTCTATATTTTTACGTTTATGTATGCAATCCTAGTATAGAGATAGTTTTATTGTGTTTATCAGAAGAAATATTTTCCATGCTTCTACATGGTCTTATTGATTTTCATTTTGCATTTCTGCTCTATAGTCTCTCAGCTGATTTGCTACAACTTATCTAAACATTCTATTTTAAGGTGTTGGGATAGTATCCAATGTATATTGCTAACACTGCAATGACTAAACTAGCGCATGGAGTCATTTATTTCTTTTAAGTTTTCCTCAAAGGATAAATTCCAAGGTCAATGGATTAAAGGTTATATACTTTTTTAGGAGGGTAAGGTACACAGAGAAAGGATAAAAAAAAGTGATAGCTTTGGCCTTAGACTTCTAGGGTTCCTACCTACATCCCTGGGTAAGGTACACACAGAAATTCACTGATTCTGGATTTTCAACATAAGTTTTAGGTTGAGTGTGATATCATCACACAGTGATTTCTATGGAGGCTGAAGGCAGGGAGCCCATTTAGGAGTCTGTTAAAGCAGCTCAGGGGTACAGTATGGTTTCCTGGGGCAGAGTGGGTTTGAAAAAGCAAAGAAACATGCCTACCTGCCCCTATTAGAGTGTTCATCCTGGGGGGCTGGAGGACAAAATGAGACAGAAGGTTCTATTCTAAAGTTTATGGGATGCTTGAGTAGTAAAAATATTCAGAGAAGAAATAATCAGATCAGTAAAGGGACTGAGCAGATAGGAAGGCTTTGTATTGACTGAACCTTGATCTGAAAGTTGAAGAAAAATGAAAGTTTATTGGTAGGAAGAAGGGAAAGATGGCTTTCTCAAGGTAGTGGGAGAGCAAAGGAAAAAAATAGACACATCCTAATTGGAGGGCACTGAGCAAATGAATACTATCTTACTGGATATCTTAGCATATTAACATACTGTTTATTTGTTCATTCATTCATTTATTTGTTGGTGACTTTGGGAGGATGCAAAGTTGAGTCATGTTTTTCCTGACATATACATTAAGTGTAACTAGAATCTTTAGGTAAAAATTCAATTTTATATTTAAAGATTCTGACCCAGAATCCTTTCACTGGGATCTGGGCTGCCGAGAAATTTCCCCCACTGTCTTTACATATATAATGATTAAATTTGGTTTACGGATAATATGGCTGACTAGAAGTGTAAATAATGAAATCTGGGATATTTAATAGGAGAGATATTTCTTTATTTCTCAAACCAAATATTTGTCTCCTTTACAACGAATATATGGCTATTCAAACTTATTTCTATGAAAAAGATGGAGGACCATTTTCCCCTTCAGATAACATAGTTCAATTTTATATAAAAGCAAAATGTATGGTATTTAATGAACGAAGAAATTATTTAGCTAAAATGATTACCGTTTCCCTAGGACAGTGATAGCGAACCTATGACACACGTGTCAGAGATGACACGTGAACTCATTTTTTTGGTTGATTTTTCTTTGTTAAATGGCATTTAAATATATAAAATAAATATCAACAATATAAGTCTTTGTTTTACTATGGTTGCAAAGATCAAAAAATTTCTATATGTGACACGGTACCAGAGTTAAGTTAGGGTTTTTCAAAATGCTGACACGCCGAGCTCAAAAGGTTCGCCATCACTGCCCTAGGATCTAGCAGCCTCAGCATCTCCTTGGGAGGCTGTTAGAAATGTAAGCTCCTGAATTCTAATCCAGACCTACTGATTCAGAGTCTCCCCTGGATGGGACCCAGGAATTTGTGCTTCCACAAACCAGGTGGTTTTTTTAATGCACGTTGAAGTGAGAAAGCCATGAATTTAGAATGACTTTTAAAGATAAGTTTAATTATGGACTACTGGTTCCTATTCCCCCTAAACCCTATTCATCTCACGTTTGAGACCAAGCCTCCAGAACACAATGGAGAGTGTTATGCTGATTCTGTGGTTTCTGTGCATTGCCGGATGGTGTATATGTTCCTCCCTAATGTGACATTTTAATTGTGCACCCAGAGTAGAAACTTAGTTCGACACCTTTTTAAGTACCTAACTAAACTATGCTTGCTTCTGGTCATGGAGAAAAAGAAATGGAGCAAAGCATTGTTAAGAGAGTCTCTGAAAATAGAGGCAGGAGACCATGGAAGGAGCCTCCATGTCTGATTTCTGGGAACTGTTGTTAAGTTGTCAACCCGTTGCTCATCTGAACTCAGATGTGGTCACTCGAAAGTTTATGGAATGCTTTAGTAAAAATACTCAGACAGCAACTTTCTATATCAGTGGTTGCTATAGGGACACATACGGACTTTACTTTCTCTCCACCATTGGTGACTAGACCATCTTCATTTCTTCACCTTGAAAGGAACCAATGCCTTTCAACAGCCAGCATCCTACGTTTACACAATGGATCTAACCAATCCCCACTGACCTAGCCAACATCCTTCATTTGCATGGAGGACCTTAATGAGAAAAGCTCTACGTTTTGCCCTTTATAAAACTTCTTTCTTTGTTCCCTTTGGAGCACAATTTAGGCCCCAGATTGCAATCCCCCCTTTTCTCAGATACAAGCTTTTGTTCTTTATTGCAGCCTAAACTTTTTTTTCCTAACACTTCTTTCACTATATGCTCTAAAATGTGTATTTTCTACATAGTAACAATCTCAATTGTAATTTATATAATTAGGAGGATATGGTTTTTTAAAATCCCCTTCAGTGAATTTCCTTAAGGATAATTAATGGCATTTATGATATTGGCAACACAGGAGCCCACGTCATTTCAACACGAAGGAAGAGCATGACTTTGTAAACAAGTCCAGGCAATGTGCCTTCTCTTGCGTTTTGTTTTCCAGTTCTCATGATGTGACTTTAAAAACCCCCATTTTACCATTTCTCTTTTCCCTTTCATTTTCCTGACTATTCTGATATGCTTGACCAGATGAGAGTAAGAGTCAGAATTTTGTTTCCTAGTTATCTTTTCTTAGTTTCTACAGATAGTGCCACGAAAGCAGCGACCAAATTGTGGTTAAGATTTATTGCTGCATTAAATATAGAATTCCTTTTGCATGTTGAAAAAAAATGACGTTAGTATTTAAACCTAGCTACCAACCCATTTAGCCATGCCAATCACTTACAGTGAGGGCAACTCATACAGATTAGTTTACTCTGGAGAAAAAAATTAAGTGCATCTTTATGTAAATATAAGATAAATGTATTGCATAGGGGTTGAGCTAAATATACAGCTTAGGGACATAATTTACTTACCTGGGGACATAAGGTATTATATTGGTTGGGTTTGCGGTTTGAGTCATGTTACTCTCTAAGCAGACATGTAAATATTCAAACATGATGGTGAATAATCTTTCACTTCCTAGCTGTAGCCCTTCTCAAGCTGTTGTCTTGGGCTGTGAGAATTCTCCTTCCCCAAAGCCTTTCCTCGTTCTTCTGAAGGGACCCCTTCCTGGACTGACACGCTGCCTGGTGGGTGCCTCCCTCTCACTCAGGAACCCACTGCGGGCTGTGTCTGGGGGTCACCTTTCCTGACCATCCCATAGAGAACAACACCTCCTTCCTTTGTCACTGCTTGTCACCTTACTTTGATTTTTATTCCTTCAATGAACTTATGATTACCTGAAATAGGTATCCCACGCAGGCAGGGGATTTTTGTTTGTTGGGTTGTTTGAAGCTATCGATGTTCGGGAACCTGAACAGTCCCTGACACCAGAAATCGTCTAGGATGAACTTTCTTTCTCCCTCTTTGGAGGGTTAGTTCCATGAGAGCTGGGAACTGTTGATTGTATTTCTCGCTACATCTCCAGAGCTGAGGGACAGAGCTAAGAAATAGTCACCAATCAACACTCGTTGGTGGGTGGATAATATGTAAGTGGATCGAAGCAGGACCATATTTCAGTGTGTTGATACATTGGTATTGCTCCTTTGCTTCTTAACAGCCTTTGTAAAAAGTCTTGCATTAAAACTCCTGTTAGCTGTCTTCATACTGCCTATCAAGGTGCTTTTTAAAAATTTTTAAAAAATAATTTTTATTAAGAGCCAAATTCTGAAGCATTGTTTGTTTTCAGTTTCTAGGATGGTTTCATTCGAACTTTCAGTACTTAAAGCATCAATAAACTGTATCCTGTGCCTGTATACAGGTATCCTAGGAGTTGGGCTGAGACAGTAGTCAAATGAGTATAACCACCCACTTCCTGGACCATATTGTCCAGATGCAGGGGTCCTTTCAGCAGACAAATCTAAACACGTAAACGAGCTCTCATGATAGGCTGGTTCAAGACACGGCTAAGCACTTTTCTACAGGATGAAATATGATTAAGATATGTTCAATGGAAATCTATACAAAACCAGTGAAGTTGTTAAAATATTCAGATATGCCACATTGTAACAAGAAAACACTGCACTGCACTGAAATCAGCAGTAGAACAGCTGTGTTGTAAAGGACAGTACTTTGAATGTCACTTGACAATTTGCTTTCAATTAGAAGTAATTTACAGGAAGATGCCCACAAGCTAATCTTTACAGGATAATTAAGTTCCATTTTCTTTACTTTTAATTAAAAAGCAGAAAAGATTTAGCTGATCCATAAAAAATGTTCTGTTTAAACATTCATCAGACTTCACACTCTTTTTTTTTGGTTATTTGTTGTAGCAGATGTTATCAGAAGTGCAGTCTGCTCTGTTTTAAACCCTGAGTGTTTGGAAAGTGAAACACGAGTTGCAGTAGGCATGTGCTGGTGAGGTATGTTCATGTAACGTCTGCATGTGCAAAGAGGACAAAGCAGATACCACTGTTCCATCCCTTACTGTGTTCTGCCTGATGCATTTAATTGTACTACAAAACCCATACATTAAACTGAGAAGCTGTGCAACTTTTGCCTTTGGAGCATTATACCTAGGAAGATGACATGTAAATAAAACTTTATTTCAAGTGTTCTAAAGTGTCTGTAGATTCAGATGTTGGGTTATTTTACTGTAACTTTGATAATATAAAAATGGACACTGTATTTTAACATGGGAATTTACTCATTGAATAGATGGGAGATTTAAAGTGATATTCTAAAGTCATTTAAAACTTATTTTCTGTATTAACACAGGTTTTGTATTTTTCTATAGCATCATTGCTGATTTTATTTGTCAAAATAAAGAATGTTGCCAAGTACATGAGACCTTTGGTTTTATAAATGACTATTGGCCAGTCTTTATTTTTTAAGCTGATGATAGCTAAATAGAAATTTGGCATGCTTATTCTCATATTCTCCCTGTGTTAGGAGTTTTGCACTGAAAATCCTTCAACAATTCTATGGCTTAGTATTATGGTACTTTAAAATTCTCTCTCTTTTTTGGCTACTATTATGATTATAATAGTTGTGTTTATGTAAAATATAGATTTCCAAAACTTGAAAAAGAGTTGGGCTACTACAGAGCAGTATACATACAATTTTTATAGTAATAATTCCCTTCACTATGCCTTTTGTCAAACAAGCTTGATTTTCAGTTTTCCAGTTAGTGAGTACAGTGGGGCCTTGACTTACAAGTTTAATTCGTTCCGTGACGGAGCTTGAAACTCAAATTACTCGTATGTCAAATCAAAAAGTGAATGAGTGAGACACGTGATTCTGGGCTGATGTTGTGGCGTTCACTGGGACGTCCGCTGCGCCAACTAGCAGTGGGGTATCTGAAGCTGGCTCATAACCCTAATTTTAGCTCACAACTCAAAGCAAAAAATTGGCGGAGAGACAGCTCGTATCTCGAAAAACTCGTTAGTTAGGACACTTGTAAGTCAAGGCCCCACTGTACCTAAAATTTAAAGATGCTATTAAAGTTACCTGGTTTTACCTTTTACTTCTATTTTCCTTTGTTTGAAAGAAAACCAGAAATGACGAGAGAGGTTGCTCACAAGCCCATTCGTTTTTGTGCTTTTGCCTAAAGGCACTTTGACCAATACAGTTTGGGAGACTGCAAAATAAAATCAGATGTGCGTTTATTTCAGCATAGATGATACATTTCAGGTAGGAGCTTAATTATCATAACCCCAATGCAGTCCTTTAAATGGAGTGTGTGTTGGAACATGTAAATGGCATGAGGTTCTGTAATGAAGTGGGGGAAACGTGTGCGTCTCTTATTGGAAGGATCATGTGGGGGAAAGATTAAGCATGCCCTCCCTCCCTTGTTCCCGCCTTTCTCTTTGGTAATCGACACCGGGCTAGATTGCATCTTTTTGAATTATAAGAGTTCTACTCCTTACATGGAAGTTTCTGTGAACGGGAATAGTGGTTAAACGTTCTGCTTTCAGGAGAATTTTACCTTTACTTTGTAATCCCGTAAGTCAGACTTTCTCTGGTCAAGCATAAGAGGAGTTTTGTTATTGTTTAGGAGGGGGTGATGATCTCCCTGAGGTGGTTGGTTTCCAAGTTCAGGAGTGCTTTAGAAGGGCGGACAGCATCTCGGGTAGTTGAGGAGCTTGAAGGAGTTACCAGCTGATCTTGGGTGTGCTTGTCTTGTCTGTGGCACCCAGCACATTGCCTTGTACATGACTGGTCCTGTGCATATTTATTAAGTGACTGATTGGTAGAAACTAAAATTTAGACATGGTTCCCTTTGATTCATTACACACATGTAGTGAATTCTTTTTCATTCCTTTTTTTTTGTAAAGTCAAAAGGATCTGTGATCTAAGAAGCTCTATGCGATTGTTTTGCTTTTCATCTCCTTCAGACCTGCATTTCTTTTAAAGCTTGGTGCTGTGAACATTGACCTCACAAACTATACATATGAACTGATTTATGAAAGACTATATATATATATATATATATATATATGCAGAAATAATTTCTTACTTGGAGAGATGACAAAGATGGTTTAACCCCCTCCATTTGATTATTGTTTTTTAGCATTTATGTATTTCTTTATTCAATACATTCATATCCCTTGCCTGTATCTTCTAGAAACGAGTCTTGAATGTATTTTTCCCCCCTCTTTATTGTTTCACTAGAGGCCTGGTGCACAGATTTGTGCACATGGAAAGAAAATTAATTAAAAGGTGGCCCGTGAGGTGGGACTGGGCGAAACGGGCCTGACATGCCCTGGAGCCAACCTCCCGAGGTCCCTCCTGGGCCAACTGCATCTGTGGTGGCGCCAGGGCTTGAAGGGTGTCTACGGAGTAAGCGGAATCCCTCTGGCAGGTGGTGAGGTCCCTTGGCCTGGCCTGTGGAGATCAGGCCAAAACCGGCAATCCGACATCCCCCAAGGGCTCCCGGAGTGTGAGAAGGCACTCTGCAAAGTTGCTGTCGCTCGGCAGCTCCTGGGTTGAGCGTCTGCCCCGTTTTGGTCATTGTGCGTCATACCTACCGGCGGGGTGGCTGGTCGGCCGGTTGCTTAGCCTTTTATATATATAGAAGATTCTTCTTGTAATCTCTCCTCCCTCAAGTCTACCAGCTTGACCTTGCAAAAATAATTGACAACTTCTCATTATTGCTTAAACTCTGGTTTGGCTTCCTGTTGCCTACTTCATCAAGTCCAGATTCTTCTGACTTGGTTTTAGGACTTTCTATGATTCACATGACTTTTCTTTTCCCAACTATTTAATCCACTCTGCAGGCCCTACAGAGTCTTTGCTCCAAGGATCTGGCCCTGCTCTTCCTACGCCCCTCCCCCAACATTCACTTCAAGTCCCTGCGTCTTGCCTTTGTTCATACAATGCCCTGTCTTAAACCTTTCCCAGTGAAAAGGTCCAGTGGAAGTCCTGCTTCCTCCAGGCGGCTTTCTAGGATTCTTTTTTAAAAAAATATATATATTTATTGATTTTTTACAGAGAGGAAGGGAGAGGGACAGAGAGTTAGAAACATCGATGAGAGAGAAACATTGATCAGCTGCCTCCTGCACACCCCCCACTGGGGATGTGCCTGCAATTAAGGTACATGCCCTTGACCGGGATTGAACCTGGGACCATTCGGTCCGCAGGCCGACGCTCTAGCCACTGAGCCAAACCGGTCAGGGCCTAGGATTCTTTTAATCCACTCTAATTACTCCTTGTGTCAGGCGTTTTGACACTTATTTTATATGTTCTTACTACCTATATATATTAGCTTTGTCTCCCTATGAAGAATGGAAGCATTTTAAGGAAAAAAAGAGTGCTTATGTGTGTTTTCTTGGCGTTTTTTATAAACTTTAAATCTCCTAGCACTGTGGTGATCAGGTGGTAGGCATTTTATTTTCTGTTTTGTTTGACTTTTAAAAACAAACTATACACAAGAAATTCAGAACTACCTCCAAAAAGGTACTTAGGGAAAATATTGAGTAATATTTTCTTATATAATTAAAAGAAGCTTCCCCCCCCCCCCCCCCCCAAAGACTTGGAAGTTAAGTTTTATGTATGTTTCTGGAAAGAATTTCTGCCACTTTGGAAAAATACATCCTTTTATAAAACAGTTACCAATAACCTGAAAATAGAGGTAAGTCATCGGTTTTTATGAACTATCATTCCAGTTCTCAATGACTCATTATGGAGCTAATATGTTAGTGAAAGGAAGGACGGGTAAGACATCTGTCTCCTTAGCTATGGAGTGGGGGTGAGGGGGGGCCCATCCTGCCACTGCCTGTAACAAGTTCATCAGAGCCATTACATATTGTAATTACCCTTCCATAAATAGTCTGCAACCTGACCATAGCATTTTGCCACTCTATTAGAATGAGGCCCAAGGTCCAAGTTAAAAGCAAAATCCTTAATGAATTTAACAAAATTAAGCAAAGAGCTTTAGGTTATAGGAGCAGAGTTAATGGATTCAGCAGTTCTTTACTTTCACTTCAACCAACAAATTTTACATTCATTTTCCCAGATGTAAACCTCATTCAATTAAAATGGGCTAAAATTAATTTCGTGAAACTGTTATATCACCCCTGGAGATAATTGGAGATAATCTAGTGTGTCACAAAACTTGAGGTAGAAAATCAGCATTTATGGGGTTGGTTTCAGTAACTATACTGCAAAAGGACTTCAAGATATATTTTTAAAAAAATATATATTTTTATTGATTTCAGAGAGAAAGGGAGGGGGAGAGAGCTAGAAACATCAATGATGAGAGAGCATCATTGATTGGCTGCCTCCTGCACGCCCCACACTGGGGATTGAGCCCGCAACCTGGGTATCGACCAGGAATCGAACCATGACCTCCTGATTAATAGGTCAATGCTCAACCACTGAGCCATGATAGCTGGGTCAAGATTCCTTTTTCTTGGTACCACCTCACATCTGTCAGAATGGCTTTCATTAACAAATCAACAAATGACATGTGCTGGCCAGGATGCGGAGAAAAAGGAACCCTCGTGTACTGCTGGTGGGAATGCAGACTGGTGCAGCCACTGCAGAACAGTATGGAGTTTCCTCAAAAAACTAAAAATGGAACTGCCATTTGACCCTGTGATCCCACTTCTAGGAATATATCCCAAGAAACTAGAAACACCAATCAGAAAGGATATATGCACCCCTATGTTCATAGCAGCACAACTTACCATAGCTAAGATTTGGAAACAGCCTAAGTGCCAATCACCAGATGAGTGGATTAAAAAACTGTGGTATGTCTACACAATGGTATACTACGCTGCAGTAAAAAAGAAGGGATCCTTACCTTTTGCGACAGCATGGATGGACCTGGAGAGCATTATGCTAAGTGAAATAAGCCAGTCGGAGAAAGATAAATATCGCATGATCTCACTCATTTGTGGAATATAGTGAACAACATAAACCAATGAACAGAAATAGATTCAGAGACAGAGAAGCATCAATCAGACCGTCAAACCTCAGAGGAAAGGTAGGAGAGGGTGGAGGTAAGGGGTAGAGATCAACCAAAGGACTTGTATGCACGCATATAAGCCTAACCAATGGACACAGACACCAGGGGGTTGATGGCATGAGTTGGGGGGATGGTGAGGGGCAATAGGGGGATAAGGACACCTATGTAATACCTTAATCAATAAAGAAAAAAAAGATGTATTGAAAAAGATTCCTTTTTAAATGCATGTTTCTCAACTTCTGCTAGGGTTCTTTCAAGTGACTGGTGACTTATCTGGATGGTGATGGGGGCCTGGAACGCAGAGATGGCTACTCCCAGAAGCAGACAGTGTATGGCAGGGTTACCCTGCTCCAGGGGTGGGTAGTGCACAGGCCAAAGCCACCAGCATCACCTAGAAACTGGTTAGCAAAACAAATTCCCGGGCGTCACCCCAGACCTACGGACCCAGAATCTTTTTGGATGGAGCCCAAGAATCTATACAGTAACAAGCTCTTCAGGCAACTATCATACATGCTGAGTTTTAGGGGCTACTGATGTATGGATCCCCAGGTGTCAGCTCTTTTTTTTTTTTTTTTAATATATTTTATTGATTTTTTACAGAGAGAGGAAGAGAGAGAGATAGAGAGTTAGAAACATCGATGAGAGAGAAACATCGATCAGCTGCCTCCTGCACATCTCCTACTGGGGATGTGCCTGCAACCCAGGTACATGCCCTTGACCAGAATCGAACCCGGGACCCTTGAGTCCGCAGGCCGACGCTCTATCCACTGAGCCAAACCGGTTTCGGCCCCAGGTGTCAGCTCTTATCAGACAAACCCACCCTCCATATTTTAATTGAACAAGCTATATCCAGTGCTTTCTGATCTGTCATCCATCATCATGAAATGCAGATAGAAATTTGAATCAATATTTTTTTTCTAATATTGGTCGTGTTACTGTTTTTATCTGTATTCTAAAGTGTATTCTGAACTGATTAAAATGTAAACAAAAGAGCAAGATCACTATAATGAGCAAAGGAAATCCCACAATCTTCTCCAAGGACAAATGGGTGCTTTACAGCATTGTGGCCTTCGAACCTAGCAGGGAACGAAAGCAACTGGAGAGCAACCTTTTCCTGGCCCGGTTTTGGCACTTAGGTTTGTTTCATTTTGGCACATGACTGTGGGCTTTCATCATACAGGAAACTAATCTTCAGAATGAGTCAAATTTCAGCTAATTTGAACAATTAGATCAGACTGATATTTTCCTAACATACAGAGGTTGTTAATCTCTACCAAGACATTAATTGTTTTTACGTATTTAGATCCTAAATGATAAGTGGCACGGTGTTCTGTATTAGTTATACAGAATTTTTGAAAATAACTTAAGCATTTCTTGATATTCTTAAGTTGTCATGGTTTGCTAGATATATGTGTTGGTCATATATTGATCTCTCTAACAAAATCACATAAATAATATCTTTAATTAATGTCATTTAGAAATATAGGCCATATCACCTTTTATAGTTATATACATTCTTTCTGAAACATGAACTTTCAGAATAATGCTCTATAGAAATTGCAGGCTTGACTGTAATAGATTCTGTATATATGAGTGTGTGTGCATAATACTTTTGGACTTCCTCCAGTATATTATAGAGTGTACAGGATAGATTTTGGCTTTGTTAATTAGAATAGCTTAGATCTCAGACTCCATTATAACTCTCAAGGCATCTAGAAATAAAACCATATTAAATATTAATTGGTAAACACTTATTTAGGTAGAGGTAGACTTTGCCCTACCAATTTTTTTATATCTTCTTAAGCTATATAATACTGTGCAATGACAACAATTATACTGCATCTGGGCTAACTGATCTTTATATTGGTGCTGCTAAGTCTGTGTTTTACATCTAACTGATTGTATTGAATTTGTGTTATGTCTGATACCTACTGAAAAGTTATAATGCCCTAGAGGGCTATTGCTATTAGCGATACCAAGATACTGTGAGGATAGCAGGCTCTTCTTTTCATTTAGAAGAATTCCGATCTTAGCATGCTATGTTTATTGCTGCATTCTGTTTATTATATTCATTTATTTTAATTGTATTGATTCTTTAAGTACCTATTCATTTCATAATGCTGGACTCTTGAGTGTGAAGAAGGCATAGTATGTAACTAAAACACAGTTCCTTTCTTCAGGAATCTTCCCCTGTGAGTGCATTCATGTGAGGGAAGACTGAGTGTGCCCCAGTAAGGAAGTAGCAGCCTTAATTAACCCATTTATAACATTGGCATCTTTGTGCCATTCAGGATAATTTTGATACATGTTGTTGATTGAGTCCCAGGATTTTGGTGAGGAGTTCTCTGGGTTGGAAATCGGGAGGGTGATCCCTACGTCTGGAATCACAGAGAAAAGTTTTGTTTTGCTTTGTGTGCTTCCGGTGTAACTTGAGTTTATGATGTATCACTATTTCCAAAGGCAGCCTCTCACTGTTGAGAGGTTTGGAGGGTGCTAAGACACCTATCGTGGGAGAAAGAACTCTTGGCCAATATTTTCCCCTTGCGTGTTTACCTTGTCAAGGGATTTAGTTAAGGGCTTAAGGAGGAATGTGTATCTCAAGTCACATTTATGTGGGTCAAAAACTTCGAAAATCGGGCTTCTTGAATATTGCATATTTTACTAAATTATTTCCTAGTATGTCTTTTAGAGTTGTAGGCCTTTAATGAATTTTAAATTATAATTGTCTCCATTTCATCTATGATGATAGTGGTGTGTTTTGTTTTTCATTTGTGTGTGTGTGTGTGTGTGTTAATCTTGCCAAATTAAAATTTTTCCATATGGTTGACCACACAGCAAATGTACATTTTAAAAGGTCATTTACTATGGTGACTGTGAGGTGGGAGCATGGCGGCCAGATTATTTGGTTCTGAAGTATTTGTGTCACATGTTCTTTTTGAGCTTTACTTTTTTTTCAGTAAAGGAAGTTAACATTTATTGGGTCCCCATCATGTACTAGGTATTGTGCTACATGCTTTAATTTAGGTTATCTCATGTTGTCCTCACAATGACAGTTCCAATTGGGCTCAGAGGAATACAGAACATGTCTGAGACTCAACCCAGCTCTGTAACTCCCTAGGGCGCAATGTTTCCACCATGACATGCAGCTGCTTTGCCATGAGGCCCTGTGCTAATATTTTATGGAAGGCGCAGTAGTAAATGACATCGAATTCCTGCTTCTGAGATGTTTATAAAGGAGTAGAGGAGACAGAAAGCTGTAGTGAAACAGGAACTCTAAGGAGCTATGTGGGGTTGTGTGCTCTGAGAGTATAGAAGGGAGGAAGATCACTCTCTGAAATCAATTTTTCCTCCTCTAATTTTCTGAAAATTAATTTAGATGGAATGAATAGGTATTGCTCAGTGTGTGGTTCACAGCCTGACTTGTTTTCTTGCATATTCTTGAGAACTGAGGTGAATTTTTCCCCCAACCTTGGCTGATGTGGCTCAGTGGTAGAGCATCAGCCGATGAAGGGAAGGGTTTCTGCTTCGATTTCCAGGCAAAGGCACATATCTAGGTTGCAGGTTCATTCCCTGGACCTGGTAGGGACACATGTGGGAGGCAACCAATTGATGTGTCTCTCTCACATTGATGTTCCTATCTCTCTTTCTTTCTCCCTTTCCCTCCCTCCACTCTCTCTAAAAGTCAATGGACAAGATATCCTCAGGCGAGGATTGACAACAACAAAGAAATTATTTTTAGATAAATAAAAAACCAGGAGGATATGATTATGGGCAAAATATATGCTTAATCACATCAACTCCTTTACACTGGCTTTCGCTTCAGTCCAGAATTCTGACACTAAATGGAGATTTTTATTTGTATACCATTTATTAAAAAATTGGGGACACTTCACATGCATTTGTTTCCTGATATATATGAGCTACATTTTGCTAACAAAATTGTCAGGGTATTACTAGATGGGAGCATTATTTTCCTGTATTGAAGACTCATTTGGAGCCTTCTTACTTGAGGGTTGAGTTGATGGTTACTAGATAAAGGAATCCATAAAATAATAATTGTGTGTATTTATAAAAATAGCTTTCACTTTGTAAGATACATAATTGTAAATTTTTATAATATTATGACATATTGTCCGGACTGGTTGAGTGGGAGAGGGGAGAACTAAAGTAATTCAGACAAGCAATAATTAATAAGGTCAAGAAATAGGGCAATTAAGAAATGATTCATGGCAAATAGAAGTGAGACATTTACATTCTGAAAATTAATTATGGGACTTTTTATTTAAATTACAACCAGGAAGAAAAGTTCAGGGAAAAGAAATAGATTCAGGGAAATTTTATATGTACTCATCTTGAGAATAAATTAGTCAAGATCTTAGATTCCACTAATGTGTCAGAGTCCATTAAAGAGATTGGAAAACCCTATTTCACTGTGACTGAACTGCCTGAAATTTTAACCTCAACACTTATACATATGATCAAATGGAGAGGTTGTGTCTGTCTTGATAAGTTGACATATATGTATATCCATGATGCAAGAGTACAAAAGAGTTGGATACTCAATTTTATAGGCTTGAGAAAAATGTGTTCTATTCACCAAAGCAAGTGCCAGAGCTCTTATGAAATCCTCATATCCACAAATGATGAAAAACAATTTTTTATGCTCACTTAGCAACTATTTCCATGGCAGAGAACTGACTGTATGGTTAGAAGGTCTAACTCTGAAGGTCCAATGTCTCACAGCCTTGGTCTTTGGCCTTGTAGGCACTGATCATTACTGCTCCTACTGGACTTCCATTTAATCTTTCTTTTTCTATTTGGCTCAATATCTTTGCCCGTCGCTTCCCCATCAAATTTTTCTGTCTCGAGCCCTATTATTTCAACTTGCTCCAACTTTTCTAAACTTTTTAGTATTCACTGTGATGAGCCCAGCCTCGTTCATGAGTGCTGGCATAAGGAGGACCCTGGCCTGCCCTTTCCTGTTCATTAGGCATTAGGGCATTTTGGCATGTTTGCAATGTGAACTTTGGTAATCTCATAACTCAATGGAGGACAGTAATTTTACATCCAGTGCTACATGGGTGGGAGATCGTTGGCTTTTCAATTTACAATTCTATTCTCCCCGTGGCTAATATTAGAAATCTCATTTGAGTTTGGAATGATGGTGTAAAAGGCAGGGTTTTAGATTTGAGGACTCGAAACCTCAGACTTCATGTTTTCAGATGAACTCAGCCAAACACCTTACTCAGCTGCACGGGCTCTGGCCTCTCTGTGCAGAGCAAGGCAGGGACTCCTCAGTTTCATTTGGGAATTTGTAAATGTAGGCACTTTTCACGGAAAAATACAATTTAATTTCTTCCCCCATTTAGTTTTCCATGCTGCTCAGAATCCTCAGAGTTTTCCAAAAGGATTGTCGAATGAACAATAGGCCAGCAACAATTTCAGCCTCCGTTAAACCTTAGGTATAAGACTGAACTCATCTTTATAAATTTACTGTTTAGTATACTTACTCCTGCTGATGGATCAGTGGTTAAAATCTGAGCTTTCTATTCTATATATAATACTATAGTACCTCCAATATAGTATTGCCAATCACAGACTGTTGTCTATGTCTGAGTTTTTTGTTTGTTTAATCCAGCGGTTCTCAACCTGTGGGTCGTGACCCCTTTGGCGGTTGAACGACCCTTTCACAGGGGTCGCCTAAGACCATCTTGCATATCAGATATTTACATTATGATTCATAACAGTAGCAACATTACAGTTATGAAGTAGCAACGAAAATAATTTCATGGTTGGGTCACAACATGAGGAACTGTATATAAAGGGCCAGAAGGTTGAGAGCCACTGGTTTAATCCCTTTACCCAGCCCCCCGACCACCCTCTCCTCTAACAGCTGTCATTCTTTCTCTATTTATGAGTCTGTGCCTATTTTGTTTTCTAGTATATTTTGTTTATTAGATTCCACATATAAGTGAGATCATATGGTACTTGTGAAGTCAGAATGATTTACTGACTTGTGAAAGACTGAATTGACATCAGTTGCCTTTGAATAACTCAGCACTTTCCATAACTCAGTCGAATTAACTCCCTTAGACTTTCCATCTCTGATCTAGGGTAGCTTTCTTGTTAGGTAGTGACATCTCTAAGGAGTAAAGATTTCTAGATACTGACTGAGGAATCTCTGGAGAGGCATCTTTTAACATAACCATTTGTTTAGTTTCTACAAATGCAGTTGATTTCCTTATTAAAGAGACTTTATAAAGAGATATTAAATCTCTACATGGAAGATAGGTTAGATAGACATACAAAATGAGAATTTTTATATCAATCTCTACAATATAAAGAAAAGAAAGTTGGATAAACATACGATAAGGAGAATTAAGAAGATGAGAGGTAATTGCTGTGGCTTCTAGTACCTACTGTTAAAGCTATCTAAATTAATCTAACACCCTATGATTTTTACCTGCTGATCCCTACGCTTTGAGCCTGATCAGAGGAACATAGATGTCATAGGCATTCCAAAGTGAAATTAAAATACTGATGCTTGACTCTAAGTACTAGGTATTTATAATAAGAAAATGGGGGGAGCACACTTTTTTTTCTTTTATTCCTGATATTTTATCATGAAACTGAATACTCAGATAAGACTATGGCAACTCTCTCCCTCCCTAATTCCTTTTCTCTCAACTTCTGTTATTAAAATGACTGCATTTTCCCTACCTAGAAGACTGTGGAATGCATATCTCCTCTTTCCTATTTCCTACTTTTTACCACGACTCTCCATAAATTTCACGGAGAGGAAGAGAAGGGTAGGTTTGGTTGAAATGAGTAGGTGGGGGAGAGGCTTGGCTTGTGCTCTGGCAAGGAAGGAAGCATTTCTGGAGAAAGGAAGCGTGCTGAGGAAACTGGCCACAGATCTGCATTCTGGAAGAAGAAATTGGCCGGAAGAACTCTGATGCCCCATAGTTCCAGGAAGGGGCTTCCTCCAGCCTCAGCTGGATGAGCCCTCTATTTTTATTCTGTTAACAGCGATGAAAAACTGAGAATGAAAATGCTGGATGGACACATCACGTCTAATTTCAGAAAGTCTAATGAAAGTATCATTCGTAGGGCAATCACGGGGCTGTAAATGACCGATGCCAGATCTTCTTGTGCTCTGATAGGATACAGAGATAAAGAGAAAGAGCTGGAGACCCAGGGGCACCGACAGGAAGACAGGGATCTCTGCCGTGGTGGAAGGAAGCTAAATAGAACTGTCTGGTGCACTGTTGTATTGGCACAAGCCATCCGATGCCAGGCATGGAGTAGTTGCTAGACAGAAATACATCTCGGCATTGTCTAGGACTGGTCACTTGTATTATCTTTCTTTGGCCGGAGGCAATGTGTATCTTTGACCTGGGAACTTTTTTGAAGTGCCTGGCTAGGAGTCCCAGTGGTTCGGTTTCATTTGATTTACAAAGTACTTTTCAACATTAACTTTGTAATGAAGGAGCTTTATTCCCAGAAGATGTTTTAGCCAGGGGTATACATGTCATGATTTATGACTAGAGCAAATAATGAAATACATAAAACCACACATGATGTGGCCCATTAAGTTATTTCTAGATAACTTTGCTGCTAAGTCAAACTGGCTATGTTTTTCCATGTCTATGCCCGATAAGTAGATTTATCTAAAATCAGGTTTTCATAAGATTAATAAGCCCTCCTTGTTAAGAGGGTCTGTTTTAAAACTGAAGACAATGATCCTGATGTGAATTATATAAACATGTGAATTCTATAAACATAGGCTTTCATATATTTAAAGCATATCTGATATTATAAGTATACTTTTGATTAGGTATCTGTCTTACAGAAATGGGAGGTGTACATAGTAAAAAAAAAAAACACTGGTAGTCTAAAAAAGACATTTTTCTTTAGCTTGAGTACTACTGTGGCCTCAAAGCTTTAACCCGAATTATTAGCACATATAAATCCATCTTCTTAATTAAATGGGGCCTTTGGCCACTGAACACCAGGGATGGACAGAGTTAGTTACTAGATGTTATTATAAGACTGGCCTGGCCACATAATCCATTAGAGGGAGAATTCAGCTTTATTGGTAGCAGCAAAGTGATTTTTATGGTTGTACGAATCTTTGCTTTCTTCTGTCGGTATCAATTATTTCAGTCCTAGTAAAAAACTCGAATAAGGCCAAGTTTATGATCTGTGCTTCCGATGGGTAATTTGTAACATCTCTATCTGAGAAGCCAAGAGTCTCTTCCTTTCTGGAAAGGACCTGTGTCATAAAGTCTGTCTAAACTACCGCAGTGTGTGGCTATGGAGAGGGCAAGAGGGATGCCATGGGGTTATTTTGTTAGAAATTTCACCGAAAGGCTCAAATAGACATTAAAATAATAGATATGCATTTATGATAGTTCATGTTTCTGATTTACAGTAAATATTACGTAGTTCCTTGGGGAATTTTATCAGTGTCTATCAATTATGCTTAAAATTTGGAGGAATAATTTAGAGTAATGTGGTTCAAGTGTATGACAACAGGGAGAGGAAATCTAGGTACTGACTAAAGTCCTGGTCCACCTTGCAGATGACGCCCCAGTAAATGACTGAAAAACTACTTTAGACGACAGACAGTGCAAAGGAAATCAAGGGCAAAGCTGGCATAGCATAATGGGACAGATAATAGGACTTGTTCTGTGATGTCGTGCACATGAGAGCATAACAAGAGACAGCACATGTACATTGCATGGTGTCTAAGTACTCAATACCTGCTGGTTGTTGTACTTACTAGTGGATAGACATTTTTATAGGGAGGTAAATATCAGTTCAAAATAAGGATAAACTTTCTAAAAACTCTTATGTTTCCTATTGGGATTTGATGTATCTTTATCTTGGAAGAGTTCAAGCAGAGGGGAGTTACTCATCCTTCAGAGATACTGTAAAGGGAAAAGCATTGAAGGGTAGGTTGGGCCACATGACCCTGACGCATGATCTTTTAGATGTTATCTCCAACGGGGCAGGACTTACTCCGTCTTAGTGATTTGCTTTATTTTGTATAAAACAGAGCTTTGTGGAAACCTGAGAAAGAAAGGGGCTGTTACAGCAGGAAGGGGGCCTCAGCCGACACTGGTTGGTGGAATCAATAAAACTAGACCAACAGCAAGTCCACCACATCTATACTTACTGCGGACTTGCTCTGTGCCAGACATCTTGGAAAGTTTTTACGTGGATAGTTTTAACCTATAGAGTATGATCTCCATTTTACAAATGAGGAAACGAAGGCAGAAGGTGAAGTGATTCGCTCGAGGTCACATTGGTGGTAAATTAGCACAGACCTTGGATTTGAACCCAAGTGACTTAACTCCAAAGCTGAAGCTCTTCATTACCTGTATCGCACCGTGTGTACACAGAGCGTCTTCACCATGGATTTGAAGATGCCATCACTCCATAATAAATGGGTCTTCAATATCCTGGGCACAGCCGATCCTGTGATGCTAACTAGGCAGGGTGCCTCGGTGTGTATTTTGCAAGTCATGAACCCTGGGAATTCAAGATATTAAGCAGAGCTTCTTGAAACCTCAGATACGTTATGTCTCTATTTAATATGTTGTTTATGTGTGTGTGAGCCCGTGTCCACACATGAGGATATTGCTAAGACATAAACGGAGCCGGTAAAACAAGACAGATGGCAAGAAGGAGGAGATATGAAGTTAAATGGCATGCTCTCTGCTTTGTAAATACAAAGAGCTGGATTTTTCAGGGGTTGGTACAGTCTGATCATGGACATCTAGATGGCTAAATAACATAGACTGCGTACTTGGCCTTCATGGGTTGTAATATGCTTTTTCAGCAATAATGGAGGATGGAGATAGTTATACTGTCCACATCCAAGAACAGAAAGGGATTTCCGGAAGGATCTGTAGATCTTAGAGGAAGGAAACCACATCGACTGGGTTAATTGGGATAGAGGTCACCTAAGGGCATAGATTCTTTAGAGTGATCAAAAGACCAAGACATAGGTTATATAAATTCAAATGTAGGAAGCTTGTAAATGAACAGAAATATTAAAACATTGGATTATGGCTGAAGGCATGAGATGAAAATGTAGATTATTTGCATGTGCTATGAGAGAAAGAAAACTGATGCTGTGTCTTATATAAGAATGAAATCATACTGAATTAGGTTGTTAACTGAGAAAAAGTGCTGTAAAGGACATTATTAGAATAATTGGCAACATTTGACTATGGACTATACATTACCTAGTTGTGTCTATGAACATTATTATCCCTGAGTGAAATTAGTGAAGTGTACAATGACTGCGTAAGAGAATGTTAAACATAATGATTACGTGGGATAAAGCACCATAATTCTTGCCATCTTCAAATGGTTCAGCAAAATGAAAACAGTGATATCATTACCAAAAAAGAGACATAAAGCAAATGTGGCAAATGTTAGCAATTTGTAATTCTAGGTGAAGGATGTATGCATGTTTGTCATATTAATATTGTAACTTTTGAATGTTTAAAATATTTCAAATAAAAAGTAGATAGATAGATGCACCTAAAAAAAATAAAAACTAGTAGTAATAATAATGACAACAATAATTTGGGGCTTTCTAGGCAGACAGCAGTCTGATAAGCAAAAGTATCCAAAGATCAGGATAACGATGATTGAAACAGTAGGATAGATTGTTCACAATAGTGTTCTAAGATGAATTGAAATATTGTCCAAATCAGTGTATGCCTAATAGTGACAGAAAACTCCTCTCAACATGTTCTTGAAGGGCAGTGAACTTTGCAAATCACCAAACTTATTCTTGAACTATGTTATATATAATATTGTTATGTAGAAAGAAGAGAAAGTAAGTAGGAAAAGAAAGCTCTTCTAAATGTTATCCATTAGGGGTGTGACATTAGGAATTGTAGTGCAATTGGAAATTGTAGTGTAATTGGAAGAAAGGAATTGATGATAATGATCTGAATATAGTGTAGTTTAAAACACTGTATAAATAAGAGATTTTAGTAAATGCAGAGGAAAATGGGAGAAAAATGTTCCAGTTATGAATATTCAAAATCCCTAGGTCATCTCCCATTTCCTACACATTGGGCCCACCGAGTGCTCTGACCTGCATGGTTTTACTTCTCACACCCCTCATCTTTAAGGCCTTTGGAAAAAAGAAGTTTATCACTCTTCTTGATGGCCAGAAGACCCCTTGATGGCGAATTGCCTTCGTTTTCTGTTCTCCCTATCCTATCCTTGTGTGTCTTTTCTAATCTGCTTACAATGAAAGCAAACGATCTGAAAAGTGTCAAAGAAACCCATATTTCAGTTTTTACTTCCTCAACTCAGCCCACCATTGAACCCTCATTCATACGTTCACAACATTTTTTATCAGTTTCCCCCTAGAAATCATTTTGAGTTATTTTTGGCAGATCATGCATTCTAAGTCCACTTATTATTACCTTTCTTCAGTTTTCTTTTTCTTTCTCTCTGTTCCATAAACCTCTATTTAAATACCAAGACATTTTCCCCTTTTAATCTCAAGTCATCTCTTGAAGGGATCTGATGCAGAGCGGAGTGGCTCTGCTGGTGACATATTATTATTACATAGTAGGTAGGCAGAGGGAAAAAACTATTATTATTATACTAGGTAGGCAGAAGAAAAGTTATTATTATTACACACTAGGTAGGCAGGGGGGAAATTCACATGGATAAATACAGTGCTTTAAACATACAAATAACATATTCTATAAAAATGGAAGACATATTATTTAACAAACAAATTGCAGTCAGTTAGTGCCTGATTTGCATGTTCAAGACAGAGAAAAGCAATACCTACAATGAAACAAAACAAATGAAAAACAATAAATAAAGAATGAAAGCTATATGTTTTTTCTTTTAGATGCATTAAACCCAAGAAAATGATAAAGGAGAACATTGTCCCTTTATCAGATGGGATAGGAAAGCTCTTCACTGATGACATACAAAAGGCAGAGACTTTTAATAAGCATTTTCTTTGCCTCTGTCTTCATACAGAAAGGTCATCTTTGATCTAATCACCGGAATAGCCAACACCTGGGCTGGGAGGGTGCAAGACATGATAAAGGAGAGAATGAACTAGAGATGGTGCAAAAAATAATAAAAAAAGGTTGTTCAAATGTTTGGGTTGGCAAACTTTAAAATATAAATAGAAATTTTAGGTATGGTGTGTCAGTTCTCTTTCTCTTTTGAACCATTTAGTTCATGTGACACATACAATCTCCTTCAATTAAATAATAAATAGCGGTTTTGTATGTGCAGACCTAGAGGAAACCAGACAGGAATATGACATGGGTGCAACTCTCAAGAAATCTCCACACAATGAACTAGTCTTGGGTGAGACTTTCTAATAAAGAAAAAGACGCAATGTTATTTATTTATAAAATTGTTCATAAGATGCACAGTTTCCTAAATAAAGTCTTCATGCAGCCAGAGCTACTTAATAGTTTTATACAATCTCAGGGAAATTTTATCAAGTTACCTGAGTATGCATTTTAAACTAGGATTTTTTTTATTGTTGACTCTATTACAGATGTCCCTCATTTTCCCCTGCTTTGCCTCTCTTCACCCTGCCTTGTCCACCCCACGTAGGCCATCCCCACATTACTGTCTGTGTCCAGGGGCTATGCATATATGCATGTATAATTTTGGTTGATCTCTTCCAGTCCTCCTCACACTCCCTGAGATCTGTCAGACTATTCCATTTATCCATGCCTCTGGTCCTATTTTGTTGGTTTATTTTGTTTAGATTCCACATATAAGTGAGATTAAATATGATACTTGTCTTTCTATGAATGGCTTATTTTGCTTAGCATAATAATCTCCAGGTCCATCCATGCTGTCTCAAAGGGTAAGAGTTCCTTCTTTTTTACAGCCAGTGGCATAGTATGCCATTGTGTAAATGTACCACAGCTTTTTTAGCCACCCATCTACTGATGGGCACTTGGGCTGTTTTCAGACCTTGGCTATTGTTATGAACATAGGTGTGCATATATTCTTTTTGATTGGTGTTTTGGAATTCTTAGGATATATACTCAGAAGTGGGATTTCTGGGTCAAAAGGCAGTTCCATTTTTAATTTTTTGAGGACACTCCATAGTATTTTACACAGTAGATAATTTACACAGTAGCTGCACCAGTCTGCATTCCCAACAACAGTGCACTGGGGTCCCCTTTTCTTCACATGCTCTCCAACACTTGTTGTTTGTCGACTTATTGCTAGTTGCCATTCTGACCAGTTTGAGGTGATACCCCATTGTACTTTTTATTTGCATGTCTCTGATGATTAGTGACATTGAGCATCTTTTCATATGTCTATTGGCCATCTGAATGTCCTCTTTGGAGAAGTGTTTATTCAGGTCCTTTGCCCATTTTTAAAAATAGGATTGTTTGTCTTCCTGGTGTTGAGTTGTAGTTCTTTATATATTTTGGAGATTAGCCCCTTATCTGATGAACCATTGGCAAATATGTTCTCCCATATGGTGGGTTTCCTTTTTGTTTTGTTGATGGTTTATTTTGCTGTGCAGAAGCTTTTTGGTCTGATGTAGTCCCATTTGTCTGTGTTTGCCTTTCCCTCAGAGACATATCAGCAAAATCATTACTCCAAGAGATATCTGAGAATTTACTGCCTATGTGTTCTAGGATTTTCATGGTTTCATGACAAATTTAAGTCTTTTATACATTTTGAGTTTATTCTTGTGTATGGTGTAAGTTGGTGGTTTACTCTTCCTCAAGATTGCTATTCGGGGTATTCTTTGGTTTCCATATAAATTTTTGGAATATTTGTGAAATATCCCATTGGTATTTTAATAGGGGCTGCATTGAAATAGGGGCTGCATTGAACTTAAAGACTGCTTTGGGTAGTATGAACATTTTAATGATGTTCATTCTTCCAATCCATGAACATTGTATATGCTTCCTCTTCTTTGTATCTTCCTCTATTTCATTTTTCAGTGACCTATAGTTTTCTGAGTATAGATTTTTACCTTCTTGGTTAAGTTCATTTCTAGGTACCTTATTTTTTTGTTGCAATTATAAATGGAATTGTTTTCTTGATTTCTCTTTCTCAGAGTTCATTATTGGAGTACAAAAATGTCACCAACTTCTGAATATTGATTTTGTATCCTGCTACTTTGTCAAATTCATTTATTAAAACCTAATAGTTTTTTGGTGGTGGATTCTTTAGGGTTTTCTATATACAATACCATGCTATCTGCAAATAATGCCAGTTTTTCTTCCTTCTTTCCAATTGGGTTGGCTTTTATTTCTTCTTGTCTGATTTCTGTGGCTGGAACTTCCAGCACTATGTTGAATAAGAGTGGTGAAAGCAGATATCCCTGTCTTGTTCCTGATCTTAAGAGAAATGCTTTTAAGTTTTTGCCCATTGAGTGTGATGTTGGCTATAGGTTTTTCATATATGGCTTTTATTATATTGAGGTATGATCCCTCTGTTTCTACTTTGTTGAGAGTTTTTATCATAAGTGGGTGCTGGATTTCATAGAATGTGTTTTAATGTGTCTATTTATATGATCATGTGATTTATTTCTTTTTAAAATCTTTATTGTCAAAAGTATTACATAGGTTCTGTTTTTTCCCCCATCCTACTACCCCCCACCCCCAGGCCCTCACCACCCCATTATCTGTGTCCATGGGATCATGTGGGTTTTAATCCTTCATTTTGTTTGCATAATGTATCACATTTATTGATTTGTGAATATTGAACCAACCTTGCATTTCTGGAATAAATCCCACTTCATCATGATGTATGATCATTCTAAAGTGTTGCTGGATCTGAATTGCTAATATTTTGCTGAGGATTTTGGCATATATATTGATCAGGGATATTGGCCTATGATTTTCTTTTTGTGTAGTGTCATTATTTGGTTTTGGAATTAAGATAATGCTATACTCATAAAAAGGGCATGGAAGTGTTTCTTCGTCTTGAATTTTTTGGAGTAGTTTGAGGAATATAGGTGTTAGTTCTTCTTTGAATGTTTGGTAAAATTCACCTGTGAAGCCATCTGGCCCAGGACTTTTTTTTTTGCTGAGAGTTTTTGAATTACTGATTTAATTTCATTAGTTGTTATTGATCTATTCAGGTTTTCGGATTCTTTCTAATTTAGTTTTGGAAAATAGTATTTTTTTGAGAATTTGACCAGGAATTGAATCTGTGACCCTTCAGTGTACAGGCCGACGCTCTAACTATTGAGCAACTCTGGACAGGCAAGGCTATGAACTTTTTATTTCCAGATCTGACTTCTCCCTGGAACTTCAGATTCATATTTTTAACTCTTTACTTTCAAGCTTCTCGTGGATATCTAATAAACATCTCCAATTTAAGAATAGCTCTCTGTCATTTGACACCCAAATCTATTCCTACTCAAATACTCAGTTTCATCAACACACCCAGTTGATTTAAGTTAAGAAAGTTAGCTGTTAACATTTAGCATTGATTGTTCTATTTCTTTCATCCTCTCATATCCAATACATAATAAGTCCAGTCAACCCAACCTCTAAAGTATCTTTTGAATTCATCCATTTCTCTCCACCTCAGTTCAGGTCATCATCCCCCCTTACCCAGATTATTGCTCTTTGACATGGCCTCTCTGAATTTTACTCTTACTCCCTTAAAGTCCATCTGGGTACAGGAGCCAGAGTATTCTTCTAAGACATAGTTCATACCATGTCACTCACCTGCTTAAAATTTGCCAGTTGCAATTAGAATAAAATCTATATTCTTTGTCCTAGAACCTCCTGCTTACCTCTCTGCCCTCATCTTGCATCCCTGTCCCCTTATCTCCACACTCCAGCTGTGCTGTTGTTTCTTCCCCATGCCACATTTCTTTCCGTCATAGGGCTTTCCTTTCTACTGTGAACACTCTTCCCCTCCATTATTGTGTGGTTGTTCCTTCTTGTCACTTAGGTCCCATCTTAAATGGGACCCCCTTCAAAGAGAGCTTCCTGACTGCTCAAATAAAGTTGGCTCCCTGTCGCAAGAGCCCACTGCCCTATTTTGGTTATCTCCATAGCACCTGTGACATTATTGTTTATAACTATAACTTTATTTGTTTATAGAGTTTCTTAATCATGTGTTGCGTTGTTTATTTTCTCTGCTCATTTTTACCACCTGCTAGAGTTTAAACCCAGGGAGAGCAGGGACTTTGTCAGTCCTAAAAGACTACCTGACACAAAATAGGTACTTTAGAGAAACTTGAATGGGAAAAAATGAGTGTATGGATAGTTAGCTAGACATCTTTGACATAAATTCTTAGGTTCACTTTAGACTGTGCATGCCCCCTCTTAACCAGTTTGATTTCCTTGAAGTTTGAACACCTTGGAAAGTGTTCGATGTCCCTTTGTTCCCATTAGATGAGTGCATAAAAACTGTGCTTACCCAACTTGCAATTGTGGGAAGCCAGGGACGGATAACTTCTAGGATGGACATAAAAAACAATTATGATTCAAAATTATTGCCACAATGCAAATTACTATGTGTCAATATAATACTCTTATTTATTCTGTCATCTGGGATAGTGAATGGAATAGACAGATTAAATTAAGAAAATTAAATGCAAAGAACCTTGGATTTAGAGTTGAAAGGTGAGCTGCACAAGCCTGGGTCAATGGGAACTTGATAGTTAATGAATGTGAAGAACTGGTGGTGAACTGAGAATTAGGGAGGTGTAGATCCCCAAGGAACCCAATAGATGACCCCAGTCTCTATCTGTAATATTATATTTTCATGCATAGGCAAGATATGTCCTCTTGGTATGAGAACTCCCATTATATGTCCAGCCTAGAGCCATCTCTCTCTAGTCTGAACTCTCAGAAGATTGTATCCCTATCTCCAATTATAACTTTCTTTTAATTTTTGTATACATGTCTTAATCTCTCCTTCTAGTTTGCAAACTCCTTAAGTGGAGACACTGTGTTTTGTTTTGTTTTAATTACTGTGTTCCACATAATTTCTTACAAATAGCTGGAGGACACTCAGCAAATATTTACTTTGTGAGTGAATTAATAAATAGCAGGCAAGGCTGTAATGTGAGTATATGAATTTTTAAAAATAATGGAACTATAAGCAGCATCATTATGGAAACAAAAGCTATTGGGAAAGTTTTATTTAATATATGTTTTACTTAATATATGTGTTTCTAGGGGAGGTAGTCTGTACAAAAATATTAATGAAATAAAGAAAACAAAAAGGTATTTCTGAATATGGTACTATTTTAGTTGCCTTAAGACTAAGAGATTTTAAGAAATTTTACTTAAGAGGCTTAATTTTACTAAGGAGAGACTGACATAGGTGTATAGATAGTTAGATATTAACACATATTATCTATTTTGGTCAATAATTACATTATTTCCTTGTGAAAATACCAATCTGGGACTATTTTTTTCTTAATTTTTATAATGTTTCTGTTAAATTTGTCGGGGTGCCATTGGTTAATACAATTATATAGGTTTCAAGTCTACAATTCTATAATACATCATATGTATATTTCATTGTGTGTTTACCACTCGAAGTAAAATCTTCACTTTATGCTTTTACAATTGAATATAAACATTAAAATTTCAAAAAAAATTTATTCATACTAATTTTTCTGTAACTCATAATTTACACATTTGGCCAGTTTGATTTACTGGTGTAATTTAATTACAGTTTTTTTTTTATTCCAGTGTGATTTTTAAAACTTAATTTTACATCTGTATATGAGGGCATGTACATCAAATTATAAAATAAGTTCCCACTGACAGCATTAAAAAGAAAACTCTTCTTTATTAATGGGAATGCTATTAGAATACTTTCACTCTTAAATTTGTGTGAGATGCTTGTGGAGTTTAAAGGACATTTTAAAAACTTTCCAGTGAACCAGCAAACCAGTGGCCAAAATTTAATTAAGAATTTGCACTGTAGTAAAGACAAAAGTTGGCCATAAACACATGGTGTAGGCCAGAATTAATTTTCTCTTTTGACGAACTGATACCATGATGTGATTTTATTTCACTGTATAAGATGAAAAATGAGAAAATAAAACTATCACAGGGCAGCAAGCTCATGAGGATGGGGACTTGATCTTACTCAGTGTTGTATCCCTAAGCCTGTCAGTGCCTCACATACAGCAAACACTCATTACAAGGTGCTCCCTTCCACAGGAATTCAGACATAATGTGAATGTAGAATAGCTTTCATCCTCCAGCTGGTCCCCATTCTTACCTCATTAGCTTTGTAATAGTGAGATTGAATCTTTGCTACTCCGCTTACAGATTTTGGCAGGGGTTTTCTGTAGTTGAGATCCATTCGTTATTTGTTGAAGGAAGAAGTGAGTGAGTTGAAACCGTTATTGAATATTTGCCACGTTTTTAACACATAGAGGAATGCCAAAAATACACAGGCTTATAGCTTCCAACATTAGCAAAATGGAGTCGAGTTCCTGTTTGTAACTATATTCTATTCTGGGGAAATAATGACCCCTGCCCCCACTTTCTACTCATTCTTCATATACTGGGAAAGAGAAAAGCAGTGTCTGATATCTGGGGGCTGGCATGGCATGCAGTTAGGACATGGTTTTTCCTCTTGCACATAATATTTCCTAGACCCTTGACTTTAGGCAAGAATCTTCCGTGATCTCGGTGGACTAAACAAAAACAAGACCACTCCATATCCATACCTGATTCCACGCAAAGACATGAACATTTTGAAGATCAAATAATGACCCAATAGTCTCTCCATTTGCTGCTGTTTTATTTTTTTTATTTTTTTAAAAAGTTTTTTTTTTAAATATATTTTAATGATTTTTTACAGAGAGGAAGAGAGAGGGATATAGAGTTAGAAACATCGATGAGAGAGAAACATCGACCAGCTGCCTCCTGCACATCTCTTACTGGGGGTGTGCCCGCAACCAACGTACATGCCCTTGACCGGAATCGAACCTGGGACCTTTCAGTCTGCAGGCCGACGCTCTATCCACTGAGCCAAACCGGCCCCGGCATTTGCTGCTGTTTTAAAACCAATCTCACTTCTTACATTCTAGATAAAAGTTTTTAAGATACGCTGTCATAGAATGACTTCTGCTTCCTGACAGCATTCAGTCTAGAGCAAAGACTGCTTTTTATTTTTAAAAACTTGCCCCTAAATGACCTTACACAAGAGCAGATTCTTAAGTTATTTCTAACATGTTTGCTGAGATGCCCCGTAGTTCCCTCATTGCAGTGAACCAGTAAACCTACATTTGTTCAACAGTAAGTGAGTCCCAGACGGGATTTGGCTGAAGATCACTTGACAGTATTAAAAGCCTAAGAACTATGGAGGGTGTTACAATTTGAATATTGCGTTTGCCCTTTACACTTTAGGCCAATATTTTCCCCAAAGAATGTTTCCGAAAGGCAATGAAATTTGAGTTAGAGAAAAACTAGAACTTCAAATGTATGCCTGATTGTAAGTTGTTTGATCAACCAGTATTACTCTCCCCTGGCATATTTCTACAGACTGTTTTTGAAAGACTTAACTATCAACATGATATAACTTATAAGTAGAAGTTCCACTCTATCTATTGATTGTTAGTCTTTCTGTTAAGGAGTTTGCCAAAAATTCACATGTGTCTAAGGGACTAACAAGCCACCATTGAAAGAATCAGTCTAAAGAATGTATTCAAGATTCAAACCTTTTTTGTCTGAAACAGCTGCTCCTGACCTTCCATAAAGTAAGGTATTTGGAGACTCTTGGGATTTTTATAAGATTATATTTTGAATAACTACAGGTTTGATGCATCTGTTACCTCTACTATTTTAAATAGTTAACAGCATTTTTCTTTTACTCTTTTTCTCTGGTCAGTAGGATAATTTCCCTATACTACCTCTCTAGGCATATAATGCACTCTAGAGAGTACTTAAATTTTTGTTAAATCATCAGATGAACATTCGATAATCTGAAAGGGAGTGAAAAGTGTTTATTTTTAGGTTGCAAAACACAGATGACCCCACATGTCTAATACAATGTTTTGTTGTATTTTTAATACAAGTTATGGGTGAGCTTTGATCATGGTGATGGTAATGATGAAGAGCAGAACATAAAAGGTATAGAATATAGCAAAAGACTTTGGAGAATCTAACAGCTTATGTGGAAATTATCCAAAAAGACATTAAGTAACTAGGAATAAATAACTATGTAAATGGATAGATATTTGTTGAAAAAGGAAAATAGATGGTTAGAAAAGAAAGGGATGAAGGTAGCCTATAGTAGCTAGAAAAGACATCATGACCTGAGGTTGGGCTTGGACTGAGCCTTAAAGAACAGACAGGATTCTAAGAGATGGAGACAATGGGAAGGAAATTCAGCTCATATGGTCATTAATATTATGATATTCCACATCATTGCCATTAACAAACACCTTAATGTATGTTTTTGCAAGGCATTTTACTAGGCACCTGGGGAGATAGAAACAGGCGTAAATGTCTATCCATGAGGAATTTACAAATTCTGGAGGTGCTTGTTGAGTTTCCTTTAGAAACCTTTTTAATAAAGTGGTAGAAGCCATATAGAATTACAGAACGAAATGGGTCATCATGACTGTCAATCAGCAGAATTCTAGGTGAAATGACAAATATATCTAACCTGATGTGGAATTTTTTATTCTTATAATTTAATGTATTTATATAAAAGGGAAGAGATGTGATCTCAAATAACCCTTCAGTCATGATTTTCACACATCTAAAATGCAGGTGTGAAAGAACTGTATCAGTGAAGACCTTTGCATAGTTCTTTGTTCTTAGTTTATTAGCAACATGTGACATAAAAATTACCTAGTATATCTCAGGCTTAGTGTCGTTTTTATGAAAATTGAGTGTTACTCATATCAGTTGCTGCCTGTTATTTTAGCCTTGTTCATCGTTAAAAAATAGCTTGAATTGAAAATTGGAATAGATCACTCGGAGCTCCTGATGGATCTGCCATCCGCAAGAGTTGTGCTTACTCCTCAGAATTTTGAAAAAACTACGTATCAGTACCAATATATTATCCACTTTTAAAAACTGCTGTTCAGTCAGTCAGCTCTTCTCTCAGTTAGCCAACTCCTCTTTCGTCTTTAAAATCTGCCTAGAGACTGATATGAAGGAAAGAAAACGTCAGATATGGACTTCATTATACTAGACAACTACAAAATGGCATTAACTGAAGTATGACCAGGAAGGATGCTAATTTTCTTTGGTGAGAAATATTGAGAAATATTAGCCAGCTCTCACTTACTCTCTCTATTCACAATCCTGGGAATGTCTTGACTCCCCCTCCTTTCTGTCAGCCTCCCACATTTATTGCACACATCAGAAAGACAGAGAGAATAAAGGAGGTGTCAGCTCTTTCCTTTTGAGTTGCAAAAGTCAAGACTTAGGCATAGATGCCTTTGTGAAGATATGATGACCCAAGCAAGCTTTCTTCAACTTTGTCCCCAAGATAAAGGGTGAATTCTCCAGACGGAAGAGAAGTGATGGGTGACTGAAGGGCAGTCTCCAAGAAGAAAATGAATTACTTTCTCCCCTTCCCTCATTCAATCCCAGGCGGAGGATTTTCAGTAGAGCCCCCCACTAATTAATAGGATACCGCATGCAGATGGGAGCTGTGTTCCTTTTGCCAGGTAGGACCTGGGAAGGCAGTAGCACCCAGAGACAGCTGTGTTTCCTGATCAAATCACACTGTGAGAGAAGCATAAAGATCTCCATGCACATGACAGGGCAGTTGGAAACATTCAACTGTTTGGACTTAGACCTTTGAACCAGAAGAAAGAGGGAATCCAAAGGAATGCTAGCATGATTGCACTAAGGACAAGATACCTTCTCCCCCAACTCCTCCTACTCCTCCCTCATGCCTGGTCACAAATATGTACCCTGGGAGTTACATGGAACCCTGAATTGATGAAACTTAAGTTTCTGTCATCTTGGAGTATGGGATTTGAAAAATAAATTTAATTATTGAGTGATAAATCTAATAGTGAAAACATACAATGCTTACTGTGTACTAAATACTATTGTAATTACCTATAGTGACAAGTTAAAAGAATCATGCATAGATAGTTATTAGCACTTTCTCCATTTTATCAGTGAGAGATCTGAGACCCAGAGAGGTGTAGGGTTTTGCCCTATGTTACACAGCTAGTAAGGGACAAAGCCAGGATTCAAATCCAGGAAGTCTGTATCAGATTATAGTAAACCACTTCTCAAAGAGCTATGAAAGAATGATTATATTTCTGGAGAGACTGAGTCTTCGCCCTGTATTTCATATGAATTGTGCTTATTTTGGAGGGAATATGGTGAAAAGCAATTTTTGGCGTTCCTTTTTGTGTATACTCTCCTACTCAGGCCATGTTGTAAGATGCTGTTTAGTATATTGCACAGTGTATCCTTTCTGAAAGACCACAAAAGTAATTTCTCTCTATTATGAGCACCAGGAATACCTGGGCTTCACATGAGCAACCACTTTGTTTGTATTCTGTCGAAAAATCAGTTGTATAATCTCATTTCTCTGTTTTTATTGGCTGCTATATAGCTTAGAGCCACATGTCAAGCTTGCTATTGGCAAGTTTCTATACATTCATGACCTGTGTTGTACGTACTCACTGTACTGTTCTATCCCAACTTTTCCTTTGCTTTGCTTTTACCTATTTTAATTTACTTTATCTGTCAGTAATGTACATATCTTAGTGAAACACCTTAAGTCCTTTATGAGAAAGGCAGGTTGTAAATACATGCAAATATTATTTTCTTTGCTTTCCGACTACATCACTCTTAGATCTTCCTTAGTCAGCAAAAGGACCCCAATGATTACTTTATAGGAGTCATGCCATTCCTTCATTGGCACATTTCATCCATGGAGGACAGAAAGGATAAGCTGCGGAGCACACAGTGTGCTTTCTATCCCCACTCTCCGTTTTTGAGCCCAAGGGTTGTATTGAAAAGAAGCATTGACATGGGAAGAGTAGTGTGGTGGCTAAGCATATGGCCAGACACCTGTCAGAACTGGTTCATATCCAAGTTTTGCTACCCACTGGCAATTGAGTTTTGGCAAGTTGCTTAACTTACTGTGCCTTAGTTTCCTCATTTGTAAAACAGGGTTAAAATACTATGAAGTTATTGTGAATATTAAATTGATATAGGTGAACACATACTGCCTTTCATAATTGCTTATGGCCAATAAGTGGGACAAGAGAGCTAGAAAATGAGAGTTTCTGAAATTTGGTAAACCCAATAGGATATTCTTGATATAATTTATGCAGAGCTACCACAAAGCAATTGAAAACAAAGAGATTGCGTTTGCCATAATTCATAGGTATCTTACTATTTTACTCTGACAGCCTAAAACACTGCAGTTCAGTTCTTAGGCTAGCAAACTGGAGTTGGTGTGGACCGCCTAGGTTGAGGGCAATAACACTACTCTTGCTTCAGATGACAGTTGAAAGTTTGAAATTCTCAGGCTGTCCACACTTCGGACCAACTGGCTACAAATTTGGTATTTTCCACAAGCCACTCAGATTGTTAATTCACCAGAACAACTCACATAACTCAGGAAAGCACCATATTCACAATTATATCTTTACTATAAAGGACACATCAATATCAGCCAAATGCAGATACCATAAGGCAAGGCCTGGGAAGGTCTCTGTCCTCTCCCCATGGGATCTGAATGCATCTCCCTCCCAGCACAGTGATGTGTTCGCCAAACCGGAAACTCGCTTGAGCCTACGTGCAGAGTTTTGACTGGGGTTTAATTACATAGGCATGATTGACCATGTGAGTGAATTGTCTGTGGCCCGCACCCTATCCTTGGAGGTCAAGGGTCTACTTAGAAAATGCTGAGGTCTTAAAATTTCCTCCCAGGGACCCAGGACAAAGACTAGACAAATTCCTTATTATACAACACAGTACTAGCGTGGCCATGGTCATGGAATGGAGATAGATGAGGAAGAAATTCTATCAGGGAAGTTTCTAAATCAATGCTAGTTTTTAAATCCTGGAAGATTGGAAATATGTGAGGAAATGCAGACTGGGATGGGAGAGTGAGAATAGAAAAGCTAATTTTAGATCCTGGAGTTGAAGATACAGATGGGGCATCGTGGTGTAAATATAGGGTAGAAGTACAGAAGTGCGTATGTGGACTGCAGAAGAATTGTCAGGATTATACACTGGGAGTCAATACTCTTTAGTTTGAATGCGACTCTGGCAGCTTTGAAATGGAATCTTATTGCTGTGGAAAAAGGTGTTAGAAAGAAGCAAAGGCCCAAGTGCCATAGGAGGAAAACTAGAAACTGAAAACAAAATAGAAATCACATCCTAAACTTTCTAAAGTTTTGTAGATTGAATGAACTTTACAAGGTTTATTTATATGAAATTATCTCAGTTGCTTCTTTCAATGGTATTCATTTTGAAGCTTTTATACCTTTAATCTGTGATTTATTTTGACTTATATTTTCTGAATGTTGAGTAGTGATACCCATTTACTAATAATTCTAAATCTAATTTAAATTTTTACCCAAATTTGTGTAAATGCAAAGCACTCAATGAATTGTCACAATAGTAAAATAATCTTACATAGATTTTGATCAGTTTTTAAAAGTACCTTGCAAAGAAGGTGTAAGGTCTATGAATTTTGGTCTTTTTCACATTTTTAAATTAACACATTTTGTCTCAGTTTGACTTCGAAGTTTACTCTTCAGTGTTTAACTTTTCTTGAAGACAGAGGTTAACAAATTGGAATTAAAGTTGGTGCTTTTATGCATTTTAAACGTATTCTTTAACTACAAAATGGCTTACAACTACTAATAGTAAATTAGTCAAGGTAATGATGGTTTTCAAGTGCCAGAATTGTAAATAATTGCAGTGTTTCTACATAATATTACAAAGACCATTGGTAAAGCCACATTGGAGTACATACATTTGTAAAAGATCGCAGTGCTTTCTGTAGCTTCCTGCTACAACATATTAACATTTCATAAAAATTTTTAAGTGTCAACTACGTGCCAAAAACACTGTTTGTATATTGTGGAACATATAAAAAATGAATGATCTCATGGAGAGAAGAATGCCTGTAAAACACTAACATTTGTGCTTAATTATTGAAATTTTGGTTGAAAACTACTTGGTTATAATCTCATCAGCAGCACCTTTATCTGCTGCATAATTAATAATATGTATAAAAAACAAGCAAGCTTAAAGTGTTTTTGGTACCTAGTTGGCACTTAACAATTTTTGTGAAATGTGAATATGTTGTAGCAGGAAGCTACAGAAAGTGGTGTGATCTTTCACAAATGTATGCGCCATAATGTGGCTCTACCCATGATCTTTATAAAACCAGGCATGTTGTAAAACATGTTCTAGAATTGTGCACCTGAAATCTGTTAGTTTTGTTAACCAATGTCACCTCAGTAAATTCAATAAAAAGGGGAAAATAGTGACTTCTTCTCATTGTAAAAAAGAAATGAGGGTCAGTAGGCATATTTTTAAACTTGTAAACACGCAAATTGCTTCACCCCTTCAAACTTTTCTATAAATGAGAGATCGGACTGCCTTTTCCACTCCTGTTTTGCAGGTCTTGTTTGTTATCAAATAGTAGATTTTATTACCTTAAATGCAAGTTCTCTTTCAAGTCTTAGCAGTGGGAATCAGTGATGGGTAAGGCTGCTTCTTCATCTACCATGAGGTCTGAAGGCATGGTGTGAGCAATAGGCGGCCTGGTTTCTACCACTAGTTCTTTGAAAAAACTCCAGCATCCTTCAGGGTTCTCAACTGTAACACGAAGGGGGATTTCATTTATAAACCTCATGGTGCCTTCCAACTTTAAAGCCTAACAAACTTACAATAGTCAGGTTAAGACCAAACGAATGCAAAGTCTGATTTATAAAATATTTTGAGAAAAAAAATACTCTACTTTTATTGCTTTTAAAGTATGCAGTTAAAAGAGAGGCTGGCATAGGGGTCTCATAAAATGAGGCATACATTACACTGAAAAAAATTATTAAAGTTTCTAATATGAAATGCATCACAAAAATGGGTAAATCTCCAGTTTTGGGGTATAGTTACAAACAATTTAAAATTAAAGATGCCCATATAGTATCTACGTGACTGTAGGTAAACTAATTTTGAAACCTCCTCTTCTTATATAAGGCAAAGACAAAATTTCAGGGCTAGTATTTGTCGCATTATAACGAATCACCCACTGGCTCTTATATCAAAGTAAGTTGGTCCTGTAGTCCTGGTGGACAGACTTGGTGGAGGAATTCATTGTGTACAAGGAAACATTTAGTGATTTTTTTCACTGTCTGTGTTTATTTACTTGAGATTTTTCTATGTTGCCTCATAAAATGTTAATTAGAAGTACCAGTATACTTATGAAAGCCAGAATAATTAAAAGTATCTTAGGTTTATTTGAGAGTTCTTCACATTCCTTCAGTCTGCAGGCCTATGCTCTATCCACTGAGCCAAACCAGTTAGGGTGACATTCCTAACTCTAATTTGGGAAGTTACTGATTTGAAGGTTGAACTTTTATAAAGTCAGACCTAACACGGTTCTGACTGCTGGTTATGTTTTGTTTTAATATTTGTTTATTAAATTGGGGTGACACTGGTCAACATGAACACACAGGTTTCAGGTGTGGGTTTCTATGTTACAAGCTCTGTACATTGCACCATGTGCCCACCACCTGAAGTCAGATTTTCTCCTGTCACATTATATTAGAACCTCCTTCTCTCCCCACCCCTTACATTTTTAAAAAATATGTTTTATTGATTTTAGAGACAGAGGAAAGGAGAGGGAGAGAGAGAGAAACATTGATGAGAGAGAAACATAGGTTGTGTGCCTCCTACACACCCTGTACTGGGGAACAAGCTCACAGGCCTGGCGTGTACCCTGACCAGGAATTGAGGGACCTCCTGGTTCATGGGCCAATGCTCAACCACTGAGCCACACCGGCCGACCTGCCGGTTACATATTGAGATGCTCCCGCATTGTGGGGGGTTTGGGTCAGAGCAAGCGGTGCTGCCTTTGTTCGGGGGAAGGTATGTCCTCCCATGTGTCTGTGTAAGGACATGCTAACTCTATGGAAACGCCACTGTCCTTGTGTTAGTCATTTCAATACCGCGTTTGCGCCTCTGGAAACGTACCACTCTCCTCTCCTGTCCTTTATTTCATCAGGGAACATGCTTCTGTTTAGTTCAGTTTCAAAGAAGGTTACTCTTTTAAGAGTACCTGGGCATTGGAGAGTTTTAAAATATGATTAAAAGTTCCATCTAGAGAGAGTTTAATTCAGAGGTGTTGCGTTCTCAGAGGGCTGAGTAAGTGTAATGTTTCAGACAACAGTTTTCAAGGAAAAGGCTGCCTCTTCAGGGACGCTCTTCTGTAAAAGCAGGTAAGTCCCAGCTGGAGCGAGCACCAACGCACGCCTCTGAGTGTGGCTCCGGCCGCAGAATTCCCATTAGCATTAGCTTGGCACCGCGTCTTGTCTCGCAGACAGTGACGAACATGCCTTTTCCACCCTCGAGGCAATAAAATAAATTAAAGGGTGCGGCATTCAGCGGGTGGAATTTTGAATAGTATTTTTCATGCCTCCAACGTGGTCAAATCAGCTCATCCTTACGAAGCAGCGTTTGGAATCAGAAAACAAGGGGCTGTGCTGTGTGTGCCGGTGTGCAGGCTCTTTTGATTTTTCTCAAATCGTGTGTGTGTGTGTGTGTGTGTGTGTGTGTGTGTCAAACAGCCTTTTCTGGTCCTTTTCCCATCGTGGTCTCTGGGTAGCGTCTGTGACTAGAACTTTGTAATTCAGTATAAATCACCAATAAATGAGCACTATGGAAGGTAAGATATCTTTAGTTTGTTTCTACTGGGCCCGGTCCAGGCTATTACAGTCCCCACATATCTCCATGACACAGAAGCAGGAGTTTTTGCAAAGAATGTCCCCAGGGCCCAACCAAATCCTTCCTCTGCAGAAGCTGCCCCGCTCTGTCTGTGTTCATTATGTGTGTGCTTCCTCCAATTTTGCCCTTTCTCTCAGTATTTCCTAAAGAGACTGGAGGGCCTTCCTTTAATCTCAAATGGAAGTTTATTTTTGTTTTCCTTGAACAAAGGTTTATCTTTAGTGTTACCATGTCGCCCCACTAATTAGAAACCCTTATGTATACTCATAAATAAGGAGGAAATACATGAATTCGTAGTGCGTTTGGACACTGATAACCCCCCGGAATCGCATCTTATCAAATCCTCTTCAACCACAGAAATTGTGGATCCTCGCCCACCACCTAGAGCACGATCTGAAGGCTCTGGAACTTAAAGGGAGTCCCTTAGCAATGCCACTTCCTCATTCTAGCTCTATGGTGCTTTATTTCAAGACATCAGAATAGGTATGCTTTTCCCATGTTGATCTGCCTGCCATCCCCCCCTCCCCCCAACTCAGAGGTTTTATTATTATTAGCTTTCCAGAAGCATGCTACAATTATTGAGAAAGGTATTTCAAACCTAACATATTGACACATTTTAAACACGCTATATTGGGCATCATGCTAAATTCATTACACAACTGAATACATGTAACTTATAACTACAATGAGATACTATCCTGTTTTGTAGATGAGAAATGGGGACTTCGATGGTCTGAAGCTCACTCAAGGTGGACAGGCTGTCAGGGCCAGGGTTTACATGGAAGAGCAGCTACTGACCACTCATCTCAGTTGTAGGTTACAACCAATGAATTAATTTCCTGTGACACCTCTGTTAGGACTTCTGAGACTAATGCAGTAGAGTGACCCTTGTATTTAGCTCCATACCATCCGATATTTAGGATTATGGTTTCCTGTTACATGTCAATCATTGGTATACATTTTTAATACTATTTTTCTGGTGTCCAAAAATACCATGTTTCTGTATGTTTACTATTGCCTCCCTGCTTGGGCTCATCTGCATCTCTCAGAACCAGCGTGCGTCAGGTCAAGCCAGCTGAAAGTAGGCAACCAAGAAAGAATGAAAAGGCTTGTGTGTGCCTAAGAGAGGGAGATACTTATATACATTTTCCTTTGATGTGGGTGGCTATGCTGACATTGACTCTATGAATGAAGTTCCATTATGCTTGTTGAATTTTTCTAGGCTGCCTATCAAGAATGTTAGTATTTTATGGTGGTTGTTTTTCTTTTTTTTGGTAGAGTGTGAGGACCCTTCATTCTCTGACCTGGGGGAAGTGAACACTCTACCTATTCTCAGTCTGAGTCCTTGAAAGGAGGAAAAATTAGATCCTTATGTTTCACATATTCTGCAGTGAGATTTTCACGTTGCATTTGTGGGTGTGGGAAAGAAGAACGGGCTAAGGGATCTTTGAAGGCAAGAAACATTCGGTGCAAAGGCCCTTCTTAGAGAACAGACGTGAGGAATGCAGACTGGTCCAGACATCGGGGAGAGACATCCTTCATCTGCTCATTCGGGGAGGGCATCCTTGTCCTCAGCTTGTGTGTATCCATCATGCTTCCTTTTGGTGTTGCATTTCAAGGACAACGAGGAAGATTCCTGACAATATTCACTTGCATTAGAACAGCTTCTTAGGGGCTTAACAAAATGCAGATACTGCTGGTCAAGAAATTAAAGCTAATAAAAGCTAATTATTGTGTTCCGATGGCTGTAGCAATATTGTTTATTCATATGATATAAAAAAGTCCTTGTGCCCTGTGTTAAGTAATTTGTGTTGTTAATTATGCAGCTTTTAAATGCTATGAGTAACATTATAACAAGGTAATTTTCCGATTGCATTTCTGATTAAAGTAAACGTTGATGTTAATTACAGAATACTCAAGAAATAACACAAATGCAACCCCAAATAATGTAATTTTGTCTTAATTTGAGCTCTGAACAAGCACCCCATCTTAGCCAATGACTCAGACCACCCTTCCATCATCTGCTCTACTTCTGCCATTTCATTAGTCGTATTTTTTTACACTCTGGTTCCATCTCCTTCTATCATATCTTATCTCTTTCTGCTCCTCCCTTTTACCAGCATAACAATCATCAATGTCAGGTACTGATGTCATAGAAAGATATAGATCAAAATGGGAATGTTACTAATATAAAAGGAAACCGCTTTAATCTGATTTGATATTCCAGATTTTATAATTATGTAATGTAAGTAACATAACTTTATCTATAAATACCTAATAAATATTCTGGGACCCACAAGGATGATGTTTACTACCTTAAGGCAGATCAGTTTTGCATTGTTGTAAGTCTGTTTTTGTTTCTCAGGATATTTGTTCATGATCACTATTAACTTTAATGCCATCCTATAAGATCATGGTACTTTTTATGATTGTGCTTTCATGGTGAAAGCTGTCTTTAAAATATAGTATTTGATAGAGCTACTGGGGAATTTTGGTTCTCAGAGGTACAGGAAATGGCTAACCTTTTGTTACCTGCAATTCTATTCGTGGGAGTAAGGACTTTTTTTTCTAACCACTACCTCTTATTAAAATTTTCTGAAGTTTGTTGGGTCAGATAAGAGAATCAGACTTGTGATTTGTGATATATCAACGCAACAAATTTTGAGTTTAGGAATTCTCTTTTCTTTCCTCAAAAGAGTTGGTTTCCTTTACCATTTCCCATTCCTTAGGAAAGAAAAAATCGGACATGAGTGGGCATAGACTATGGAAGAACCGAGTGTAGTAACTGTGTTTACCTTAAGCACCTTTGAAGCATAATGAGAAGTTTAATCAGCCACCAAGTCCTCATGGGTCACACTTATGATTTGTTAACTCCACAAAAATATCTGCTGGTCAAAGTATGTATTTCTTTATATTTTGAAATCGATAACCAGGCAGAGTTAAAAAAGACAAACTCTGCAAGGACACAAAGTCCAATCAAAAGAGCTTATGGAGTTTACTTAGAGCTGTCATTCACTCAAAATAATTTGGGTGAATTCTGGCAAACTTATTTGGTTTTCTAATCTAAGCTGATTAGAGATAACTATATAAGGATCATTTTTCATTTAATGCAGCGGTTCTCAACCTGTGGGTCGCGACCCCTTTGGAGGTCGAACGACCCTTTCACAGGGGTCCCCTAAGACCATCCTGCATATCAGATATTTACATTACGATTCATAACAGTAGCAACATTACAGTTATGAAGTAGCAATGAAAATAATTTTATGGTTGGGTCACATCATGAGGAACTGTATTTAAAGGGCTAGAAGGTTGAGAACCATTGATTTAATGTATGTTGAACATTTTCCTGTGTCATCAGCATTCTTCTGAAAGAGCTTTTAAAGATTGCATAACTCTAACTGGTGTGAATTTACAGTTTTGAAAGCAAATTGTGTTGGCATTGAGGTTGCTTCTAAAACTCCGTTCTCACAACAAACATTATAATGAAGTTTGCTGAACACTGATCTTTGTCATCTTCAATTATTTTTTGAGGATAAAGACCATGAAGTTGAATGAATGACTCTGAACTTGAACTATTTTAAAGCTTTGGAAACATATTGCTAAACATCTCTAACCATTATTTTAATTACTAAATAGTATTTATTTTGGCATACATAAATAATAATAATAATAGTTAACATTTTTAGTATATTATAACAACATCACACTTGTTATCAGGTAGGACTATTGTCATTACTATATTACGGTTGACAAAATGGAGATACGGGAAAATGAAGGACTTATTCAAGGTCAAGCAAGTAATATTTTGGAGGCGGGAATTGAACCCAAACACTCTGGGTTTAATAGCTAACATTTACTAGTATTCAATAATTGACAAAGGGGTTTACAGACCTCCTAAGTTCAGAGATTTAAATACATTCTTTGAGTCCTATGCATTATGTTCTCTTATTGTCTTAATTTTACAGATTAAAAAACAACAACACTGGAACTTTGATTAGATAGCTTGCACAAGTTACATAAATTAGTCACTGGTATAAGCTAAGGTTATCTGGCTTATGTGTCTCCTGTGCCCAAACTCTGAATCTCTACCCTTTAAAACCATTTGGAACACTTGTGGTTTTAAAAATATGTCAATATTTAGAATGACATTTAAATGAACATATTTTGGCACCATTTTCCCTAAGAGAACCAGTTTCTCTGGAGCCTTCAGAATGAAAGACCTGCTGAGATAGAGCGTGAAGGGGTGGAGAGAATAAGGCAGCGAAGCCCTCTGTGGGGAGGGGACATTTGAGCTCAAGTCTGACCATTAACTGAATCAGCAGCAGTGGAGTGACCCAGGCAGAGGAACGATCAAGTGCATTGACCCTACATTAGAATAAGCTTTGGCTTTTGCAAAAAAAAATTAAAAAAGAGCTGATGTGCCAAGATCCAGTGAGGAAGGGAGGGAAGAATTTCAAGTTCATCTCAAAGAACTTAATCGGGCCAACTTTTCACTGGTCCTTCTGTGTGATTTTGTGGGCCGGGATATAGAGTTTGGACTTCATCCTAAGTACAGATGGAGGACGTAAAAGCAGAGGGATCACAAGATGGACTTTACATCCTCACAACAAGGAATGGACGGCAGGAGAGAGTGGAATGGCTCCTGGAGATGAGAGGCTGGTCATTCCATCAGCCCTGGTGAGAGAGGGAGGTGGCTTGAGCTAGGGACCGGAGTGGAGGGGGGGTGAAGTAGTTTGGGTTATGTTTTGGAGATAGAGCTTTCAAGACTTGCTGATAGATTTGATGCATAACTGAGGAAAGAGAGGCATCAATTACCACTCCTCACTTTGGGACCTATGAAAACTTAATGATTTAATTGCTGAGTCACTAACCACCATGAGAGTAGGGATCTTGCCACCTTTATTTATCCCGTGTATCCACTCCCTAGCATAAGACCTGGCAAGCCACAGAAGAGGTGTCCAAAATATTATTTAATAATTTAATAATGATTATAAAGCATTAACATATTATTGAAAGTATTTGCTGAAAATATTCCACTTATATTGTATCTTTATATATTTTTGATATTTTGACATATAAGAGCTCTAAATATATTTATTTTGTGCTGCATTATTTATTTTTATGTAGACTCTAGTCCGTTTATTTATTGCTTTGTGGTTTCTCTTTCTGTGTCTAAAATATCATTCCTTAATTACCAATTCTGTTTCTTATGGTTATTATTATTTTTTTTTACTTCTTGAGAAAACAGCCTGAAACTTACTTTTTAAATTATGTGAGATAAGGGCCTAAATTGATTTTTTTCCAAATTGGTAGCGAGTTACTTCAACTCCATTAATTTATTAATCCTTCACTTTCTTTTGAAAAATGTCTTTATTGAATTCCTACAAATGACAGCCTATTGCTAAATGTTTATTTTAGTAATACAAACATGGTGCCAGATAATGTTTTCATTGTTCTCATTTTGTCTCATGTTTGAAATATATGTATTTCTGTTATATATTTGGGTTGGACTATAATATTTATTTGCAATTCTTAACCATTTATTCCTCCAGATGTTCTAGAGATGTACTCCAGTATAGTAGACACTAGCCATATAAAGACATTTAAATATACACATATTAAAATCATATAAAATTTAAAATTGTGTTTCTCAGTCACATTGTCCCTATTTCAAGTATTGAAAACAACCATATGGATGTGTAGCTACCATATCAGACAGGGCAGAATTATAGAACAGTTTCATCCTCACAGAAAGTTCTGTCAGCCTTGTTCTCTAGAGAGTCATTTGTTTCAAATTCCTACAAATTTTCCAAGGATTTAAAATAGAATACCATTATATATTTAAACTGCTTAAGAATTATTGGCATCTTTATAACATCTGGTTTCTACTTCCAGGAGTATGTTATGCAGCCACATTTATAAAACAAGGTATTTTTTTCAATGACATATATTTTGGACAATATTAATCCTAGGAATTTTTAATATTTGAAATTATATAATATATGTTTTTAGTTTGTCTTTTAATCATTTTTTTCAACTTAGGTATTTTACTTTTTTAAAAATATATTTTACTGATTTTTTACAGAGAGGAAGGGAGAGTGATAGAGAGTTAGAAACATAGATGAGAGAGAAACATCGATCAGCTGCCTCCTGCACACCCGTTACTGAGGATGTGCCCACAACCAAGGTACATGCCCTTGACCGGAATCGAACCTGGGACCCTTCAGTCCGAAGGCTGACGCTCTATCCACTGAGCCAAACCGTTTAGGGCTTACTTTATTTTTTATATACAGTAAGCTTTTAGAAGAGAAATCTTGCATTTTACGGCATTTTCAAGTTTATTAGTATAATGGTCTGCTCAATTAAAAATCTATTTTATTGTCTTTTTCTCTTTAAATTTTATTTACTATGTTCACTATTTAATAAATTCCCAAAGGTTATTACTTTTTTTTTTTTTGTTAACCCTCACCTGAGGATATCTTTTCCATTGACTTTTAAAGAGAGTGGAAAGAAGGGGAAGAGGCAGAGAGAGAAACATCCATGTGAGAAAGACACATCAATTGGTTGCCTCCCGCACATTGCCTGGACTAGGGATGAAGCCTGCAAGGAAGGTACACGTGCCCTTGACCAGAATCGAACCCTGGACCCTTCAGCCCATGGGCCTACACTCTATCCACTGAGTCAAACTGGCGAGGGCTACTTTTTAAAAGAAAATATCAATTTTTATTCCATTTCCCCTTACTTTTCATAAAGAATCTGTGGGCCTGTCCTGACATTGCAAGGAACCAAAGTTGAGATCCATGTGGGAAAGCTAGTCATTCTAAGGGACCTTTGTGGTTTTTGACAAAAATGCAGGTTTGGCCCAGGGCCCTAGGTTCTTAGCACCAATAATAGAAAATGAAAGATTCCAGTGAAGAGATCGACCTAAATGATGAAGGAAGCTGAAGGATAAGCCAGTTCTTTCCATCATCGGGAATATGCTCTTTCTTGTTCCCCGTGCACTGCTGTTGCATCCGCCCATTTCATGAGAGTTTTCAGGGCGTGGCTTTGTGTCTTCATTCTGTCAAAAGTAGTCTTAGAAGTGCAGTCCTATATTGTTGAAAATGAATTTTATTATCTCAATGTAGAAGGTTCTCTTTCAAACAGATTAATCCCTCTCTTTCCCCCTCTTTATTTTAAATTTATTTAAGCTTTAGGTTGAGTTCATGATCTGCCATGTTCTTTTTTTATGTCTTATTCCTGGAGACACAAGATGTTACCATATCTTGTATATAGTTACAAGAAAGGTTGCTGTTAAAAAAATTAATTCAGCACAGTATGAATCTGAAATTTTCAAAGAGTTTGTGGAAGTTTCAGTATCTGTGATTAGAGTCCTGGCAGATTTAGATCCTCAAGTTATTAACAGCTCGTAAAGCGATTAGATCTATTTGACCATCACCACCCCTTGCATCCCTTACTGAAACTGTTTATAGGAGGCCACATATTGTGAAAACAAAATCAAAACCAAAGGAAAAGTAGCGGTTGCCACAACCTAATTTAGAAGTTAAATCTCCAGAGAGCTCTGGGAAGCCTGATGGAGTGGGATTCCACCACAACTTCACGATGAGTCATGTCTCCATATGGTACATGGATAATATACCAGAGCCCTTTTTTCGGGGTAGAGTGTCTGTCAGCAAAGTAGAACTAACATATAGAGGGAGGACATGACCTCATGGGTTTGCTGATGAGAGGTAATGGTCCACGCTTATCTTGCCCTCACACTGTGGTAGGGCTGTCATAAGTTGTACCTGCGTCCCTTTCCCCTTTCCACAGTCTCAACATGTGGTCTGTAGGAGAATAACTTGGGAGCAGGACTGGAAAGCTGGTTCTTAGGTCCTCTTCCAGAGAGAAAGCTTGTTCTTAGGTCCTCTTCCAGAGCTGCCGGACCTTGGGAAGTGGGGCTTGAAATGCTGCAATTTTATCAAACCTCCGGCATGAATCTAAGTCACACTGAACTTGGTGTCCATTAAAACTGACACCAGTGGACGGGACTGAGGACTGAGAGGAGAATGGCAGGACCAAAGGCAGGTACCGTGATTGTCCTTTGGGAATCGGTGTGTTTTCACAAACTTTTTCCACACGTGTTTGATGCTTGAGCCAAGTGTCAGCATGAGTTCAAGATAGAAGCCTGGGACAGGGAAGACGGCGCTGGGTGAGGCATGAAGACTTCCTTTCTTTTTGCTGTTAGAACGCATAGGGTAGTATCAGCTAAAGGGAGGGTCAGATTGAACACTTTAGTTAACAGTGAACGACGTCCATTCTTTGATTTAATTTCTTACATTTGCTGGTATGATTTACTTGTTTCTATTTTATCCAAGAGTAAACTATTTCAGGTATATCAATGTGGACAGGGGGGCATGGCAGAATGATTTCTAAACAATGGCAGGAAAGTACACGAACTAGGAGAAATTTATTCATAAAAAAATCATTCATATATTTTGCTTCATGCTGTATATACTATTGTGGTTCTAAGGAGTAATATAAAAAAAAAAAGTAGTTCAAGCCTTGGCCGGTGTGGCTCAGTTGGTTGGAGGTCGCAGTTCCATTACCTGGTCGGGGCACATACTACTCAGTTTGTAGTAGTTCAATAAAAATTGTAACAACAACAAAAACAATCTAAAAAACCCCATTAATTCTTCTGTAAAGCAAACCTTTATTTGAAAACAGGAAAACCGTCATTTCTAGTTTTTTCAGGTTAGATGTACTTGTGTATGAGTTAGAAAGCATGGATTGAAGAACATTGTGAATGAAATATTCTTAAAGGTGGCAGATGCCCCCGTATTTATGTCCAAGTACTGCATATTAGGTAAATCCCGATGAGCCTGATCTTCTGGTTTTCTATTTGGAGGGAAGGGATGTGTATGCCTCAGTTTCCAATGAGAGAAGGTGATGGCGGTGAGACCAGTTCTAGGCTTTCACTAACGTGTAGCCTCGTCATCAACATGGAAATAAGAACTTTATAACTTACCATCTTCAGTAGGGTGAGTGCCTGTTTACCTGGACATTGGGAAGGAGAAAAGGAGATGCTTCTGTTTAATTTGAACAAAAAGTTACCAAGCCTGGCTTCCTTCCCACCCACGATGCCACACCGACCCGATGCCAGGAGTGCACAGGAACGTGTCTCCGGAGGCTGCTGCGGGGTTTACGGCACAGACACCGGAGTGCTGCGAGCCAGCCAGGGGAGTTCATTTATGGCAGCTCTCCACCCTCTGGCTCACCCCATAACACCTGCTGCAAAGGTGCTTGCTCTCATTCTGTGTGGGCTTTGTGGCCAAAAGGCAGAGGATATTTTCTTTTTAAGAGCGCCCTTAGATGATGCTTCCTCCAGGTTGTGAGGACGGAGCCTTGTGGATCAGCTGGCTTTGTTATCACCGGCACCCCGCCGCCGCCCAGGTCTCCAGGGAGTCAGTGTTCTCCTGAAAAATATAGCTGCACCGAGCGCCTCTGTGTCTTTAGGCGCTCTGTTAATGCGCTGGTGTAAAGGAAAAGCCTTTTTGAAGATATGTTTTATGGGGAAGTGCTTTCTGGGCCTCTTGAGATGGGCACAGGTCCTGAATCGAGGTGCCTTTATGGGGGTTTAACGACTGCAGAGAGCGCTCCTTAGGAGGTGCCCTCTGTGTGTGTGTCCCAGGGCACATCACAGTTAGGGGGCCGAGGACGTGTGGGTTTTGTGTTCACCTCCCCTCACGAAGCCCCCTCCCTCTTGTGAGGGTTTGGCAACTGTAGGTCTGCTGGAGGTCTATCTTTTCCTCCCCCAAAGACAGAAGAGATCCTCCGGAACGGAAATGTGGAAAATGACACAGACACCTGTGAAATGAGGCAGCTTCCCACAGAGTTTGTATTCCCATGAATCCGTGGAACCCACGGCCATGCTTTGTTTGGTGTGAGGACTTCGTTTCTGGCTGTGCAGAGAGCCTGTGTGCAGGACTGTACAGGCTTCGGGAGAACATGCATCATTATTTACTGCGTCAAACCCAAACAATAGGCCACATGGGCTGCGTTCCAGGAGCAGGAGGCCACACCTGTGTGTGGAAAATGGAACCAATTTCTGGAGTTGCCCTTCACCTTGAGTATGTGGTTCGAGGTGGAGGTGCTAGGACATGCAGTGAGCTGCATATTGGGGTTAACATGAAATCCCACAAACCACACTTGCTTTGTGCACTATCGAGAGGGGGTGAATGAGGGATGAGGAGCAGTGGGACGCGTGATCCGGCTGGAACCTCTTGCTTCATGCTGATTGCCACTGCATAATGGGCCAGCTCTGGCTGGCTGGCTGGACAGAGTACCCACCCTTCCTTGCCTCAGGAAATACTGGACCCTCAGAAGAGGTCGATGAAGAGAACACTGCTGTTTGAATCTCCTGATGCTCAAGAGAATCAAACAGCAGACCATAATGTAAAAAAAAAAAATTGAGATGTCCCTTTTCAGAAAGACTTTCTTTCTGAAACATGAATGAGGGTTCCTTAGGAAAACAGCTCCCTGGCCCATTGACTGCATTGCCCAGAACTCCTGGATATGGGTGCGAAGAAATAACATTTGGAGTCAGCCTGAGGTGGCTGCAGTCTATTCCGTGTCACCCCACAATCATCTGACACAGTGTGATCGAGCGCTTGCTGGACTCTGGCATGACTTGGGGGAATAAGTAACCCGCACTGAATAAGGAAACTGAACCTGCCACTGACCAGGAGCGAGGACACTGAGCTGCTCAGGTGAAAAGTAGTTCCATCGCAGACCCTCAGCGGCAGTGCACAAGCTGTCTGTTCATAATCGAGGCGTGGAGCCTGTATGAATTGCAAAATATTTTACTGTCTTTATTAAATGACAGTACTAAGTATAATTTATAGTGATACAGACTAACTCCTGTATAGCATTTATATTCCTGCACCGTTGTTCTCAAACTTGAGCACGTCAGAATCACCTCAGGGTTTGTTAAAGCACAGAGTGGTGGGTCCTGCCCTCACTGTTTCCGAAGTCAGATCTGCTGAGTCAGATAATGCAGTTTTAATTTCTAACACGTTCTCAGGTGGTGCGCGTGCTGCTGGTCCAGGGATGACACTTGGAGAACTACTGTTTGCTGATAAACTTGTAACCATCCAGTGAGGTCAGGACTTATTTTGAGAGCAATTCTTTTATAAAATGGTTTTTTAGAAAGGTTCAATAAAAAATTAATTGCATATGTAAAGAATCACTTTAATAAGTCAGGGTCCGAAAGGGTATTAATAAAAGGATTAGAGTAAGAAAGAGAAAGTGATCTATTTGATGAAATGAGGGTTAGATTAAAATTTTATTAGTTAAGAAGAAAAAAATGTTTATACAATGATCAAAACCTTATGCAAATATATTTTTAAATTTTTTCCCTCTAATTATAATTTATCGTTGCAGTAAATTGATAATTCTCCCTCATCTTCTGCATGTAGCTACAGGCATATGTTTTCATATGAGACAAATATGTTGCATAGGAGACCAACAAATGCATATTTAATATTTTAAAGACCATGCTTGGTTCATCTCTGTCTTATGAGATTGTTTAAGAAAGTTAATCATCAGATTTTTTTGATTTATTTTTCTTTATTGATTAAGGTATTACATATGTGTCCTTATCCCCCATAGCCCCCTCTCTCCCCACTCATGCCCTCACCCCCCCGATGTCTGTGTCCATTGGTTAGGCTTATATGCATGCATACAAGTCCTTTCATTGATCTCCCCATTACCCCCACCCTCCCCTACCTTCCCTCTGAGGTTTGATGGTCTGATCGATGCTTCTCTGTCTCTGGATCTGTTTTTGTTCATCAGTTTATGTTGTTCATTATATTCCATAAATGAGTGAGATCATGTGATATTTATAAAAAAAAGTTAGTCATCAGATTTCTGTTTAGTTAATGCCTTTGTTAGTTGTTGACTTTTAAAAAATCAACATGTTTCTTTGATTTGCTCTAAAAACAGAAAGAAATATATATATATATATATATATATATATATATATATATATATATTCAGCCTAGACTCAAAAACTTAATGCTCTTTGTTTCCTGTTCTTTTATATTTCTATTTAAATACAATGATTTTTAAAAATCACATTTTTCTTATGCTGGTTTTACTTCATTATATAACTGTGTCGGATAATATCAACTAGTTTGCAAAATTCAGTTTTGTTAGATAAGAATACTAGCTGCATTTTGAAAGTGCTTTGAAATTTGTAAAGAAAATGTTTTCCTTGTACAAGTTTATACACTTAGGAGTTCTGATCAATTCACTTAATAAATACTTCTCAGCCACATATGTATAAGCGATTCTGTGAATATCCTCTCCTTTCTTACTCATGGTGCCTGAATAGATTTAAGATACTGTATCCTGGGTAACACCTGATGCTTTTGTTGTGACAACAGGTGTTCACCTGGGGAGGAATTCCTGCTTGCCTGGTCCCACACCCCCAAAGAAACTTCTGCCAGGCCGAGGGCCAATGTTCGGCTTTGAAAAACCAGAAAATGTCCGTCGGAAGACATTGTCTCCAACAATACAAATAGTAATCACTTAAAGCTATGCGCCTAGACTTTTAAAACAATTGGCCCAGTATTCTCTCTCCTTGATTTGGTCTTCAACTTTATTAAATTTGAAAATTTTTATTTGAATAAGTAAGTAAATGCCATGGCTTAATGCACAGGTCTGTACTTGCTGCCTCCAGGTACAAATGAAAGTAAGCTAGAGTTATAACAGAGGATATAATAAGAATGTATGAATAATGAGAATTTAGGATCTCGAAGAAGCCTTTTCTGCCCCTTGCATAGTAAAATGGAGTATCTTTTTTTTTTTTTAAATGTCATGTCTTGTATGCAAAAAGTTTGTCTCCTTAGTTAGATTATCCACTTCCTCCAGGCTGGGGCCATCCATCCTGTACAGTAACTAATGTAGTGCCTCCCAGGTCTTCACCCTCAGTAAATATGTGTTAAATGAATATGAGTGAGTGAATGAATGAATGAATGAATAAATGAAGAATGAATACATGGAAGTCTCATAAGGAGAACAAAATATCGTATAAGCCTTTCATCTTTTATACTTATTACCAGTTAGGGGCTTTTAAAAAATTATTGAAATACATTGCCATCATATAAAAATGCATAGTTTTAGTAAGGAATATACTTTCATGTTTCTTTATGATAGGGTTACCATCATCAATAAACCAAGAAGAGCTTTCTAGGGCTCTGGACTGAGACCTGATTACAAAATATTTGAATTTCAGTGCCATCCCCGTCACTAAGTTGGGTCAATGCACAAGACATTTACTAATGAACTGAATTTTTTCAATGCCTGAGTTACTTTCTGAGAGTAAATTAATCATTAGAGATTCTAGTTCAAATGTGTCTGTATTTCTTCAACTGAATTTATTTTCCCTGTGATATCATTGTTTAATCTATGTAAGATTAGTTGTGGTTGCTAGGTTTGTATATGTTCTAAGCAAAATTATTAATTATTAGCATTATTTATTTAGTTTGAAGGTTTCCTAAGCAAAACATTTTAGAGAATTTAATTAAAGAATTAAATTATTTTCAGATTTATATATAAGAAATGTTAATACTTCCATTTAGAAAAATAGCCAGAGAACTTGTAGCAAAGAATATTACTCCATTTTTATAAAATCAAAGAGTTCATTTTTCCCCCTAAAGAAATAATTTGAATATAACTTGGCCCCTTCCCTTCCTTTTACAGCGGTGTATGGCCAAATTCAAACCTCCATTAAAAATACTCTAATATCTTTTTTTTGCATTAACATTTCAAAACTCAATTTAAGTATTCCAAGATCTCATTTTTAATAAACTTAACAAAATTCAGGTAATTTCCTTCAACTTTCTAGATTGAAGGACAGCAGTTGGCACAGATATAAAGAAGGTGTACAACTATGAGCATAGCCCCAAATCAATTATATATAAGAAATCACGTAACACATGGAAAGAAATTAATCAAAAAGAAGAATTTCTACTATGTGATTCTCTGGTCTGCTACCTGCAGGCAACAAACGCAAATGAAAAAAATCAGCATTCTTCTGGCAGATAAGAGAAAAATTAATAAAAATGTTTCCTTCCTATTAGATCCTCTGATGCAAGTATTGTTAAAAGTGAGTGACTGCAGGAAGAACTTGCTCGCTTAAAATACTATTTTTTTTTGGACTACAGAAATAAGGTTTTATTCTTGCTGTTAAGCTCAATTACATGAGTTAGTATGGATTTGCACTGTCCAAAGAGCATCCCTTTCCCTTGCCCCTTCTCATTAAATGGCTCTGTGGGATATGCATGAGACAAATGTAATAGGAACCCAGTGAGAAGCATTTTGAGGTGTGCCTACAGGGTAGTGATGAATCTTGAGGAAGTGGGAGTGCAGCAGCTGAAAACTCTAAGAGAGGAGCTACTGAGAGCCACAGAATATGCCCTAGATGAAATTAGTAAAAAGTTATTAATACTCTAGAAATATTCTGCTCCATAATGAGATGGGGAAAGGCACATTTTTGTGGATTTCTGTTTTATAGAGTTGTTATTTTCTACTTGTAATTGGACAAACAGGCCATACCTGTACAAAACACAGGAAACTAAAAATCTTTCCTATCAGGAGGGCTTTATATATTTTGTATTTTATGAATAGCATCTAAAATTAACAAAGAAATATGAGGCTAGAATACAGAGTATTAGGTAACTTGGCATCCAACTTAAGTGGCAGTTTCCATCATGTATAGAAAATGTAAGTTTAGAAGGAAAGTTCTATTTTAATTCCTTTTACCTGTTAACTAAAATACAGCATATCTGTGTAGAGTTTTTATATATTTGGGTATTATATATAAAATGTGAACCAGCATTTTTTTTATCCCTGATTAATATTATCATAATTATCTTTCGAAAGGTAGCACCACATGATAAATGTAGCTCAGTTATTACATAATAATTAAGGCATGGATGGTATTTATTTAAATGGTCAGATTTAGAGGTTTCTGTTATTTTTATATACATTAGAAGATTTTACATGCCTTCTCACTCCTTTGAGTATATCTTTTGCAAACAAGTTTAAAGGAGTGCAAAACAGAAGCTGGAAACTTGGGGACAACATCGCCATTTTCATTTTCATTCATTTATTATGATTTTTGCGACATTTGTTCCATTGGTATGTCTTCTTTGTTCTGTGCATGAATAAAATGATATAAAGTTTGTGATGGAAGTTTTAATATTAATAATACTATCCAATATAAAAATTATCTGAAATGGCATAGATTAAGAAGCACCAGAATAAAAAGGTTTGGAAATATTTGCGTGTTTTCGGGCTAAATTCACCCAGCAGAATTTCTGAGCACGCTGTGATGGATTATTGTAATTATTGGGAATGATAATATTTTAATGTGACTTTTTCCCCACCTGTCAGTTGCAATCAAGGCTGCCCAGCATTCTGAAACAGTCTCATTTTGCTAGGTGGCTAGTCTTGTGCAGCCTCTAAAATGCTTAGAATATTAATGCAAGGAGAGGAGACTGAATGCTCTCTACAGTTCCATTATGAACTGCTTGTTTTATTTTAACCAAAAGGCATGCAGAACCTAACTGAAATACTGTTTAATCAATTAATGCCAGAGAGTGGTTAAGAAAAAGGAACCAGTTTGGGGGATATTGCATCAAAACCATAGAATTTGTCATTTCTTTCCCCTCTTCCTACTGTATATTAACTTATGTAGAATTTAATTTCTTTCTTGGCTGCCTCATTCAGAAGTGCTTTGAACTTATAGGAACAAAGATAATATGACATTGAGGTCAGGCTGGTCTGGTGGATAGTAGGCTGCAAAGGGAGGAAGTTATATATTGAGGTGACATCGGTTTAAAGACACATATTGGATTGAATACTTACTGTGTTGGTCTTTATCACTCCTTGCAGTTTCTCATTGTACTGCTTATTTCAATCCCTTTTCCTCTGAATTCTTCTATATCTTTTATATTTTTCCCTAAAATTTTCCTTGTCACCTTCTAGCTCTCACTCGAGGGCTCTATCTTTATCTGAAATTGTGCCATTAATTTTTCCCCCCCGTGACTTCATTTATCTGGCAAGGAAGTACTCCTCAAATTGCTTCTTAACCACACAAACCCAATTATTATTTTTATTTCATTCAACAATCAGTGTATACAATAGGACTACTTCATCTTAAACGTTCCATTTGCCCTTTGTCACTCTAGATCAGGGGTGGGCAAACTTTTTGACTCGAGGGCCACAATGGGTTCTTAAACTGGACCGGAGGGCCGGAACAAAAGCATGGATGGAGTGTTTGTGTGAACTAATATAAATTCAGAGTAAATATCATTACATAAAAGGGTACGGTCTTTTTTTTTTTTAGTTTTATTCATTTCAAACGGGCCGAATCCGGCCCGCAGGCCATAGTTTGCCCACGTGTGCTCTAGATTATTGAAACTACCCCCACATGAAAAATTCTGCCACACGTAGGTCCAGCTTTTACAAGGTAGCTGTTAGTACCGGCAAAATGAAAGGCTTCACCATACGTTGGACTGTCATCAGGATGACCAGGGGTTGTCAATCTGCACCACCCTTCTTGCTTCTACTTCATCTCCAGGGCAAAGGTAGCTGAGGTCCATTCAAATGGTACCCAGTGGTCTCCCTTTCTGAAAATGGAAGGACCCGTTTGTACCCACCAGAATCTCCCAGTAACTTCTCTTTTCATTCCAGGACAAAATATGATGCCTACTCATCCTGACAATTGATTAACAGTATTCTGGACCCGGCATATAGCACTGTTGTAGTCATAGCTTTAGGATGTACAGCTAATGCTTAGCATTTTAAAATGAAGTAAATGTTTATATTTACACACATTAAGATGATTAATTCTGGTGAGTGTGTTGTTTGGATATCTAGGAATCAGAGGCAATCGAAGAGCTGAAATTCAGATTTCCTTACGCTTGCCTGCCAAGTGGCCTCAATCAGAAGTAATTTTCTCCATGAGGGCACATGCAACTCAGTTGTGAGCCTTTTCTGGGTAGATATTATTATTTGTGTCAAATTATGTGTGGTGACTTTCTGAAGTGGACTTCTGTGCCCACTAATCCATACACAGGAGGCGCCTTCATTCCCTCCTTCATTGGTGCTGTTAATTGTGCTTGTGCTTCAAGTGTCTCTCACCTTTTTAAAACATTGGTTTATGGCCATGAATTAAATGTAAGGTTTTCCTGTTAAAGAAATATGCAATATAGACAGCAGAGTGAGAGCTGATCTTAAACTACAAATATTCTGCATTTTAAGAGAAACTTTTTTTTCCCCCCCAGAGCCTAATTTGATAGCATGGCTAAAGGAAGGGTTAGTAATTTCACATTTTAAAGTAGACTAAATTATATAAATCTGACACTTGCTTTGGGAGAAATGACAGCTGGCCATTAAGGCACTCTTCTGTGGCTTGTTCTAAATATCAACATCGAGATCTTGTGTAGTTTGAACAATGACCTCAAAAAAAAATTTTCACCTTTTATATATATTTTTTGTAGTTATTTTTGAAAATAAGTGCTTGCTTTCATTTACATGCCTGGAATTGCAATTGATAGCCAACATATAAAACAAAACAGTCCCTGGAAAATGGAATATTATACTGTCAATTAAGGTCTATAATAATAAAAGCATAATATGCTAATTAGACTGGACGAAGCTGGGGCTGCGAGGGAAGCTCGGGTCCCAGGTGCCAGAGGGAAGCTCGGGTCCCAGGTGCCAGAGGGAAGCTGGTGCCGGCAGTTGGGGAAAGGAAGGCCTACTCTTGCACGAATTTCATGCATCGGGCCTCTAGTTTTATTATAATCTTGGATAAATAAGGTTTTGTAGATTTGTTTCCTTTTAAATTTTCACATGAGGTTTTTCTTTTAATCTTTAACAAAACTATTAAATTTGATTTTAGAGTATAGGAGCCAATTTTTTAAGTTATTGAGTATTTTAAATAATTGTTCAATTACATATTATCTTTAATAAAACCCATCTAAGAATGATAGCATATATGTTCAGGATTTTATTTCTTAAAAAAGAAAGCATTTTATTGCTATTGATTTTATTCTTATAATATGCATCCCTTCTCTTTATAGTATATAGACTTCAATATTTGAAGAGCAGCCAGAAATAATAAAAAGAATTTACTAAAATATATATGAACTATTAAAAATATTTATTTTATAATTAGACATCTTTTTTGTTAGCCTTAAATGCAGATTATATATTTTTAAAAAGTATGTATTGTTATTTCTGTTATAACTGATATTAAGGCCATTACTGTACAGATTGATTTAGTATGGATATAAAGTATATAAATAATTAAATACTAGTAGTCAATTATTTTAGTGTTGGTAAAGTGTGCTAAATGATGGCTGTCATTTGTTGTCTGATATTTTGTAGTTTATAGTCTCAGTAATCTAAGTAGAGCAACAAGAGGTTCCTCATTTTTTAAAGACTAGATCTTTAAGCATTTATGAGTTATCTATATTTTACAGTGTTTATAACTACTAAAGTATGGCTTGCATAGTAGTATGATATATTAATAAAAGGTGTTTTAAAAATCTTGAGTTTTGTATTAAATTTAATTGAGCTTACATTGGTTAATAATCTTATACAGGTTTCAAGTGTATATTTCTCACAGCAACCATTTTACTTATTAGTTTGTAACCTTATTCTAGTTAACTAACCTCGTGAACTTGACTTTCCAGATCCCCAAAATAAAAATAGTAGTAATTCCCTTAACTCCCTCCCTGGGTTATTTTAGAGTTTACATAAGGAAGTGCTTTGGAATGCCTACATGAAAGGCAAACGAGGAAGCCTCACATGTCTTCTTTTGTCCAAAATTGTTACAGTTAAATATTTTGAAAAAATATGGAAAATATTCTATTACTCATTATTCTCAAAATTAATAATTAGAAATATCAGATAAATGTTTAATGATTGTAATAGTTTACATTGTTACTACTTTACTATTCTGTGACTTGTTCCTTGCATATATTCCTTGCATAAAACTTGCTCCTTGACAGTTGTTTTAAAAGGTGAAAGATTATAGTTTCAAACTGGAAATAATGATAAGAAATAACTAATATGAGATTCATGACTTTTGAATGTGATTTGTACGAAATCCATTTTTTTACACTTAACACCTTGAGTATAAGAAAACACATGGGAATTAGGGCATTCTTTCTTCCTTAACATCTGTTATTTTAAAGGGGAAAAAAGCATCAATGAATTTTAAAAAGGATAAAGAAATTCCTTAAATTCTTTGCTTGGATGTTTAAGTAAATCCATGCAACTAATTCTCTTCGTAAAACTGTGTCCTATGAATTCAACCCTTTAGAAACAGGCTTTGGGGAAAATACCAGATATACCATTGTGCTATAGGTAGCTATTTCTGTTTTCCAACAATGTCTGTAGAATTTGTTAATACATTCACTATTTTAAATGACTTATGAGTTGTTCTTTGCTCCTGGAAATTTCCTAGCACATTGCTAAGAAGTAAGAGAAAGAGACTGCGTAAGCCTTTTAAGTACTTAGCCTGTCTGATGAGACTGCCGACATGAGTGACAATTAGCACAAATGACCATAATTGTGTTCTTTGGATAAAATGACGCATTGCTTCTTTAGGAGCAACAGCAGGCTTCTGCTTCGTGAAAATGAGTCGAAGACTGATTCTTCAGGGCAGTCAGAAATCACAGTCAGCGTGTGGTATTCCCATGTAGTCCACTTCAGATCCATCCCAACAACTGCAGCCCTCCCTTCCCTTTCAGTAAAATAGGCCCATTAATGTACTGCACCTCACTCTCATTCACTCTAAGGAAGTTGTATTTTTATTCCTGAAAAAGTATCACATAAATACAAATTATATTTTTCATTAGAAAACTACTTTTCATTTCAGAAAAAAATTCAATTAATTATGAATAGGGCTATGCTTTCATCAGGGAGAGAAATATGTAATTTTTCTTCAAGCCTCAAACACATATAATGAAATCTTTTCTTGGAATCCACTCTTAAGATGGATTTTTAAAAGCATAGACTTTATTAAAATCTCAGTTCAATTAAAATGCATTCAATTACTTTAAATCTTTATTAAAATCTCAGGTAAAATTGTACAACCCTGTAAAAGAGACTTGTACTCTTTACCAGGTAGTTCATTCTAACAAATGAACATAAGGTGCACGATTTTGCTGTTCAGGGGAGAATGAAAAAATACTAGTAAGCTTTGGGCCTGGAATTGGGGTTAGGGGTGGAGGTGAAAGTTTCCTTCCACTTCTCTTCATGAGTCAATGTTACCTGTGAATATGGATGTGGAATTATCTTCTGTGAGTACCCTTGCTGGGACTATTTGGTCTCTTCATAGAATTTTTCTCATCACCTTAATAAAAATGACCCAGTGTAAGGATTTTTATGTCACTATCTTCTTTGGATATTTTTGGTACAGTGTCCCTGATTCTTTTTCAAGGGCCACTAGAAGACGCCATTGAAGAGGAAGAAGAAGAGTGTCCATCCGAGGCAACAGACATCATCTCCAAGGGGGACTTTCCATTGGAGGAAAGCTTTTCCACAGAATTTGGGCCTGAAAATCTGAGCTGTGAAGAAGTGGAATACTTTTGTAACAAAGGTAATCATGAATGGTTGGTGGCAATCTGTGAGTCCATTTACTCAGACGATTTTGTAAAGTTTTAAAAAATACACTGATAGAGTGGAGTAAAGGTGCTCAAATTGCTGATATATATATATATATATATATATATATATATATATATATATATATATATAATTCAGAAGTCTATATAATTCAGAAGTCTGAAAATACCTGCAGGATTTTTTAAACACAAAATATTATTTTGAAGGGTAAAAGAAGTACTTCCACTTTAGTAAGTCCTAGTGTGTATTTAAACAGAGTTTCATGTGGATTGGCCAATTAACTATGGACATTTTCATGGTGGTTGACCAATCAACTGTAATAGCTTTAATGTTTATCAGTTCTTCCTTTATTTTGTCAACAAATATTTATCGAATATCAGTTGTTTGCAAGGCACTGAATGAGGCACTGAGTGTAAGCGGTAATTGGGGTGCCTACGTTTCTGGCTCACTCAGCTTTAAAACTGAGTGCTGTAGGTGCTTGATGTTGACTTTCAGCATGGAGGGATGGAGCTTTTTGTGGATATTGTCACATAAGAAAATACACACTCTCCATTCTAGAAACTCTTTTGACACATGAACATGAAGACAGAAGAACTTGAGACTGTATGTCTCAGCTTGTTTTTATCCTTGACTTGGACCCTGGAGGCCCCTGCCAGTAACTGTGTACTCACTAGGAATGTATGTGCATTTGCTTACTTTTTTCAAAAGTGAGTTTAAGTTTCTCATGATTCTTTTTTATTTTTCATTTTACTGTTTTGTCTCTGCAAATGAAGGGAGTCTTCTGTTGCCTCCTGCACCAATGTCTAGTTTCACTAGTGTTTGGATCTCTCCCTTGGTTTAGGACAGCTGTTTTACCATGACACTTTCCCCGAGAATATGACTGAGAGTGTGTTTCTATCTCTGTATGTCTGCTTGTATTGGTGTTTGCTCCATTTTTATCCAGTCGTGTGTATTTTTTTAGGCAGATAAATCATGTGCAATGATTTTTTATGTGTTTGCGTGAATTTGATGATTGGACCTTAATAGTCCGAAATCAAGGTTGCTGACACAGCTCCCCCAAAACTGCTAATTATAAACATTTCTCTATGGCCACACACATATATGTTATTAAAATTCCAGTATGACTTCTCATGTTGCTGGCGCTAGAATCAAAAGAAGCCAGCTAGTCTCCATCACTGTGGTCAGCAGAACCCGGGACCTAAAACTGTGGAAGCAGAGTCAGCACCAGCACTGGGCCCACTGCAATTCTCTGACCATTCTCCTAAAGGCCTCAAGATGGCTTTGTAACATGGCCCTCGTCTCCACATCAGAGACGTTCGTCAGACAGAAGAGATCTTCTTTGGTAGTTGACTCATTTCAGGCCCGATAAATGTTTTCCTTAGTTGCCCTGGATGTTAGATCCATTTCTTGACGATTCGTAGCCATGGCAATACATAAAAGAGCTCGCTGGAGTTGAAGCGTTTTTAGACCTATTTGAAGACATTCCAGTTTCCTTCATTATCAGCAAATAAATCCTTTAGTTCACTGAAGAGTACCTACCTTATACTGGGGGGTTACAATAAAGAAAGGAACCAATAGTTAGAGCAGTGGCTCTCAACCTTGGCTACACATTCGAATCACCTGGGAATCTTTTTAAAATCCCGATTTCTGGGCCTCATCCTCCGGAAATTCTGTTTCTTTGTTACTAATGTTGTGGCCTCACCCCATAACAAAGAAACAGAATTTCCAGAGGATGAGGCCCAGAAATCGGGATTTTAAAAAGATTCCCAGGTGATTCTAATGTGCAGCCAAGGTTGAGAACCACTGAGTTAGAGGGTTGTATTTATTCTTCCTGTGCTTGTCCTTGAGGTAAGGGCATGTGCCGGGGGGTAGGAGAGACTGAGGGAAGGTTAATGGGGAAAAAAAGGAGACATATGTGCTACTATTTGTAATACTTTAAAGAAGAAAATAAAATTTAAAAAAAGAGTTAGTGTATAGATTCTGAGATTTTTCTCAATTTAATTAATCTAGGGAGGTATTAATGACAGGTATTATTAAATATGTTTTGCTTTTTTGGGATGATCATTGGTTAAGGCCTATGTAGAATTCCAAGTTTTAAGTTAGTAGTTTATTGGAAGAAAACAGACTTATGGCAGCTGCTTACATGATTAGGTAACTATGGTATCCAGACAGTAACCTCCATATACAATAAAGGGAGCTGTAACTCATGAAGAATAATGACAGGCTTTCAGAAACTAAAAAAATAAATGAATTACAATTATTAAAAATATTGTTTAATGATATTATTATTAACTATTTGATGAACTGTTGGAAAATTGAAAAATACATCAAATATTACCTAAATAATGTTTAATATATCACACATGACATATTAAATAATATGTCATTGATATATTTCGTATTATTAAAATAATTCTCTTTAGTTTGAAACTAGAAAGTGATGATAGGTGGGAATAAGAATGCTTAATTCCATATAATATATTTTCAGGATAAATCCTGCTATTACTATTTCAAACTACTGCCATCTTATTTAATAGGAAAATAATTTCTTTATTTTACTCTCAAAAAGTGAGACAGGGAATTCCCACTGAAGTCAGTGGGAGCTAGTATGAAAGAGTGACAAGTCTTTGATATATATTGCTTTCCCTTGAAGTCATACTAGGAAATCCATCCATTTTTCACTTAAGTTGATTAGCCTCAGTAGGAAGAGAAAATTTTCTCTCTGGAAAATTGGAAGCTAATCTTTCTGTAGAAATTCACATATTAGTCTCAGTGACACATAATTATGTTTTCTTGCCAGTTTCAGGAAGGAAGATAGATTAAACTTTACAAGAGTGTATTTAAATGGTTAATGATGCCAGTGTTGTGATTAAAAAGGAAGGTGAGAATTGTTCCTAAGAAAAATTTTCTTAACTTTGCATCATGGATGAAACATACTTTTTGCATATATTCTAAATTGTTTATGACAACTTAAAACTTGTCAGTCTACATAGGAAAATTAATTGGTTTATTTGGAAAGTTTCTTCACCTAAAGGTCCAGCCATGATCAAAATTTAACAATGAGATAGTTGGCCAAATGTGCTCAAGGGATAACCTTTTTGAACATCAAATTCTTTTTTTCCTTATTAAACAAAAGATAGCAGTTTAACAGCCCATATTACCAAAACATGGTTAAAATATCTTAAGTTTTCCAAATAAGGTGTTTTGACACATTGTCAAGGAGTACTGAGGATGCACATACAGTTATATTATCTCTTTATTCATATTTTAGTAACTGTATTCTGTATAAAGCAATCATATGCTATTGTAATTTCCTATTTAAAAAGAAAATAAACTCTACTCTTTGTTGAAATACAGCTTGTATAGGTTAAAGTTCTTCCTTTTGAAAGTGATCTTTTACATTACACAGGATATCTTCAGTGTTTAGAATGACTCTTAGTATTGGATTATTTTCCTCCGTTCTGTGTGGATATTATCTATTTTATTGTTGTAAAAGTGATGGCTTTTAGACGAGTCTCAAAGTATTTATTAATATTAGTAAAGTTGCTAGTCATCATAAAACATGTGATTACATATGGTTACATCACTCTCATAATGTAATATTCCACATTAATGTCAAAGAAATGTTGGTCAGAATTTTGTTAGCTTACTCATAGGAATCTGAAGCACAAATATTCACACATTTGGACAAGATCGCCTTTAACAAACCCTTGGTATAGTCACGGGACTAAAATTTGAGACTGACAATTCAAATTCTATTGGAATTTCCTGTGTCACTTTTTACTTTTGGTCAGTGACATTTTTAAATGTTGCTAGTTTTCATCTTTGAAATGAGTGAAATGGACTCTTTTAAAAAAATACTATTCAAGGTTGCTTTGGTGCCCTCAGATTTTAAGAATGTTAGCAGAACATAAAGTAATGCTTTTAATTTGTGTCATCCTCTTTTGTTCAATGCGTTTAGATAGCTTGGCATCTTGCCTTACAGTATCTCTGAGAGGAAGGAAACAAGCAAGAATTATTTCCTTGAATTTACAGATGACGAAGACATCAAGGCTGGGTCCATCAGTGCTACACGTTTCCTGTGGTACTGGAGTATTTGCTTCAGTGATTTTTTTCCTGCCTTTCTCCTGGTTTATGTAGTAAACATAGAAGTACATCTATGCATGCTTAGAACTAAGCAAACTAGTATCAGTGGGAACCCCTATGGTCTGGAAAACAACCCAAGGAGCTTTGAGTTTTGTCACTGCTGCCAGGTGGGACCTCTCCGATGTATTAGCAATTGTGGATTAACTCAGAGGTAGTAAGCTTTTTGGTGGGGTGCAATGGGGCAGTTCTGAAACTGGTCTACTATTATGGATTGTTTGTAAGAGGGTTTCCTCTTAGAAATAGTCACAGTTGTTCGTGACTAAAGTGAATAAACATATCTTGGGACACATTTGGGAAGAATGTCACAGGATATGTGAACAGGAAGAAGAGTGTCAGGTCAGTATCACTGTTAGCTAATAGAATGTAATGCTATTTAAAAAACAACAACACCTAAAACTAAAGATACTGCATGTCACTGAGTTTTGAATGATCCGTAATGATCGTCTAGAAGACTTAACGAGGGTCCTTACAAACTGTCCTCTTTAACGAAGGCTCGAAGGGAAACTCATGCCATCAAAGTTGATCTTGGAAGACAGGTAAACCCTACATCCAGACCTAGTACCTAGGCATGACGGCGGTGATGAGGGAAATCCCTGGGTAGAGTGCTTCACCTGGGGAGAGAGACTAATACAGGGTGGGGCAGAAGTAGGTTAATAGTTGTTCGTATGGAAATATTACGGTGGGAAAAGGGAGCATAATGGAGATCCATAAAATAAGGAAATAACGTGTAACAATGCATTTTTCTCATGACATTCAAAAAGATTTGACTTAGGTAGTAGGCAGAAAGTACAGATGACATTTCTATTTTAAAGCTTATTTAAACGCAGTGCATAGGAAAGAAAATAGAATACTTAGACTTGGAGTTAGCTCTCTCCCCAGAAGTAATTTATACCAAACCCAAAGCAAACATAAATGGGTACTGAATTAGGTTGGCAGAAGCTTCCAGTTCTGTCCAAGATCAAATTCAGTACAACTCAACCCACGTATTCAGCATCTGCCGGGTGCCAGACCACCCACTTCTCAATAGATAGAAGTTGATCCCATGCTCTGGTGCAGACAATAAATAAACAAACATAGTGTGGTAGGATGGGTGACCACTGTGAAGAAAAGCCAAAGACAGTCAGTGTCGCAGAGTGGCATTGCGTGTCCGTGTGTGCGTACCTGCAGGCTATTTTATAAATAGTGACGGGGAAGGTGACCTTTGAACAGAGACCTGAGGAAAGGGAGTGAGGTCCTAATACTAAGCCAGGTTGTCTGTGTCTCTGAGGCTAGTGTAGCAGGGAGCCAGAAGAGGACAGCAGAGAGCTGGGGAGCTGGAGAGGTGTCCTCACACCTGTGCAACTGGTTGCTCTAGGAGTCTGTTGAGTCCCACCACTGTGGAAGGCTTGGGAGAGCCACAGAGGAGAGTCCGTGTATATCAGAAGAGGCAGGGTATGACACAGTATGGAAGTACCTGAGAAGAAAGGGCTGCAGAAAGTAAAAATAAACCTCATAGACACAGACAGCAGTACAGTGATTACCAGAGGAAAAGGGAGGGGGGAGGGGAGGTAGAAGAGGATAAAAGGGGGATGAATGGCCATAAAGGAGACTTGACTTGGGGTGGTGAAGACACAATACAATATACAGATGATTTTTATTATAGAATTGTACACCTGAAACCTGTATAATTTTATTAACCAATGTCACCCCCAATAAATGCAATAATTTTATTTTTAAAAAGCAGGAAATGGAAGCCAGCAAACTGGGGAAGCTGTCAGGAGATACAGATAACCCCAATCAGAATCATCCCTGTAGCCAAGGGCTTGATGAGACTCCATCTGTGGCTCATTAATGTGGTTTCCGGAAGAGCAGTTTGGGGTGTTTGAGGGTGATATGAGTCATTCCACTCCCTGCCACCCTACCAGAGTTGGGTGTGTGTTTTCGGTATCTTTTCACATCCTGGTATCTGAGAGATAAAGAGTAGGAGGCATGAGGATCAGAATCATTTTCATTATTGTGCTTAACTATTTCTACCAGTAGGTTGCCAGAGATATCGACATGTCCCTCTCCCCAGCCCCTTCTTTTCTTTCTGGCTGTAGGTTTTGTTTTGTTGCTTTGTTTAAAAATTAAGAAATAACTGAGAAAAAGCTATTTCTTGTTAGACTATGACAAACCCAAGTCTACGTTATTGGCACTTACTTTCCCTCTCTTCCATTTGTTAAGCTAAAGCAACAAAAATATTGCCTCGATCCTTAATATTGCAAAGAAAAAGAAGGAAAACACACCTTCAGACAGATTTGGTCTTGGGAGTGGTAACTGCTTGTTTTTCATTTGATCCAGTGTCAAACTTTCATGCTTTATTTCCTATCTTCTTTTCATTTTATTATTATTACTAGAGGCCCAACGCACGGAGATTCGTGCAAGAATAGGCCTTCCTTCCCTGGCTGCTGGCACCAGCTTCCCTCCGGCACCTGGAACCTGGGCCTTCACTCTGGGCCGGAGCCACCTTCCGCCTGCTCCAGCCGGCTCTGTGGCTGCCGCACAGAGGCTGGTCCTCGGCGGCCGGCCGGGGCTTGCAGGAGGCTTGGCTTCCTTCGTCACTGGGGCAATGAAGGAAGCCAAGCGTCCCACCCAAAAGAAGCCAAGCGTTTAGTCTGAAGGAAGCCAAGCATCCTGCCGGCATCACCATCTTTGTGGCTATGGGTGCTGCCATGTTTGTCATGGAGTGACGGTTAATTTACATATTACTCTTTTCTTAGCTAGGATTATTATTTTTGTTCAGAAAGTCTGTTTACCTATATTTCATAAACCCTTTTCAGTCATACGGTTTCTTTCCTCTTCTTCTACACCTTTAGAGAGACATGTTTTTGTCTCCTCTGATGCTTGGGCAACTGGTATCGGAATCCACAAAAAGAGGCTCTACCACAATCGCTTTGATTTCAATAAGGAAGGAGATCTTTACAGGCAACTTTGTCCCTTTTTTTTTTTTTTTCTGAGCGGGATTAAGAAGCTGAGCTTTTTAAATTCTTGCATATAACATTGACATTTCCAGAGTATTAGGACCAGGGAGTTCAAAGAGAAGGAGTGAAAAAGAAAAGCCAATATGACTTTGTTGTTTACCTTGCTGGAGGAGCTGTTTGTGCAAATCGCCTATAAGCTTATTGACCTGAATCTTTGACTCCTTGTTTCCTCTGGATTTGGCTGGAGTGGAGACACTGATGGAGCCCTGATAGAGCTGATTGAACAGCCCCCAGCTTTGCTTGGAACGGACCTCCCTTCCTTTCCCTGCCGCCTCCCCCTCCCTCCACATGACATTATTGTTCCTTGGCAAACCCTCTGTTCTCCTGGATTCAGTTGTTCTTTTAAAAATATGTAAATTTCTCTTCACCCAGCCACACAAAGTGAAAATGAGTTCATGTTTGAAAATAGAAACAAAGGCTATAAGTATCTTATTGGTATTTTTATCTCATGAGGTTAAACCTTCTGACACTGTCCTTTCATTCGTGTATGGCCACCTTAAAATCCTCAAAAGACAGTTTTTCTTTGGAATCAGATTGATTTTTTTTTCTTAAACTGCCACTCTGGGAAAAATGAGGGAGCATTTGATGGCAATTTATCCTCAGAGAGAGAGAGGTGTCAGAATTTTCTTGGTGTTGATGGAACTGGAAGGTGCTCCAATTTTGTCCATGACTTAGTTTGAGTATGTAAAGGTCAGTCAGATCAAGCTTGGTCTGTTTACTTCATCTCTGTTTGCAGATATATCATCATAACAATTTCACCAAAATTGAAATGATTGATTTTATGCCTTGTTGAAATGACTCATGATGATATCATTCATATGAATCGTGTATGATAATGATACCCCTTTTTGGCATATTATAAACTAAATCCATTGTTTCTTCTGTGAGCTGACCATCAATAGATCTCCACTGTGCAATCTGCTAGACATTATCGAAACATATTAAAACTTGACAAAATACATAATTATAGAGTTATTTTATAATTTATGAAACAGTTTCATTTTGTAATCAAATGTGTTTTATTCTGCTTTTCTCTGACATATAGGATGTCAAGAGGTCTTTGCCTAAGTTTTAGTTACATCCTTATTTTATACCAGCTTCATTGATGTTAATAATAAAAATTGCAAGTGAATATAAAGCCATTTTTACCATTCAAACATATTGTCTTTTTGGTTTTATGTTTAGGGATTTTGCGAGTGTAAGAACACTTTTTTGACCTGTAAAATTTAGTGTAGGTTTGTTGTTTTCCCTACAATGTTGAAAATCAGGAGAAGAGTAAGAATTTAATCTCCTGTTATGTATACAAATCAGAACATCTGGATATCAGAACATCTGTTTGCAAATCAGACATCTGCATGACTAATTGAATTTTTCACTTTTCAGCTAGATATTGAGTTAGTTAATCATTATTTTTAGCTGACCACTGTAAAGGAGAACCACTTATTTGTAAGCCCTTTTATTGCTATGTTGTTTTCTCTGTGATATTTCAGATTGAATGAAGAAAGTAGTTTTAATTAAATTGTAATAATACAAATAGCTACTTTAAATTAAAAATATGGTTCTTTCAATTTTATTTGCTGAAATTACATATATGTATATACACACATATATATATATACATATCATGCAGATCTACATTAATCTTTGACAATCATTTATATCTACTAATTATAAATTTCTATTTCTATTTAAAAGAGAGTTTAAAATGTGAGTAGCTTTAAGGAAGCCTGGAAAGCTAATTTACTTTAATTATATAGAATTAACATAGTTAACAAACCTGAAGTTGACTGTTGGTCACATTATGATTTGAGATAAAATTGATCTTAGAAATCAATTTTAGAGAAATTGTTCTCTTGGAATTAGCCCTGTCTCCTCTATTTTATGACCTTAAACACCATAAGTGAGTTAAAAATAATTTATTGGTTCCATCCTAGAATTTTTTTTTTTTTAGGTTTAAATCAAATAAGACTTTCAAAGCCTTTAATATTCTAATATAAAATTCATATTTTCTTGTTCGTATGTAAAATGTTTCACCACGCTTGATGATCATTCCAGAAGCAACAGTCAGTGTTAAAGCATTTGCCCCTCTCTTACTTCATGGGCTCATCTTTATCTCTGGTCGGCCTAGAAAGTGTAAAGGGTATTGTAGACATCTGTGGTCAGAAGAATTTAATGATAGTCATAGAGCCAGTCACTTTTTGTTGTTCTGCAAAGATCGGGGGAAAATACCTGAATGTGTGATGCCACTGAAGGAGATACCGATAGCACATGCAGATTGCTGGTTCAGCTTCTTTCTTTTTTGTAGTCCTGTAAGATTCCGGAGATTGACATGGAAACTGCCTACCAATTATAAGAATTATAATGATGGTAATGACAACGTTCACCTGCTGATGGCTCCTGAAAGTCAGACATCTTGCTGCACATGTATCATCTCTAATCAACTTACTGCCCTGCAGGGTAGATGTTCTTTTCACCTGTGACTTCCAGAGGTTCAGTAACGTGTCCAAAGTCACAAAACTACTAAAGGTTAATCCCGAATGAAAACTTAGGTGATTGTACTGATAAAAATAGAGAACTAATTCCGTGTTCTGATGTCCATCATTATAAAATCCTTGTAGAAGCAGATGAACACATCTGAGGAAGCCTGGCCATATGAGGTGCAAAACTCGCTTTTCAAGGTATTTTTAACCTGGAATTCTGTAATTATACATGCATGTTTGACGTGTCGGTCAAGAATAAGGGCATTTATAAAAAACAAATAAGTTAAAGCAAGTGAGTAAAGGGTGTGCTTAGATGATTTCTATCATTTTGGCATTTCTTTAATGAATTAACCAGCAGTGAGTAGAATTGGTATTTTGATAGAATGAGAGAGTTATACTGCAAGCTCTCTAGGCTTATTATACTAACTGGGTGACGAAATTACCCTGACTGGGTGGCATGAAATAAAGCCACAATTCCTCACTGCTTGTTTGCTGTGAAATTGTTTTCAGGTAATTCAAATGAGCTGGGACAAAGCAAAACGTTTGGGCAAAAGCCAGTAATAAGTAGCAAACATGTTTACATACCCATCCCAACTCTTTGGGTAGGAATTTCAGCCCGGCAGAAAAGTTTGCTAAGTGAACTCTTTCACACAGCTTGACCTTCACACAAAATAAGACCAAATAAAAAGTGGAGAAAGGAAGGAAGGAAGAGGGGAATGGGGCATTGTTTGCAGGGAACGCTCCGGGCACTGTGAAAACTTTTCACTTTTCTGAAGGAAATGCAGTACAGCAGATGGCTAGAGTGGAAGTGAGATAAACATAGGAACTGGAAAAGTAAGCAATACATTCTAACAGGTTCTGTATCGAAGATCTGGGGAAGTAGAAAGATTAGACAAGGAACTGTTCTGAAACTTGACAGTGGCCGTATCTTACCGAGCCTTACGCACAGAGCAGATGTGGAGAGTGGAATTGCACAGACAGGAGGCTGTGATTATATTTTTCTGACAGTGAGAAAGGAAGGTCTTTTTAAGGCCTATTTTTCAAAGATAGAGATTTATCACGTTGGGAATCTGTAGTACAGATGTGCAAAAAACACTTTCCCCCGCCTCCCTATTTAACAATGGGATTTGATGTAATTTCTGTTGTTGCCTTAGACTTAGCACAAGGCACTGTACTTGGGATTTTAGATAAGCTTTTTTGTTTGTTTGTTTCAATGCAAGTTATGGTCCAGGCTAGTTAACCAACACTGAAAACTCATGTTTTTTTTTATTTCTGGTTGTATTATATTAGCATAGATGCCTGCGATTGCCCGCATATGACCACACACGCACAGAGGCAGAAGGGACTATATAAAGAATGTTCTTGTTTCTTAAAGATACACTCATTTAGTAAGTGGGGGGAAATATATGCGCAAGTGAGATAAGGGAATATGTATAAGAAGTGGAGAAAATGTTGATTTGGGGCTGATTAAGGTAACAGTGTGTTCATTCTCAAGCTTCCTTGTAGTAATGTGCATCATACTATTACAGAAACTATTCACCACCAAGTATCTGCCTCATTTAATTCTTGTGTCCTGGGTTCCTATATCCTGTCCTAGTGGCAGACTCTTAAAGGGAATACCAAAATACTGTAACTCCTAACAAGAAACGATTCTGCAAACACTTTGAGTGATACTGGGGAAAAAATGAACAGGGGAAATAGTTTATATCCTAAGAAAAACCCAATTTAAAAATGAAGGATGTTTTCTCCATAATACTGGCCGTTGTGTTGGGGGAACTTGTAAGGTGGCCTTAAAGAATCAGATCATTAGTAAAAGGAAGAAATTTTGAAAATTTATGTAAAATGCATAACATTATCAAATACATATTAGATCGACTCATTCACCTTTTACGTTTATTTAAAAATTACGTTTATTTAATTTAGATATTATTATATTGAGTGATAGGCCTAAGAATACAATGTAGTGTGGTGTAGATCTAAAATTCCTCGCTTGTAAAGACTCCTTTCAAACCCCCTGCACCCAATTTTGTAATGATGACTCTCTTCTTTTAAGGAGGACCTCCTAAATTGTATAAGCTTCAGGCCCCACAAAACCTGAATCAATCCTTGTTAGTATCTTTTGTAAACATGTCTCCTAACAGCAATGATCAAGAAAGTTACATTTGGCCCTAGCTGCTTTGGCTCAGTGAATAGAGGGTGGGCCTGCAGATTGAAGGGTCCCAGGTTCGATTCCAGTCAAGGGCACATGTCTGAGTTGAGGGCTTGATCCCCAGTAGGGGGCTTGCAGGAGGCAGCCAATAAAGGATTCTCTCTCATCATTGGCGTTTCTCTCTCTCTCTCCCTCTCCCTTCCTCTCTGAAATCAATAAAAATATTTTTAAAAAGAATGTTACATTCGGTTTCAAGTTCCTGATTTTTAGAAAACCTTGAATAAGATTTCTAAAATGTCTCAGTATTTAGAGTAGGAATTTTAATTTCAAATCTATTATCACTCTGCGTTTACTTGAGCCTAAAGATACCACACATACCCCCGAGAGTACTGAGTTAAAAATTAAAACAGAGAGGAGAAAAAATTCTCCCACGTTTCTGAAAATCTAGACGATGCTGTGGATACTATCTGTGTTTTTCTGTGTTATCACCAGCAGCCAAGGACCTCTCGCTGGCCCTGGGGGAGGAGGCGATGTGGGGAGACCTTGTGGGAAAGCCTGAGTGGGTCTTGTGAAAACATACTCGGAATATCCCTGGTGGTGGAAGCTAGATATGGATCTGAGTTGGGACGAGCCTGACGTGACCTGGAGGACTTTTATCCCCACGGATACGAGAACTTCATTAGTATCAGATCCAGTTGTAAGAACAGGCTTTCCCACTTATACCCCTTGGTCCAGAACACAGTCTCAAGTAGTGGTCCTCCCCATAAAAGACAGGCTGGGCAATGTGGTCTTTCTCAGGTAGCTACATGCCAACTCTACATTGGTTACTATGGAGAGTTTCCTGCTTATGCAGAAGGCACCGTTCTTATTTATGCTTCATGTGGGGCATCATTAATGACTCAAAGCATTGTGGCCGTCAGGCCATTCCACATGCATGCTTTATCCAATGGCATACATATTTATTGCACACCTACTGTATCTGACACTGAGAGACACGCTGTGAATGCCATGTGAGTAGGCACAGGGAAGGTTCTGACTATTCTAGAATTTAAATTATTACATAATTCACACAAGTGGTGCTCTGTGGTTGGACCTAGTGAGGCTGTTTGGAGGAAGTGTCCTTGAGGATGGCACACTTGAGCTGGCGTCTAATGCTGAGTAGGCATTAACTAGGTAAAAAGAAGTCAGAGGGTCCCAGGTAGAGGGAACAGTAGGAGGTTGGCAAGAGCCTGGTGAGCCTGCAAAGAGAGAAGGGGCACTGTGGTGTGAGTTGACCCAGGAGAGAGAGGTGTGGGCCTAGGAGATGAGTAAGGACAATGAGCATAGGGTGAAAGGCAGGAAATAATGAGAGGAGGCATAAGAGAGGAAGGTAAAGATCTTGAAAGCTGAAACATTAAATGCAAATTTGAGCTTCCGCTAACCAGTGGTCAGCAAACTCATTAGTCAACAGAGCCAAATATCAATAGTACAACGATTGAAATTTCTTTTGAGAGCCAAATTTTTTAAACTTAAACTATATAGGTAAGTACATTGTTATTAACTTAATTAGGGTACTCCTAAGGCTTAGGAAGAGCCACACTGAAGGGGCCAAAGAGCCGCATGTGGCTCATGAGCCGCAGTTTGCTGACCACGGCCCTAAGCCATAGTAGAGAGAGAAAACAAAAGAGTGAGATATAATTTCACTGGTCAAGCAGTAGCAAAAACAGGGTTTATCAGAAGAAGTGAATGTGATCCCCTATCTGTGAGCTCGTTGAGTCATTCTTTATTAGGTGTGTGAACCAGTGTTGGATAAAGGGCATTTAGATATCGACCAAAGTCGTTGTTGGCTGCTGCCCCAGAACATGCCAGGACATGCATTCTCCGTTGTCCTTAGCATTCTGGATATATGGCTTGCATGCAGTCCATTTAAGATAAGCAAATTATATTGTATTAATGAAACTCTATGGTAATGAGTGATTGGTTATGAATCATATCCTTAGATGGATTATGAGAGCAATAGCCTCTCTGGAAACAAATTATGTTGTTTAAAAGGAAAAGACTAAACAGTAAGCTTATATGGAAAACAATGCTCAAATAAACCTTCTCAAACTGGCTTGATTTTTCTGTTAGATTAGGTCGGCTTGTTGAGACAATTTTTGAGATGGTGAGATTTGGCTTTACTTTTTGCTATTGTTGGTGATGATGACTTCCGGAAGTGAGTGCTGGATGACTGAGGCCAGCAAACTGAGGACCTCAGGGTTTCTTGATTCATGGAATAGCAGGTAGATGCATAGGTGAATCACAGTTCCTCACCTACAGGCTCCCAGACATGGCTTGGTCTTTGCTTTGGAACAAAAGATGCCTTAATTGTGTAGAATCCTCCTCCAAATAGAATTGTTGTGCCCAGATTTCAAGATTCCCAAGAAACCACATCAGGGAGCCAATTCGATGCAAAAGCATAAGAATCTGTATTTCAAGCTAGCTTGGGCTCCCCATCCACCAGGCTCACCGACATCAAGGCAAACCAAATGGCTGAGCGCCCGAACCCCGCCTGAAGACCGGTTATATAGGGGGGGTTGGAGTAAGGGGAGGAGAAAGAACTGTGCTCTGCCGATTGGCCAGGCGCAAGCCGGGTCCTGTTACACAGGATGTGGTCATATCTATGGCGCACACTTCCCTTGATTGTCATTGATTAGTTTAAAATCCCGGGCGTGGCCAGCAGAGGCCTGGGCTTCCGGGAAGAAGGCCGCACGTGGCCCCAACATGGAGGATACAGGCAAGATGGAGGGCATAGCCCTCGCCCTTTCAAGAATATAGTAGTTGCAGTGTTTTGGGGGTTTCTTTTTTTGTTGTTGTGTGATTTTTTTAAGGGGGAGAAAAAAATAAGAAATTATTTAAATGTAAACTTTCAAATACATATTATAGAAACATCATCAAAATAGGATGTCCTTCCCCCATACTTGTTTATATATGTGACTTTGGCAGGTCCTCGCCAAGAGAAATAATGAGGAATAAAATGGAATTCTTTGGATAATATACTGCTGAGAATTTGCCTTATTTTAACTCAGTGGAAATTTCCCTTATGCTCCAGGTCTTCAGGGGACTGAAGGTTTGAGAGAGACTTGTTTCACATGAAGGATGATACTGACATCAAGGATAAATGTTCAGTACTGCAGAAAGAATTTATAAATCGCCTTTTCCTTCCTAAGTTAGCAGTACTTTTAATGTGACTTTTAAATGCTATCATGACCATACATGTTGGTATTTTCAAGAATTTTTCCTTACAGGCTATAGTAAAATGCCACAAATTGCAATAGTCACCCATTGGGTGTACAGATTGAGTCTCTTTCCAAAATAAGATTTAGTCCTGGAACCCCTGTCATCAACTGTTTCTGGATTGTTTCCTCATCCAGGGTCTGAAAATGTATGGATTCTATTTTTTGACTCTGCTTAATTGTTCATATTCTAGGTGATGAAAAGGCTGTTATGTAAGGTACAAGGAAATCACATGCATTTTTTTTAAAGTTCATTGTGTGCTGAGTATCCGGAACTTGGCAAAAAAACTTGCATTTTCTTATACATTTGTAGCAATTCAAAAGGAGACTTGAGTCAGAGACCATTATAGTAGGAATCCACAGAATAATAAACCTCTTCTTTTTCAGTTGAAATGGTTAGATTTCCTTTCAGGTATGAGCAAAAAAATCAGTCCATGTTTTTATTTTGTGTATCTGGAAATCTAACTCTGGCTACAGTTTAGCAATGCACAGTTCATTTAACCTGACACTTTTATTTGGCTAATGGCTAACCAAACAATTGTTTCAAGCCAAACAACATTGTGAGACTATTAGGCAAAGCAAATGCAAACTGAATCTTAAACTTGCATGTCCTCGCCCTTCAGTATGAGCTGCAGTTTTCTGTTTTTTGAGTGTTAAAGTACTTTAACCAAAGCTAACTTGTCTGATGATAAAACCATAAGTGGATGAAGCTCACATTTTTCATCTCTTTTATGACCTTATCTTTCATGAGCGGCTTCTGTGAAGGTACCCTAACTATAGGAAGCACCTGGAAAACATATGTGATATCTTTTCTCTGATAAGCAGTTGTGAACAAGAAAGTCGATCTGTCACTTCTGAACTGTTCATTGTTAAAAAATACTTTGATGATTTAGCTGATTGCAAAATACATTATAGGGATGACTAACAGCGACAGTAGCATTCCTAGTCAAGAAAGTTCAATAGTTATATTGTACGAGCATTTCTATAAGAGGTTACTCTTGATAGGAACTACACGGATTAAAAGAGCAAGGTTGAGAAAGGCCGTTTGCTTGCCTGACTGCTTTCAAGCACTCCTGTTATTTTGTGCCGAAGATGTGACTGTCTCAGAGTGTGGCACATCTTGAATTCCGACAGGAATATCTAACTTTTGGTGAAAAGATGTTTGCTAGTGTTTTTGAAATGATTTTTGCTTGTGGAGTAGAGCCCTTGGCTTTGATCACCTTGCCAACACTACCTGATATGGAATTTAGAGATTCTGTTTCATGTGTTTCAAAGACCATATTCCAGTTCATTTCCCCCAGTCATGTGTGCTGTGGACTCTATTGCTCAATAACACCTTCAGTTTCCTCCTATAAGGGTCTCATTGATTCTGAAAACTAGACTAAGAAAAACGCAAGGGCCCATACAATATGCATGATATCTTTTAAAGGACCAACAAAAGAGTTTAATCTCGCCATGGGAAACCATTAACTCCATAGCCATAATTTTAGAAATATTATAGATTTTGTTACTGCTTGGCATTTATTCCATTTCATCATTATATGAGTCCGTTTCTGAATATATTTAGTGATTATCCCATTCAATGTGTTTGTGCTTTGCTAAAAATTCACTGAAATTTCTATATGAAAGGACGTGAATAAAGGATTTTAGCAAGTACATGAATGAATGTCAAATGCATTCCTAGGTCTCTTGATAATTCTCTATCTAGCATCCTTTTCTCCCTTTCCTTTTCCTACCAAAAAAGCCTTCGAAGTAGTATCTTAACAAACTTGTTATGACTGTGTTGGCTGTTAATTGTCATGCCATTTTTTTCATAAGCTACTCTGGAATGCTGATTTCAAACTTACAAACTAAAAAGGAATAGAAGTAAAAAAGAACACAGGTCAGTACAGTCATTTCCATTCAAGTCGAGTAGAAGCTTGGATTGGGCTAATAGCGAAATGAAGTTCTGCTTATAAACTTTCCATGAGAATAAGTATATTGATAAGAAAGAAACCCATATTGAGAAGGAAAATAGTGTTTCTTGAAAGTAATTCAGAGATTTCCTATTAGATTATTTTTAATAATTTTATTTTTCATTAGTAAGAATATTAAGAATAAATTAGGTAAAAACATTACCATAAAAATAAGAGCTAGTTTCCTGAGATAAACTTAGAAGACGAAAGCTGTAAAACTTGAAACATGTGACATATTTTAGTTATTAAATAGAAATAGTGTGCTGAAAGCAGTTAATTAGTGAATATAATGCTATTGCAGTAGATTACGGTAAAAAGAATGAAACCAAAATCTAATTACCTCACCGGTCAGTGAGCAATGGTTATTGATGAAGCATCTCTGTGTAGTTGGTTTTACTGAGTTCCACGTAAAGTAACGCTTAGAAAGATTAAATCCATTAAGCATTTCATTTTAATATGGTAGCAAAATAAAGAAACAAGGCTTATTTATGGGGAAAGCCACTTTCCAAATCACATCTTGCTCTTTGTTGTTTGAAATCTAATAAACTTTGTAACGTAATTATGGCTTGAAGTATGGTCTTCGGATTCAGACTGGCTCAGGATCAGTTCTTGGCCCTGCCACTTCCTAGCTGTGTGCCTGGGCATCTTCCCACTAACCTGCCTCTTGGTGCACTCCTCTGAACCACAAGGATGCTAGTGTATGGCACAGTTGTTGAAGTGATGCCATAAAGTGTTCAGCTAGTGCTGTGTGGTACGCAAGATGGTAGCCCAGTGCAGGTCTAATGTGCAATCTGAGCTTCGTGACATGACCTCTGTCTTATTCACCTTTATGATTTCTGTGTTTGGCACACAGCAGGTATTGAGATGAATATACATTTAGTTATGACTCATTTTGTTTTCTACACTAAAAAAATAGAATTTTATTTGACATTCTTGTGTTTTTGGTCATCTTTCCCTTTTTTTTTTTGCATTTTCTTTGAGAAAACACCATTAAATAATCAGGCAGAAACTTTAAACTATTCTTCTCTCTCTCAGGATTTATTTTTATTGAAGATATATGTATGTGTGTGTATATGTCTGTATATATATATGTGTGTGTGTGTGTGTCTGTGTATACATATATATAACACCCAGTTTCATAAATAGCTTAAATAAATGCAATTTCTTTTGAGCTGCTAATTGTTTACAATCAACTATTTTCACAGTGCTTCATTAAATACTTTGAAATTCTTTTCAGTAGTTCTAATTATATGTGCTGCATTTTTGAAACAAATTGGAGCAAAGCATCCCATGAATCAGGATTATCAATACCGAGCATTGCTCCAGATGTTGGCACAAGTTGAAATCTAAGCTCTACAGTTTTGTTTTTCTTAAATATTTTTTTCTTTTTTCTTTATTGATTAAGGTATTACATATGTGTCCTTATCCCCCCGTTACCCCCCCCCCCCACTCATGCCCTCACCCCCCTGATGTCTGTGTCCATTGGTTAGGCTTATATGCATGCAGAAAAGTCCTTTTTTGATCTCTCCCCCTTACCCCCACCTTCCCCTGTCTTCCCTCTAAGGTTTGATGGTCTGATTGATGCTTCTCTGTCTCTGGATCTGTTTTTTTTTTCATACAATTTAACAAAAGGAAGATAAACCAATCAAAAAATGGGCAACAGACCTAAATAGATACTTTTTGAAAGAGGACATAGGGAAGGCCAAGAGACATATGAAAACATGCTCAAAGTCACTAATCATCAGAGAAATGCAAATCAAAACGACAATGTGGTACCATCTCACACCTATCAGAATGGCTATCAACAAATCAACAAACCAAGTGCTGGAGAGGATGTGGAGAAAAAGGAACTCTTATTCATTGCTGGTGGGATACTGGTGCAGCCACTGTGTAGAACAGTATGGAGTTTCTTCAAAAAACTAAAAATGGAACTCCCATTTGACCCAGTGATCCCACTTCTAGGAATATATTCCAAGAAACTAGAAACACCAATCAGAAAAGATATATGCACCTCTATGTTCATAGCAGCACAATTTACCATAGCTAAGTTCTATAGTTTTGATTTGACCGTTAAGTGACATTTAATGAACTTATTTTACTTTATGAAATTACTAGTTCAACAAGCCCTTGATAAGCTGAACTATAGAATTTTCATTTTGAACTATTGACCAAATTTCTCTGTGCATCGAAGGTCTGCTGAGATTTGTAGTCATTCTACCACTTTCTTTTCCTAGTGATACTGGATGAGAATAATCGTGGGTAAATTCAGCCTGTATCAAATGAAGGAAAGGACTTTGTTTAGTTAACTATCATACGATAGCAATATTTTTCTGTTTCTCTTTAGCATCTTGAAACTTCATCTGGACACAACTCTTATATCTTTGAAATGGTTTAAGTTTAACCACCTCTAAGCTGCCATTTTTCTTGCCACAACAATGAAATTACTATAATGTTTTTCATAAGGGATTATTCATTTTTAATCTGAAAAACGGAGCCTTGGGACATTATACCTATAGGGTTGTTTCCTCTAAGATCAAGCCTGCAGAATGTCAGATATGTTTTTGCTTCCTTCCTCTAGGAAGCCTCTACTGCACCAAGTCCATGTCAGGTGTCATGCCTGTGTGCCTCTCGCGTATCATGGACTCTCCCATCAAAGCACTCATCATGTGTGGTTGCAGTCTATTGATTTGTCTTTGTCCTAGCAAGTTAGGTGAGAAGAGGGCCAATCTTTGTTTGGTGTTCTTAATGTTCAACACAGTGCCTAGGAATCAAAATGTAGTATTTTAATCAATTAATGATGTATATCACTTCTGTTCAATAAAGATGAACTTTTACACATTCAAATGAAAACTTTTTACTTCTCATGTTTGTGATTATTATAATGATTCTGATATATTTTCCCAAACATACTTGTTTCTCACTATATTTGTCATTATTTTTTTCTTCTTCCAAATAAGTAATTTGCCTAATAAAATATTTCAGAGTAGAGTGAACTATAGTCTTGCAAAAATTTCGGGCAAGGTTATCTGAGACATGAGTCAATGTTGTTATGGAATGAATAAAGAGAAAGTCAAAGACCAGACCAAAAAATGTGTGTTTATAGAAACTAAATAAATATATGTTAACTAGAGGCCTGGTGCATGAAAATGATGCACTGGGCGGGGGTGGGGGTCCCTCAGCCCAGCCTACGCCCTCTCGCAGTCCCGGACCCCTTGCTCCTTACTGCTCGGCTCGCTGCTCCCTAGCGCTGTCATGGAGGCGGGAGAGGCTTCCGCCACCACTGCTGTGCTCGCCAGCCATGAGCCTGGCTTCTAGCTGAGCAGCACTTCCCCCTGTAGGAGCGCACTGACCACCAGGGTACAGCTCCTGCCATGAGTGTCTGCCCCCTGGTGGTCAGTGCACATCATAGTGACTGGTCGTTCTAGTCATTCCACCGTAATGGTCGCTTAGGCTTTTATTATATAGATTATTGAACGTATGTCACATGGTCATATCAGTCCCCCACTGAAATAACCTAGTGCTTCTCACTGACTTCACTATGAAGGTAGAAGTCCAAAATTAGTCATAATAGGTTCTTCCTGGTCAATGTCATTTTATGCTTCTGGGCTCTGTATTTCTGTATCTTAATTGTCCTCATTGGAATTATTCATGGACTGCTCTGATTGTTGGTTTAAAATAAAATTACTTTAAAATTATATTTTTACTTTTAAAATGTGCTTGCATTGTTAATGTGTTTCTTCTTCTTTTCCATAACTATACTTATTTTTTTAATTTAGCTTTAATGTTGAAAGTATTACAGATGTCTCCCTTTTTTCTCCATTGACCCCCTTGTCGCTCACACCTGCCCCCCACTCCCCACCCCAGGCCTTCACCACAGTATTGTCTGTTCTTGTGCTCAAAAAGTGTTATGTTTCTCTTTTATTATGTGAAAATGAAGGCATGGAATTGTCCAGATTGGCTGTACTCGCTATATTACAAGGATACCTCTCTATATAGCTTCTTGCATTGTGAGGACTGAGTCACTGGCTCATCACATATTCTAATCATTTAAATATAGCCTTTTCTAGACCCATTTAAAAAGTAAGTATGGCCTAGTTTTAGCAAGCCTAAAGCTGGGGAAAAAATAAAATCTTCTTTAAAATAACCTATATTCAACCCCAAACATAAATATGTCTTTTCTATGATATTTAATTTTGTCCTTTGCATCTTGCCTCTATAAAAATTATAACTCAGAAATAAGTGAGTTAAGATTTTCTGTATTGTGGGTATTATAAAAATTACACACTGCTTTTTAATTTTTTCTTCTTATATAGACTATTAATAACTTCAAATGAAAAATTTTATGGGAATGCTCTTTATTATTTATAGCAGTTTATTAATGAATAATGCTGATTTTGTTTATTATCAAGCTGTAATAGATATCAAAATGAGTAATCATGGGCATTGTCAGTATAATGACAATATATGTAATGAATATATAATTAGACATATTCTAAGCACATCCCGCTACAAGGACTTAAATGTCAAGTTTAAATCCTCATTTCCCTTTCTCTCTGTGTGTTGGTGTTCCTAGGTGATGAAGAAGGCGTCCAGGAGACGGCGGAGTCAGATGGGGACACGCAGCCAGAGAAGCCAGGGCAGCCTGGAGTGGAGACGGGTGACTGGGATGGACCAGGTAGGACAGCAAATTTAAAATGCAGCCACCTGTTGCTACTATCAGAAATCCACTGGGTTTTCTCAAATTATAATTAGGTCATAAACTCTTCATGACCTCAACTCTGATCTTTAAAAAGTTATTTGTTTATATACTGGTTACTTGGGAGGTTAAATAAACATCATTATCTAAAGAAAATTTTATCTTTTTGATAAATTATAAAAACCAAAGGTTACCTTTGCTTGAAGTCTTCATCTTGTTTTCATTCATACTCATAGAAGAATTAGTCAACTCTACTTGCTTTTTCTTTGAACTGAAATCCTTATGCTAAATCTGTATTCAAATTGGGCATATTTTTAAAGCTTCAGAACAGTAATAATAATACACAATAATACTTCAAATAAAAATTTTCAGTGTAGTCATAGAAAGAGTCCCAATATGTACTTAGAAGTTTAGAAAATACCAACAGATGCCTCACTAAGAGTCAGGGTTTTGGCAACATTTTCATTTTCATGAATGAAAATTAAATTTAATTTTAAAGATTCCGACATCTTACCATTTCAAGAAAAACAAAAACTGTTCAAAATACTCTAAAACACCAATATAATTGTATATAAATATATAAAGTTCATAAAAGCTCTGTGGAAAAACAACACCTTTGTATTTGGTGCCAATGTAATTTACAATTGATGGTATATTTATAAATGGAGACTATTATGTCATAGGGCTTAAGAATATAAGTGAGTTTAGAAGTGATTTTAGCCATAATTTTCAAAGCAGTAACATTTTTCATTAAGAGAGATCCCTACATTTCAATCACATTTTCAGCCTTGTGTGACTTTGCAGTTTGCTCTCCGCTGTGTGTGAAGAGGAGAGGAACTCTGGTAGAAGTTTTCTGAAACCAGCTGCTGTAAAATAAAATGCAAACAAAAATGAAGATATCCTATATCTGATTATTAGGATGTCATTTCTAATATTACTCATGAGACACACAAATGTTTGTATTCTATGTACCATAGCATAATGTTACACAAGATTTTGGATAAAAATCTATAATAATAAAAGCATAATATGCTAATTAGACCAGGTAGCCAAATGTCCTTCTGGATGATCTTCCAGATGTCCTACTGGACGACCTTCAGGACGAAGCCATGGCTGCAAGGGCTGAGGCAAGCTGCTGCGGCTGCGAGGGCCGAGCCCCTTGCACGAATTTCGTGCATCGAGCCTCTAGTGTATTACGTATATAAAGTACCATAAAACCACAGTTTAAGAGTTTAAAAGGAAATGTGGACTTCTGGCATTCTGACCTTATTGCATAATTCGGTCTTTTCAATTCAGGGAAGACTGCCTTTGATTAAAAATGTACAAAAATACTGAAGAGTAAGTTAAAGTATAACTTCATTCAGGATATGATTTTTCACTTTTAAGTGAAATTAATTTAATCTGTCTGATTTAATGAAAATTTTCTTTAGTTGACAGTGGAGAAATGTTCTTTTTTTGTGGCACATATGAATATGTAAAAACTTTAAAGAAAAATGCATGTCTTTAAGCAGATACGTGTATGAGAAAAATTGTAATATGTACAGTAAAATTGATAAAACATTTTCCCCTATTTTGCAAAAAAAAAAGTTTAATTACTTTGAAACTTTTTGATGAGGATCAACAAAAGAATATCTGTTGGGTATTTATGTTTTTTAAGGTAGAATATTTATGTCTCTCCTTTAATCAGGAGAAAGTATAAAGGACTTTTTTTACTTTTGCTATTACATAAATAGAGATGTTATCAATACTTTCACTCAGATTTTTGTTCTTCACAAAACATTATTGGTACTTTCCAACTGTATTGAGATAAAATTATTCAGGTTTTAATGACCATTTCCAAACATGTTAGAAAATAACTCTGGATTCTAAGCATTTAAGCTTCAGATTCTGGATTTGCCATTAATTTGCTGGGTGATTTTTAGCATTTTGCTTAATATCTCTGTGCCTGTATTCCCAGTTGTCAAGTGCAGAAAATCATATTATGGATTTTGTAAGAAGTATACCCATAAAATGCACGTGGTCATTATTATGGCTTTGGAATTGTTGAGTCTTGAAGCAGAACCTTTTAAAATTCTTCTCAGCATTTTTGAAAGCCCAATAGTAGTATCTGTGGTTCCACAAAAATTCATCTACTTTTGAATTTAAACACAAATTATTAGTTAAGACATGAGGTAATGAGCCAGGTGTGACTTCAAGGTCTCCTAATGTTGAAGTCCTCCTACCCCCCAATTCAGATAGTCACTCTAAGATAGACGGTTTTCTCTAAAAATAGACAGAATAAAAGGACAAGGAAATTATCTAAAGAATTTGAGGCATAGAGCTGACATCATTTAAGATAGATTAGGATTTATCTTATTTTTAAAGAGTTTGATTGAAGACGGCTCCACAACCTTTCTTGATGGCTCATTTCAATAATGAATCAACTCCTATCTGAAGTGTTCTATTTTTATCAAATGCCAGCTTTACAGTGAAAACTTTTTTTCCTTTGTTTGTTATTCAACTAAAAGGCACAGTTAGTAATTGCTTGGACCTTTGTTCACTCTTAGGATTGGGTGAGACCTAAACATCTTTTGCAAAATTACCTTACATTTGAAACCATTTCTGTGGTGTGAAATTCTTTAATGTTTAATTATATGAACCTAATTCATAGGTACTTGTTATCCAATCTTTCTCCTTTTCATCTGTATTTGCCTGTACTTTGCTTATATCACTTCTGCCTACATTAAATACCTCTTCTTTTCTTTTATTACCCTCTCAAGTTTCATGTTTTATCACCCTTGCAGTGTTTCAGTTTACCAATATTCTTATACACTTAATCAATCAATCAATAGTTATTGTGTACTAATAATTTTGAAAGGTGCTAGGGAGAAGTCCAAAGGTGTTGTATGATGCTGCCCACACACTTTTGATGCTATTTCTCTCCTCAACCTCTTTTAATTACTCCTGTGTTGCATTGAAGTCATTGATGCACTAATTAAGTATGTCAAGCTAGAAAGTAGAGAATGGCCTAAACTACAGAAGAAAAGGTACAAATTAAAGGGTCAGACAAATCTGTGCTTGAGTTCACACATTGATACTTGGGGCCTTGTGAGCTCAGGCATATTAAACAGCCAGGCCTCAGTTTCCTTATCTGTAAAATGGAAAGAATAGTAACTACATTGAAACATTGTTATGAGGGTGAAATTTGAAAGGGATGGTATGTATAGAAAGTGTCTAGCACAGCGCCTGGAAGAGCATGGGATTCAGCAGATGTTAATGGGTTTCCCTTTCCTTAAAACAGTGACGGATAGTTAGAATGTTGACCTTATTTGGAATAGTGTTTACATCTCTGGCTTTATCTTTTAAATAAATCTTTGGAATAATCCCTGGACAAAGTCTAGAGCCATAGCCGGCAAACTGCGGCTCGCGAGCCACATGCGGCTCTTTGGCCCCTTGAGTGTGGCTCTTCCTAAGCCTTAGGAGTACCCTAATTAAGTTAATAACAGTGTACCTACCTATATAGTTTAAGTTTAAAAAATTTGGCTCTCAAAAGAAATTTCAATTGTACTGTTGATATTTGGCTCTGTTGACTAATGAGTTTGCCAACCACTGTTCTAGAGTATTAACTTATGTATTTAGATTTAGAAGGAGACTTGGGGAAGAGAATTCAGAAAAATGGTTTTAAATTCATGGTTTATCACTATGAAAGAGTCACCATAAAAGTCATATCTTACTTACATTAACTCTAAGAATGCTAACTCTCTAGGTTATGTTATTATAAACATTGTTACTTCCCCTTACACTTGGGAATACTGAATAATTTTATTTTTCTGGTTTAATATTGAGTAAATCTAGGTCTCACCATCAGACTTACAGCAGCTATAATTGAAATTTCCAGGAGCTTTAAAAAAGGAACATGTAACTCAAATTATGCAAATAAGTACATGTGTATTAATGCAAATATACACAGATATAAAATTTAGGACAAGCAGTTATTTAGATTCTTTGACATGAACTTTTCAAGATAAGCATGTATTATTTTTTTTTTTTTTTTTTTTTTTTTTTTTTTATTTTCCTCTTAAAGTATTACAAAGGGTATTACATAAGTATCCTTTTCCCCCCCCCCCCCCGCCCTTGACAAACCACTACCCTCCCTTACCCCCCAGTGTCTTATGTCCATTAGTTAAAGCATGTATTATTTAAGTAGATTTTGATATTTATATGTTAGATATTTGGGGATATTTTAATAAAAATGCAAAAGAAAATAACCTTTATTGACTCTTTGATGAATTAGTAGAATACAATTATAAATAACTTTTATATTATATATTACAGATTGATTCGTCTAACTTTCCATGAGGTAAATTATTTTTGAAGAGTGTAAGAGTGGAGAAAACCAAAAACATTTCTTCCATTTACATTGTGACCTTGTCACTTATCAATTGTGTGGCTTTGATAAGTTATTAATTCACCAAGGCCTCAGTTTCCTTAATTATAAAATGGGGCTAATAATAATAATAATAATATCTGCATCATTATTGACATTTTCTATGTAAACAGAAGAGCTCAAAGCTTTATACATGTTTAATAAATAGCTCTTAATATTACTTTTAGTATCATTTGGCAGTTGTGTTTTTGTAGCCCTTATAATGCCTTACAATGCCTGTTTAATGATAAGTCCTCATTAAACACGTGTACTGTGAATTAACTTTGCAAAATAATTTTGTTATGTAGAAGTCACCATAGGGCGACATTAACTCTGTTCTATTCAGATAGAGTGAAATCATGATTCAGTTAAAGAAATTTTTTTAATGTAAATACTTTGCAGGAATGGTTGTCTAGCGTAAAATCACACATGTGTACTTGTTGCATCTGGACTAAAATTGGTCAAGAAATCATAAACAAGTCACCTCATTCAGTTGCTGTTTAACATTATGGATGCACTCACATGACCAGGCTAGTTCTGCTTTGTGCCTTACATTAAACTAAGAAGGTGGGAGTGTTTTGCAGAAAGTGGAATGGTGTCTACAAGACCACTGTGAGGTAGAAGCACACACTAATGATACAGGTTTTTTTTTTTTTCTCCTTACTAGTTCATCCAAAGAAGGGCTTGGAGATTACAGTTCTGATTTCGTTTCCTTTTTGATTGGGAAAATGTGGTAGATATAAGATCTGGGAAATGCCATTTGAAGTAAATTAACAGAAACCTATGAAACATAGTTAACCATAGATATAGTCTGACAGTAAGAAGAATATTTTGAGAAGCGGAGGAAATCGTAGAATGACTGTGTATTACTCTGACAGTGAATTGGTATTATCTCTGCTATCAGATAATGCAGTTATCATTAATTTTCACATTTGCATTTCAATCTTTGGAAGGAAATGACTCTTGCCGGATGAAGATAAGAGCTCTGTACTACTATAATGAACCATCATTTTATCCCAATGCTTTGTGTCCATATGAAAATGAGGCTGGGGGAGGGGGGGGAGAGAGAGAGAAAGAACTAGGTTGGGGGGGAGGTGTCAGAAAAACATTATAACAAAAGTGGCAAAATTTGCTACAGACTTTTGAGCTCCTTATGAAACAAGAGGGGGGTCAAAATAAATCTTCTATAGTGTAGTTAAGTGGATACTGGATTAAGAGATGAAAGCTTTACCCTCTGTAGAACAGAATACCACATAAACGGAGTGAAAAAGTTCTCTATCTTATTCCCTTACTTCAGTTGGCATTCTCATGTAGAATTAGGGCACATATAAATCCAACAACAACAAAAAAGGCTGAAGGCAAAGTACTTATGTATGGTTTGGAAAGATATGTCCGTGAGTTATAAAATACTGCATAAAATATACCATTTATTATTATTATTATTTCTGTTCATTTGTATAAGAATGGGAAGTAAGGCTATTTAGATACTGAATTGTTATAGAATTTGCCTAATTTGCTTGTACTATATAAGCTTAATTGAGAAATTCAAGCTAAAGGATAATGGTTTTGAGATTAATTTTCTTTGGACCTAACTTTGCAGTGACCTTTTCCTTCAAGTATCATGCTGGAAAATGGATACAGTGTCAAATTTTGTAAATATATCATGCTCCCAGAAAAATAGATAACAGACTATTTTTTCTTGTCCTATACCCTGCTCCCATAGCAAAATCAACTGATTACAGTGAAAGCTCCCATAAGCCTGGCCTGCATGGCTCAGTGGTCGAGTGTCGACTTATTAAACAAGAGGTCATGGTTCAATTCCCGGTCAGGGCACATGCCCAGGTTGCAGGTTCAATCCTCCTGCAATTGGAGATGCAATAGGAGGCAGCCAATCAATGACTCTCATCATTGATGTTTCTATTTCTCTCTCCCTCTCCCTTCCTCTCTGAATTCAATAAAAATTTTTTTAAAAAAATGTATATAGATGTAATGTATATGATAAAAGTAGAAAAGAGGATGAAGAAATGCAACTGTACTATTACAAAGTTCCTGCATCTTTCTTGAAGTAATTCATATAAAGTCTGAAAAGATAGTGAAAAATTAAGATGCATAGTGCAATCCCTAGAGCAACCAATATTAGTGATTTTCAACTAGAACTTTTAAAGTGGAGCTTTGATACCATAACTGGACTGTGTTAGGTTGAAGTGTTCTTGATACATAAATAACATATTTGGATTTCCATGGATCTATTTATTAATAAAATTATTCATTACTATTCACCTATTTCTAGCTAAGAATCTTTAATTCTGAAAAATTCTTAGAATAGCTTTAACTGGTAGATGGAACTATTGTAAATTATCTAGTAGATTTTTTTTAGGAAGATCAAATGTGCAAGTTTGAAAGTTTTTACATTATGGCTATACTCAGATGGATATAGAATTTCTGTTTGGGATGATGAAAAGTTCTAGAAATGAATAGTAGTGATGGTTATACAACATTTTAAGTGTACTCAATGCCACTAATTGTAAACTTCACCTTGGTTAAAATAGCAAATTTTATTTTATATATATATGTAATCACAATAAAAATTCACTATATTAAAAAAAGAATCTTTCAAACTTTAGAATTTAGAGATATGCTTCCAAAGAAGTTTATATTCTTGTATTAAACTATTCTGAGCCAACTACCCATTAACTTTGATAAATAATTTTTTAAATATATTGTATTGATTTTTTACAGAGAGAAAGGGAGAGGGATAGAGAGTTAGAAACATCGATGAGAGAGAAACATCGATCAGCTGCCTCCTGCACACCCCGCACTGGGGATGTGCCCGCAACCAAGGTACATGCCCTTGACTGAAATCGAACCTGGGACCATTCAGTCCGCAGGCCGATGCTCTATCCACTGAGCCAAACCGGTTAGGGCAATAAATTATTTTGAAGTTATATTTTATTTCCTGCCATTATCATATCTTCAGGTTTTGCATAATATGTTTTTGTCATTTATTTTAAATTTTATTATTTCAAGTTTTATCTCCTAATAGCTGGTCTACCTAATAGGTTATAGGAGTTTTTTGAGGTTTATCACTTTTAATGCAATTGGTATCCTAAATTTGATAATATGTTAGATAGTAAGTTATTATAAATTTGATATGGGTTAGAAATATTATTTTCTCTCTTTTCAGTATTCAAACTGACAACAGCAAATCTTTTCTTACTGTTATATTTGCTGTTGTTTTAACCTCAGGACTGCATTTGGACCTTGGGGATTATTCTGTTTCTGTCGTCATAATAAATTCCTGCACTTGTTTCTAAGTTTGATACTTGGAGCTTGTAACTTACTTATAAATATAATTTGCATATGCATGCCAGATTGTATACTTATCTCCTGCACCTTTGCAGACCCACATTGAATTAATAAATTTAATTAGTTTAAGCATTTATTGAAGAATAACTGTGTGCTAGACTCTAAGAATAAAAAAATGATTTGTAGTCAGACTACTTTCAAAAAGTTCAGAGTACAAAGTTGAAGACAGACAAATGATGAGATAGAACACATTTTTATGGATTTCGTTGTACAGGCCTGTGCAGTGTGCAGGGGTAGCGAAGAGAGAGGAAGGTCATCTATTGCCAAGTGTGAGTGGTGATGGGGAGGCAGCTAAGAGATCAGCTTGCACAGAGGGACAAGGGAAGGGTTGCTGGTGGTTAGACATAATGCTGATGGAGGTTCTTGCAGAATTTCGGGGGAATAAAGAAAAAGGTCTCAAGAAGGAGAGGCTTAACTTCTCGCTAACAGGAATTTTACCAAAGCTGATGAATGGAGGCTTGCAAGTCATGGAAGATCATAAAGGAAGCCCAGAGAAAGACACCTGTCTCTTGCTTTGGGAGGCCAGGGATGGCCTCCGTACTTTGTGAGCATGGAAACAGGTGACAGATGGAAAAGAGAAGAGGAGAAAGACATTCCAACATTGTAGGCAGAGGGCGGATAACAACCTGGCGTTACTATAGAGGCTAATGTAGTTAGGGGTGAGAGAGGGACTGGCGTGAGTCACCCAGGCAACAGCCTATTGTGGTAGTTCTGTCAAAACACAATAGAGATTTGGGTAAAATGAAAGTGGTCAGCACCATGAGTAAGTGTTTGTGTTCACTCTGAAAATGGTTTGAAAGTGGTGAAGGACTAAGGAGGGCTTTCCCCACCCAGACCTGGCTCTGGTAGGCGTCATCTGGAACTGGCTCTGGGAGCAGGCTGTACAGCTTCTTCCTTTCAGAGTCTCTTCTCTGAATTTCTCTCTCTCTCTCTCTCTCTCTCTCTCACACACACACACACACACACACACACACTTTTTTTGAGCAATGTAAAGGCAAGTGTTTTCTTATGGTCACATAAACAAAAAACCTTTAATTTTACTCTGCAAGGAAAATATGCTTTATTCATTGTTTAAAAGATCTTTGAACTATTTTAAGTCATTAAGTTTAATGATTATCATTACATTTCGTACCAAATTTGAATATAAATATGACATGTTATAAAGCACTCAACCATATAGAATACTTTTTTTTTTCACATTGATGTGTATTATTGGAAAATATTCTTCGATTTTAAAGAACTAGATATTTTTGAAAAGCCCACATTATTCATTCATTAAAAATCATAATTACAATTGTGTGGCAAAATTAATATTTTATAAAATAGGTTTTTCTCTCTGGAAAATGGAAATGAATTATTTCAAAAACTCATATGACTTAAGGCTAACATTTCATGCCAATAATTTATGATTAATATATAGTAGAATATTTTAGCACATTTTAAACTAAAGAAGAGGTTATTAGTTAGCTTTCTGGATTTAACTCATTTTTTACTTTTAAAGGTAAGCATAATAAAATGTAAATATAGTTATGAGATATTTTAATAGGGTAAATAGTAAATCAAGTGAAGATGACATATAACAGCTTATAAAAATACATTAAATATTTCAAACATGGTTTAAAAGTACATGAAATTAATATTTCTGATTTCCTTTGAGTACTTGATATTATTAAGTTTTTATAATTTATGACATTTTATCCATTCACTTCATTGACACTCTTTTTTAGAAATCATAAAACGTGCACACAAAAGTACTGATGAAGGTAAAATCATTAAATGAGATGACCTAAAACATTTATTTTTTAGTGTTATTTTCTTCAAATGATCAGAAGAAAAGCTATTTAGAATTAATGCTGAGGTCACAAAACTCTGCTCTGGGAACTTTTTAGTTTTCCCCTTTCCATTTACGTCTCTAGTAACTATATTTACTCAGAGTTTGCTATGTGCCAGTTACTACTGTAGGCTTAGGGAAGTAGGAGCAAGCACATTCTCATTGTTTTCCCTCATAACGACTCTAGGAATATTGTTTCCCCTTTGACCAATGGGGAGCTGAGGCACAGGAACATTAGGTAAGATCACAACACAAATCCTCATGGAATTAAAATTAAGCACCTTGACCCCAGAGAGTGCTCATTACTACTTCTTTCTGTCTGTTTTTTTTTATACAATGTGCCCCTTTTCAAATGATGGCACCTGTTATTTGCTAACATATTTTAATATCACTTCACCTAACTTGGAGTTGTCTTTTTCCTTCCCTAAAATGCAAGCAAGGAAAAAAATAGTTTTCTTTCCCTTTAAAACTGTTCATCAAACTTAATTTATGCTTCAATAAAATGTTTGTAAAATCTAAGGTTTCCCTTTCTAGGTCCCAACATTTTTGGTGACTGTGTTTATTTTATCATTTATCTGGTTTCTTCCTGGAAAGCACATGTAATAATCATAACATATATAATTTATTGAGCATCCTGACCACAGCCACTGTGCTTTATTTTATAGTTGAAGATATTGAGGCTTAAAAAACTTACTAATATAGCTGATCAATGACCCCGTTGGGACTCCCATTGAGGGTAGCAACACCCTTGGCGGATGCTTTCTCTTTCCTAGGTACTGCATGATATGGTCCATTAGTTACCTCTTTAATGTTCACAAGCCCAGTTGGCTATCCCTCGTTAACAGGTGATGATGGTCGGTCTTAGAGTAGTTAGGTAGTTGACTTAATCTCACATTGCTAGTAAGTGAAGCTTGTAGGGGCAGTAGGGGAGACACCATTTTAGATGAAAAATGCTTTCAAATTCTCCTCTGCTTAACAGTTCAGTAAACGTGGACAAATTACTCTCTCTTCCCTTCAAAGTTCTCATCTGTATTGTGGGAGTGCTGTATACCTGCTTCATAGGGTTTCTTGAGCATCACATGTAACATGGAAATGCGATATACCTGCTTCATAGGGTTTCTTGAGCATTACATGTAACATGGAAGTGCTGTATACCTGCTTCATAGGGTTTTGTGAGCATTACATGTAACATGGGAGTGCTGTATATCTGCTTCATAGGGTTTCTTGAGCATCACATGTAACATAGAAATGCAATATACCTGCTTCATAGGGTTTCTTGAGCATCACATGAGTGCATCGCTGAGAAGAGTGACTCGCACAAAGAGATATACAAGTGATGTGAACATGACATCACCCTCACCCTGCTTTCAACCTTGTTTCTTCGCCATTAGAATTCTTTTAAGTTTTCAACGGCCAGAGAAATAGTGAATCAGTTTGTATCTAATTTGTTCAGAAAATCAGAGTCTTTTATAGGATTCAATATCCTTGATTAGAATTAAACTTTCAGCTGAATTTGAAGTGCTAAACTATTTTAGGTTTTCAAAAATAATTTACTGGTTGATTATGCTCAGTGTTGTTCCACAAAAGATTTAGGGTGACATAAGAAACGTGAATAATAAAATCATAGAATAAATTACTAAAGTAGATACAATAAAAACATGGACAGAAAAATAACAGAGACATGGATAGTATAATTGCAGAGTTGTCTAAAAAATAGGGCCAGGATAGTTACTCAAAAAGGGCTTAAGCCCAGCTGGCATGGCTCAGTGCTTGAGCGTCGACCTATGAACTAGGAGGTCAGGGTTCGATTCCGGGTCAGGGAACATGCCTGGGTTGCAGCATGATCCCCAGTGTGGAGCAGGCAGGCAATCAATGAGTCTCTCTCATCATTGATGTTTCTATCTCTCTCTCCCTCTCCTTTCCTCTCTGAATTCAATAAAATATTGACTATTAAATATTTAATATTAAAATATTAAAAAATATTTTTAAAGGGCTTAAAATCCTAGCTTGTCTCCTGGACTCTCTACTCTGGACTGCCCTCTGGTTTTTAGAGGGCCTCAAAGTTGTTCAGAGTTGCCTTCCTATCTCTCTTTCCCCCTTTTCTTGGGACCTACCTTCAGAGACCTCTCCAGACATTCTTACTAAATTGTCCTCAAGAGATTCCTATTCTCAGTCACTTTTATATCTTTCTATTTTACTAGGGGCCTGTTACATGAAATTCGTGTACTGGGGGGGACGGGTGTCCCTCAGCCTGGCTTGCGTCCTCTCACAGTCCAGGACCCCTTGCTCCTTACCACCTGCCTGCAGCAGAGAGGCTCCTGCCACCACCACTGCGCTTACCAGCTGTGAGCCCGGCTTCTGGCTGAGCAGTGCACCCCCTGTGGGAGTGCACTGACCACCAGAGGGCAGCTTCTGCGTTGAGCATCTGCCCCCTGGTGGCCAGTGGGTGTCATAGCGACTGGTCATTCCACTGTTCAGTCAAATTGCATATTAGGGTTTTATTATATAGGATGGCCCGTCCAGAACTGCTCGGTTCACTTTCTGAAGAAGAAATAGGAAACTGCAAAATGTTACCAAACCCTTCCCCCCGTGTTTTCAAAAAGCCACAGCATTGGCTACTTTCTGTTGCGCATGCTTTTACAAAAATCGATTTAAAAATCAAATATATGCTTATCATTCTTTTAATAAAACCTACCCTGAGTACATGAATTCCATAGAGTTGGGAAAAATAAAGTTTGCAGTGAATGGTGAACGATCCCAGTGTTCAATAGGGGGCTCTTAAAAACAGACCAAATGCACAAGGCATTTTTTGTAGTTTTCAATTTGTGAGAAAATGAAGAAAAGAGTGAGAGAAAATTGTCAGCTGGAATGTTGGAGAATGCAGGCTCCTGATGAGACCAGCAGAGGAGACAAACTAAGTGTCCGGATGCAGATTAGGCCTCAGAAGATGAGGACGTAAAAGGGATTTAATGGTGGGGTGGATTATAGAAATCCGTGTAACAATGTTAAATAATTATAGTTCCAGCCGAGATCAAAGCGGTGCTGATTGAACGCCCTCAAGCTGTTAACACGAAGTATCTGGAAGGGAAAAAAGAAAACTCTGCCCTGGAGATTGGTCAGCCTGGGCAGGCACTGTCTGTGATCTGTTCTATAGGAGTTCCAGCTATTGAAGGCACCGTTGTGGGGGGAGCGGTGGAGGAGGGACCCTGTAAGGGAATTTCTTCCCCAGGAGCTGCCCAGTAAAGTGACTTTTGGAGCTGTTTGTAATTTGGTTGAAATTGCTAAAAATATATAGGAACTCTTTCTTCTAGAAGGTGGAGAAAAGACATTTATTCAGTAGCCATATCGCAGATGTCAGTGGGAAATTCTGAAATTGATTTACTTACTGTTCTTGAATTTTCTCTTTAAGGGAAACTTCATGTTCACTGCATATGCCAGAGTGATAATGACATTAGGTAAAGTTCACTAAAAAAACACACACACATAAACAAAAACTTCTTTGTGGAAGACACATTTATCTGCAAGAGTGAAAGATATCTTGACTATTAGGGGAAAAAGAAATGAGATTACATCCCTGCAATGTGGATTTGTTTGATTTTGTAATGTCCCCCAAAACATTATAAAATGTAGAATTATAAAACAATCGAAGTTAGTTATAAAATGAGAGAACCAATTACATTAGCCCTTTTGGACCAATTCAGTGTACAATTATATTTCTCCATCTCCATCTCTTTCTATATGTTACATAATAAAGGAAAGAGGGAAGCATAGTTCTTACAACTTACAGATGCATCTTTTGTTTAATTTTCAAAAAATGAAATTACTTTTAAATCACAGAAAGTGCAAAGCCAACACACATTAAAACTGTATTTACAGAAATTATACTTCTATATTTTGTTATCCATTTAAGATAAATGGTTGGCACATATAGTTGAGCTGTGTAGTTGACACAAACAGTTGAATTATGCAGTTCAAAAGCCAAGTATTTGCAAATGCTTTTTATGACACTGTATATTGTGGCTGGGATTTTACTTGGGGAGAATTAAAACAGATATTTCAGTAAGGCACATGGCATTTCTAGTGCAGTGATAGTTTGAAGATTTAGGCTGTTTGGGATTGAGCTAGCCTCTTCATTTTAAATTTTGAAAAGTTTTTTCTTAGAAGATGAATATTGATTCAAATATTTGATAGTATAAATGTACACATTGCTTAAGAAGTTAGTAATGACCTCTTAAGGGCAAACTGCTTTTGGATATTAAAAAATCTGATTTTTTATTAGAATAATATAATTTTTTTTTCTAATTCAAGCATATTTACCTAAACCAGGGATAGGAAACTTTTTTTCTGCCTAAGGGCCATTTGGGTATGTATAACATCATACAAAATCATCAACTTAAAATTAGCCTACTATTTTTGATCAAACATTTAATTAACTCACCCCTAATGTCTTGGCAGGGCCAGACCAAATGATTTTATAGGCCTTATATGGCCCCAGCCCCTGACATAAACATTCAGGAAAAGGTATCTTAAGAATGAAGACTTTTTGCTGTATGTCTTCTATTGTAGGAGATATTCAATATTATGAACAGTGCCTCATTAAATGTGTGTGATGAATGGTTTAACTTTATGGCTTTTCTTAGGTAGGGGTTTTATGATATTACATTTAACTTTTTAATATGAATATATTTTTTGTCAAGCTAATTCATATTTTTATAGGGATATGGATGTGTTAGCTATGATACCTTATCTGTGGAAAACATCATTGCTCATATATATAAAGTTATTTTAAAATCATATCCATGTGGTATTGGAGAAGATGATCAATTATGGGATTAAACTTTTTAATGAATGTTGAATATACTTAAAAAGGTTTAAAACAATAATAAAAATGTAAATTAAGACAATTTCTACAAGCTAGCATCCAATTATTAGTCGGTTTTATAGTTTCCCACACATTTTTATGTTTAGGATGTCAGTAATATTCTAAAGCTGGTCTTATATATTTAACAGCTGAATAATTTGGTTATTTTATTTACATTTCTTTTCATTGTGCCTTTATATTTATATGTACACAAAACATTTTTTCTCATTATTACTTTCATAGGTTCTTCTGTAACACAGAAGGTTTATAAAACATAGAGGAGGTTCGTGAACTATCCAAATAACCCCTACTGAAATGTTTTTACTTTAAATGGAAACTTTAATTTTTTTTTGTTGCTGTTTAAAGCAATACTACTTACTACACATAAAATTACCTACTTGAGGGTAAATGTCAAATGAAATCATTTAAAAATTTTGCCCTACTTTCTGGCTGGCGATCAGGGCCGATCGGGGCTAGTCAGCCGGGGGGAGGGACCGCAGGAGGTTGGCTGTGGGAGCACACTGACCACCAGGGGGCAGCTCCTGTATTGAGTGTCTGCCCCCTGGTTGTCAGTGTGTATCATAGTGACTGGTCATAACGGTTGCTTAGGCTTTTATATATATAGATTTATATATATAGATTAGTTGAAAGACCTTGGAAATGTTCCTACTGGCTCTACATTTTAGTTTGCTCAGGAAAATGATGCCTAGGTCTTAGATGTGCCATGAGAATTAAGGTCAAGGGAATCGTTGCATTTGTTCCCAGCCATGGGTGGATGGAGGACTGCAGTAGGAACTGTCCAACACCTTTCACCCTTCAAGCCAGATGATGCCCAAGTTTGGGTGAAGAATTCTGACCTTAAGCCTGACAATTCCTAAGTATAGTCTCATCCTAATATAACATGTTTTATCCAAGTGAAAAATAAGAATCTGAGAGCGAGTGATTTTTGCTCAGATTGTTTATGTTTCTGATCCTCAGTATTCTCACTAGCAAATGAGGGTACTAATACCTTTACCTTAAAGTGTGTCTTAATACAAAGGAAGCACAATTTACATATGCCTAGCACACAGAAATACGCAATCATTGAGAGTTATTGTTGTTCCATTATTCCAAAGACTGCTGGTAGTAACTGGCTTTGAAAGAATGTCAAGCCCAGTGAGCTACTAAATATTTATTGAATTTCTATATATAACAGGAATTCTGAGCAGTGAGAATATTGTGGTCAATGAGACAGAAGCATTCACTGGCCTCATGGTGCTCGCCCCATGCTGTGAACATTTAAAATCCATTTAGTTACCATTAAATATATCACAACATTTTTAAAGAGTTTATTTTAATGGCTATAGAAGTAATATGCCTATTCTTGAAAAGACTGTCTTTTCATGGAAGGAAAAAGGTAATTTGGCAGTCTTCACAACCCCACTGTTTTAAACTTTTTCACTTTATTTCTCCTACCCTCAATATGTCTTAAGGGAGAATCTCTCATTTCCCCCCTCAACAGGTCTGTCTCCACCACCACTCAGATGCCTTATCTCATTGCTCTTTGCTGGGCTCTCTTATCACTCCTCACTGCTCCATCTCGACCATAGTTTTATCTCCTTTGTTCAACAAACCATACTTACTTCTCCAGGTCCCGGCCTCCTACTTGCACTACTCTCTTTACCATTCAGTCAAGCACTTTTTTCTCCATTGTCACTTGCTAATCTCCTGTTCCCCTTAGGACTCATGCCAGCATGACTAATCATTCACCTGCCACTTACCAGCTTTCCTTCTGGGGTACCTCCATGCATATTTCACCATGCCTGTAATTCCCCCAGTTACAACCACATTTTATTCTTCTCCATTACCCAGAACTGTTGCCACATATGCAGAAATTTCCTCCTCTGTGTGTAACCATCCATGCTCGTCCTAGCAACCTCATTGTAGAGCTCTGCATAGCTCCTGGCTCACTTCCAGTATTACTCAGTCTCAACTCCATGACCTACGGTTTCAACATTGTACTTGTTAGCACCACATGGCTTGACCTCTGGGACTCTGACTCCTTGCGTCACTATTCGGGAAATATGCAGTCTCTATCCCTGCTACTTCTAGCACCAGGAAAAAATAGCTTACGTGGATTAAGTGAGCATTTATTATGTATGGGGCACTGTGCCAGACACTTAATGTAAAGCAACATCTCAGGCAATCCTCTCAATGTCTAAGGACCTAAGAAAATAATATACCTGTATTGGCATCATTACAAGTTTAAGTGATTACTGGTTTTATCCAAGTGAAAAATAAGAATCTGAGAATGAATGATTTTTGCTCAGATTCCAGAAAGCCTTGTAGGTAAACCTCCACAGCCGTTTTCATAAAACTCCCCAATCTTAGGACTGTTAATCCTCTTTCTCTCTACTTTTCTCTCGGCTACTTTGCTTAATCAGAGAAGTTATTTTTTTTTAATGTGGGGGATTCCTTTGTGAAGACCTTTCAAATTTCAAAACTCTCATCTGTCCCATTGCGGGGGGAGGCCTCATCAGAGCACATACATCTAAAAACACTGTAGCTTGGAGGTATCACAACTTTTTATCATGGAGCCATGTCACCAGATGCTTTTCTTATTATCTTTGCCCCGTGATATAATGAGTTTTGCCAACTTCAAGGTGACTCTGCTTTCAAGTTGCTTTTAATTTTCTCAGTATGATGTCTCATATTTCTGCGTGCTCACTGTTAAATTAATTGCAGCTTGTGATGAAAAGAAAATGACCTCACTATTATGTGAGAATTTCTTGTAATGAACTTCTCCTCTTGTTTCACATCTCCTTACCCTTTCTCATCCTTCCCCTCTCTTCATCTCTCAGTTCCCTGCTCCTTTTTGTGTCCGAGTATCTCAGTTTTCTCCTCTTCGATTTCTACATGGCTTACTTCTTTTCTATCTGCCCATATCTCCCCAACTCATGTATTCATTGCTGCTTGCCTGCCTGCAGTCAACAGGTTTCTGTTGAGCATTTACAAGCTGGAGGATTCTGAAGTCACACTGGCTGACCTCACAGATTGGCCTCCACACCTCCAAGCTCTGAGAACGTGACAAGCCCCTGAATCTCTGTGTGCCTCAGTTTCCTTATCTGTAAAACAGGGATAACGGTATTTATGTCAATAATCAATGAGAACAGCCAAAGTTTACTGTAAATTTACTTCATTTTATTAAGTGTTTAACACTTTACCTGTAGGGACTTATTTATAGTCATAAAACACTGTGATGAGGATACTGTTATCAATCCCATACTTACTCATGGGGTTCTATATTTTCATAATTTTCTCAGTGTAACAAAGCCATCCAGCTCATCTGTGGATTTAAACCAGCTCATTCATGTCAGGTGCTTAGCAAAGTGCCTGGTACAGGATAAATGCTCAAAGACATTTAGCTATTCTAATTATTAGGGTCATTATAAATATTCCCATTTTACTACCCAGTAAGTACTTAGTGCATATTAACTATTGTTATTATAATGGTGAGTAAGGCACCATGCTAGGTGCCTGAGTGTAAATGACAAGTCAGATATAATGGCTATACTCAAGAAGCTTACAATATATTGAAAAACTTGTTTTCTCTTTCTCTTTCCTCTCCTCCTCCTCCTCCTCCGCCTCCTCCTCCTCCTTAGTCTTCTTTTATTATTTCTTTCTTCTTTGAGAGAAGTGCACTAGCAAAGGACTTAAGAACACAGACTTGGGACCAAATGCCTAGTCTACTTCACATCTTGGCTCCTGCTCTTCTAGTTGGGTGATTATTAACAGACTAGAGGCCTGGTGCACGGATTCATGCACTATTGGGGTCCCTCGGTGTGGCCTGCGGGAATCAGCCGAAACCAGCAGTCCAATGCTACCTGCTGCTCCTGCCTGCAGCTCCCACTCATCCTGGCCCCTCTGCACCTGGAGCTGCAGCCTCTCTTGGTAGTGCTGCAGAGGAGGGAGAGGCTCAATCCACCACAGCTGTACTCGCCAGCGGTCCTCTTGCTGTGGGAGCACACTGACCACCAGGGGGAAGCTCCTGCATTGAGCGTCTTGCCCCTAGTGGTTAGTGCACATCATAGCGACTGGTCAACCATTCGTTCGGTCGTTTGATCGTTCCGTTGCTTAGGCTTTTATATATAGGTAAATTCACTTTGCTATACCTCAGTATTTTCATCAATGAAATGGACCCAAGATATGTCTATCTTATACAGTTATTGGAAATATTAAGTGACTTAATACATGTAAAACACAGAGAATAGTACCTAGATGTGGTAAAAATAGCAGTGGTAGCTAGTTTTCCTCTACTTTTACTTATTGGCTGTAAGTGTATATGTAGAGTGTCAAAGTATTATTCTTTATTGATTACTATTTATTAATTACATTTTGTGTTTATGTTCCATGTTTTTAATTTTAACATATTTCATGATTAGTACTTTACATTGTTTTCTTTTTAAAATTACTAGATTAAAATGATTTTAAGTTCCCTATTACTATTAATATTTCCTCTAAAATAATGGCTCACATTTAAAACTGGAGAGCATTATGCTAAGCAAAATAAGCCAGTAAGAGAAAGATAAATATCACATGATCGCACTCATATGTGGAATACAATAAACAACATAAACTGATGAACTAAAATAGATACAGAGGCATAGAAGCATCGAACAGACCATCCAACCTCAGGGGGAAGGCGGGAGGAGGGGGGTGCAGGGAAGGGGATCAGAGATCAACCAAAGGACTGATTTGCATGCATATAAGCATAACCCAGGGACACAGTAGTGGGGGGGAGGGTGAGGAGATGTGCTGGTGGGGTGGGGATGGGAACAAGTGGGGAGAAGTCTATGGGGGAAAAAAGATCCATATGTAATACTTTAAATAATAAATAATTTTTAAAAAGTCTTTATTACTTCTGCTCTATGAGATGTTACTTTTGTTCGTTTGACCACAATATTATATAATTGAAATCTTTCTCCTGCACATCTCCTTAGAAACAGTTTCTGCTCATCCCTTCAACTTTTCTAGATCTACCAGCTTCATTCTGCTCCCCGCTCTTCACCATGTTTGGTTGGTGACATCTCTGAACATATTTGCATTGGCCAACTATGAGCATGCTCAGTAGCAGCTTCAGGACCGAATTGGGCAGGGTGATGACTTTTCTGTGTATGGGGTGGCTAAAGTAGGCCTACAGTTGTTTGTGTGGAAAAAGACACGCAGGTTATGATTATCACAACATTTTTATTAACTCTGTGTTTCATGTACTCACAACTGTAACCCTACCTTTGCCCACCCCTGTATGTGATTAGTATACATTTATTGAGTGCTTACTGGGCCTGGGGTTACAGCGATGAGCAAGATACGCTGTTTGTCATCGAAGTTGCTCACTGTCTGCTTGAAAGAGAGGCCAAAATGTATTCCATTTGGATGTATCACGGTTAACATTATTTCAGGGATATAATCCACATCCCAAGGGAACACCAAGAAGTCCTTCGGTCTCTTCCAGTCTAAAGCAATGTCCCATTTGGGGAGAATCTTTTTGGGCCTGGAGAGGCGAGCTTGCTCAGTGACTGCATGGCAGGAGTAGCAGGATGTCACATCCGATCATTGTCATATAGGTGCTGGCTGGCTGGCCAGCCACGAATACTTTCCCCCAAAGAAGTGGGAGGGCGGTGAGAGGTGAGGGCAGGGCTGCATGGAACCGACCCCTTCCACGTTCCCCAGCGTGGAAACTGCTATGGAGGGCTTCTTCTTAACTTCTGTGCGGAGAGCAGTGGCTCTCCACTTCTTGCTCGGCGTTTCCGTCCTGACGAGAATAGAAGCTCTACTTAATTCTAACTCCGTCAGAATCACGTGCGACTCAATTCTCACGTACCCGCGTAGTCTCTCTGTCATAAAATTAATTTAGATTAAACTGCCAGGATTTGACCTTGCCACAGAATCATTTGGATTATCACCCAAGACCCCAGTTTTCTACACCAGTGTCTCACAAAACGTGGTCAGTGGACGACTTGAGCACCGCCCCAGATAAAGCGAGTTATAAAAATCCGTAAGATGTTTATGCACAGTGATCTTTGAGAATGTGTATAGGCTCCTGCAAAACAAATGGGAGACCAGTGAGCGCTAATGGCCTTACATTTAGTTTGTCAAAACGTATGAGGAAAAAAAGTAGATCTTGGTCAATACCCCAATAGGCCTTCAAAGAATCAGGGCAATATTTACTGTATTGTTTTAAACATGAGCAGATTTATCCCTCTCTCATTATTTGCTTGGAACTGCCACGTTGAAACACAGAAGCTACTAGGGAATCTGAAATAACCAAGTTATCAATTCATTGCATTGTTCAAGTAAATATCCCTGATAATTGACTTAGTAAATGTTTTATTTCAATCAATATCATAGAGTGCATGCCATTGAATCATTAGTGGTTAGAATTACCTAAATTCTATAACTGGAGAACAATTTAAATATAAAGCACGAATTGAAATCTAACTTCGAAACACTGTTTTTCTTGTATTTTGTGTTTCATTTTGCTTTGATTTCACATTTCACTCACCTGGAGTAAGCTCTTCCTTTCCTACCCTAAACTGACCCATCTTACAAGAGCAATTCAGGGTCTTCTATAGTATTCCTCTTTCCTGGGGGGTCCCTGTGGCCACAGCAGTTCATACAATTTATTCAGAAATGAATCAAACGCCATTTTTTGGCATTTTATCTCTTATTCTTATAAACTGATGTTTGCAATCTTGTTTTAAACATTTCATATGTTCATTTTTTTTATCTCCCTAACTAGCTGACCACTTTATTATATCTTCAAGGGAGGCCATCACAGTGTCTTAAACTCAAGAGATACTCAGCAAATAATTAGTGATTTGTGATATATTCAATTTTTGTGGGTTAAGAAAAGAATTAACTATGCCACAGTTTGCTTTAAGACAGCTAAAGACAAGCTTGAAGTCCACTGAGTTAGGATTGCTATTGTAACAATATTTTATATCTAGAGGGAAAACCTTATAGAGTAACAGAATTAAAGGAATGCATTTCTCCCTCCCTTCCAAAGCTTTTAAAAAATAGGCACTCAGACTTAGAAAATTACTTTGTATGAATGCATCTATTATCTATGTATGCATATGCAAATGTATTTGTATACAGGTGTGTGTAGATATATTCACACATATATACAAACACAGATGTATATACGCACATATATATTTATATTAATAAAAACGTAATATGCTAATTAGACCAGATGTCCTTCTGGACGACCTTCCAGACGAAGCCGGGGCTGCGAGGGAATCTCGGGTCCCGGGTGCTAGAGGGAAGCTGGTGCTGGCAGCCAGGGGAAGGAAGGCCTACTCTTGCATGAATTTCATGCATCGAGCCTCTAGTGCATATATAAAATGTACTAGCTTTTAATAGGGGGGAGAGAATCTAATTGATTTTAGTCTTTGGTTTTGCAGCTCAGATTGGAAAAGTTCCAAAGCACTTACAGGGCTCTGCTGCCTTAAACAGGCTACCCTGCCACATGGCAGTTTTACTGTGGTGGTTTAGTTGTAATTGACTTAGATTAGATTATGATGATATACTTGGTGGTCCATTAACAAAGTGACTAAGCTGGGTTCTTGACTACTAGATATGCTCCAGTATAAAAATCTAAGGGTTTCTTTCTGGTGTTCAGTTTCCGTCCTTTTTTTTTCTGTCTCTTGTGTTTTTATATCTAAAAGTCATTCTCATGCCCGGGGAAAATGTTGTATAATGGACGTGTGTCTGAGTCACTTTCTTTAAGGTTGACACAAGCCTAGGATGTTGACAATCATCAATCTTCAGGCCAGCATTCAGCAACAACTAGTTAGTTCTCGATTAATCAAGTTGGCAATGGTCAGGAAGCTTGCAAATCCACTGTGAATTAAGTAATTGACTGACAACCTACAGTTTAAAACAGTATCAACATTTTTAAGTGAAATGCCAATGAGAAATGAAATTAAAAGATTTGTGATTGTCCTCCCTTATTATTTTCCCCCTTTTTATCTATCTCTTCGTAATGTCATTGATAATTTTTTTAAATGACCATAAAACAACAGTATAAAGCCTGTAAGTTCCTCAAATATTAAAAACGTCAGTAATAACTCTATGGCAAATTTACATAATCTTATAACCTATTGGCTAATAGGCAATTATGTATTAATTTGCAAACCAAATAGGCGAATATTTAAAATTAAAGCAATTTAAACAACCATTGGATTTGTTGAGTATATAAATGACCATATGGGAGAGTGTGGCTTTAGCAATATCCATCCTAGGTGACTACCCCTTTTCTCAGTTCACCCAGAACAGCTTTAACTTCTTTTTGCTTTTTTTCCCCTTTCTGTCAGTTTCCCAGGCCTATTGTCCTCAGGGGAAACCCACATCCTGAGCTGAGGGGGCTTGCTTCCCAGAAGCACCTCCTTCTGTGATTCAGTAGTCTGTACCAATTCCGTCAAAATAAAAGGACGTCCATATAACCAAATAAAATGTGGATTGCATGCAAAGTTCCTGATTTATTGAAAAACATTGGCTAAAAGTACTTCATTTCTTTTACTGCCGCAATAAAGTGATTTTACAGTTAGTAACATATAACTTCCAAGAGTGACAAATTTGGTACTTAAAAAATATTTAGGTTAAAAAAAAAAAACCCTGTCACTTCTCCTAAGTCATTTTTAGGGCGTAATCATTTTAATGCTTCCCTCTCTCTAATTTTATGACCAGGAGACAACCTTTCCACGGAAAATCCCTAACCTCCAGTAAAGAACCTCACCGCTCCTCATTGTTACGACCCTCCACCGATGGTTGGTAAAGTTATGATGGCCCAGAAATTAGGAAACAGTTGGCTGCTTCTTCTTGATACACCGAGCACATAATAAATAAGCACCATCAATTTTAAACAGATGGAATGTGCGAGTTTAACATAAAACCTTTGATGGTTAGCAGAGATCAAGTGTTTGAACTGCTTAGGGCTTGCGATTTGCTGAGGAAATAATTGAATGTCTGGTCACAATGCCGCAGCCAAAGAACATTTGCAAGTGCCAAAAGATTAAAGCTGAGGAGGAAACTAGCCTGGATGTAAGATGATTTGGGATAGGCAAGATTAAATATTTCAATGTGAATCCGAAAAGCATTTTTAACGTCGTGTCTGGTAGTCATTAGTGAATAGTTTTCTTTTTTTCACTCCAACAAGTGGTGCAACAAAAGTCTCCGGCCACTGTTAACTTTCAACAGCAGATTTTTATTTTATTTTTTTACAGTTTGCTGATCGATTTAGAGCAGTGATGGCGAACCTATGACACGCGTGTCAGAGGTGACACGCGAACTCATTTTTTTGGTTGATTTTTCTTTGGTAAATGGCATTTAAATATATAAAATAAATATCAAAAATATAAATCTCTGTTTTACTATGGTTGCAAATATCAAAAAATTTCTATATGTGACATGGCACCAGAGTTAAGTTAGGGTTTTTCAAAATGCTGACACGCCGAGCTCAAGAGGTTCATCATCACTGATATAAAGAAATGTCTGTTATCTTGCTAGGCAGCTTTCAGTTTACACATTTAATTTTGGAATTCATTTTTAAAAATCAGAAGTTTCTAGAACTGAGCCTTGAAAGAAAAAAATTAAGGAAGTGGTGCTGCAAATGAGGTATGCATTATGAATGTGTCTGGGACTTTTAAAATAAGTGATAACCAGACCAAAAGAGTCAGAGTTTTATGGAATAGCTTCGGGGATCTCGGTATTTTTAGAAACCCGTGTACATGATTTTTGATATGTACTTGAGAGTCAGAATCATTTGTGAAATGTTTATTGTGGATAATGCCGTGGACATTATTTTTCAGGGCACATGTGAGACTTAGTTGATCTTAAAATGGTTCTCCTCAATTATTCCCTATCACTCCCCCATAATCCTCTGGGCTTCCATCATAGCACTTACTGTTCTTTAAGTTAGTGTTACAGACAGTTTTCTCTCCTCCCCTATCTGACTGGAAACTCTGAGATGGGAACCAGGTCCACCTTGCTTCCCATATGACTACTAGGGATTAGCATAGTCTTTAGCCCATAATAGGCACTTGATCAATTTTTATTGAATAATGTAGAATTTAACATTCCTTTTTTGAATTTAAAAAATGTGCCTTTTAAAATTAGCAAGCTCAAATAGTGATGTGGATGAAGAGTGCGGTGGAATTGGGGGTAGGGGTGAGGGTAGGGGAGATGGGCATTGCAAATACGACAGCTTTCGGTGAAAGTTCCCAGCCCAGCTCAGGGTCTCCCTGAGATAGTCTGCACGTCAGTTAAGAAATCATGACTGCGATACGTGCAATCTCGTTTTTACTTGTTCTCACAGTTGTACTTTTTACTCTACATGGAAATGCTGGACATATTTATTCATAATGAAAACCTAATTCAGTGACTGTGATAAAAATTTTCTTCCAAAAGGTATACATAGAATTGGTAGTAGATTTTTGGTCCATTTTTCAAGAATTGGTCTACTTGAATGTCCTACTGAACATGCAAGTGAAATTACTTCAGTCATCTTATTTCTCTATGATAATCATTGAATGGGCAAGGAGTTAAAGGCTGTCCACTGTACGATTGCCAGGTTAAATTGTATTTTGTAAGTGGGAGAAATAAAATGCTTTTTCAGAAGAATACCCAGTGACTTTCTAAAACTTTCTTCTATGGCATGGCTAGTAGTATCAGTGACAATCTTGAAAAGCGTAAAATAGCACTGTTTATGGGGATTTATGTTAGGTAATGGCATTCTTCCATTGTGGAAACTGAGTTTCAGAACATTTTATGTGTGCCTTTCTCAAGATTATGTCCTAGTGAGTGGCAGATTGGGTGCTGGAAACGGTGTCTTCAACTTACTCTGAAGTCTTTCCACCACATCACTACTCTCCGAGTTTTTCTATGTCTGCGTCATTCAGGATTATTTTCATCACTTCTTTCCTTAATGCACAATGCGCTTAACTCAATGACAGGAATTGTTTAATTTTGGCTCCAGAGGAAATGAATTCCTTCAAGAGTAAGGACATGGAATTCTGTTTCAAATTAGACATAACTCTATTATATTGTTTTCCTAATTAGACATCTTCCATTGAAATGATCTTGAGCCCTGGCCTGTGTGGCTCAGTTGGTTGGAACAGCGTCCTGTGCACCAAAGGATGGCGGGTTGGATACTTGGTCAGGGCACATACCCAGGTTGCGGGTTCGACCCTGGTTGGGGTGAATGCAGGAGGCGACCGATCGATGTCTCCACATCAATGTTTTACTCTCTTTCCTTTCCTCTCTCTAGAATCAATTTTTTTAAAACAATTGATAAATAAACAAATAAGTAAATAAATGCTGTTGGGCATGAGAATTGAAGTTAACACACCTCTGTTCAGGTGTCAGCACTCAGCCCCTACACTTCCTAGCAGTGTGGTGTTGGATAACTGCTTTAGCTTCCCTCGTGTTACGTTTCCTCATTCGTAACATCAAATATTGGTCAAAACTGATTTGAAGATTAAGTGATAATATATGCTAAACTGCCTGTGTAAACTGCACTGTAAAAACTCTATGCAGAAGTTGTTTTAAAAATGTCAGTTTCTACTTATCCGACTTAATTTGTAAGAATGGAATATGTCAATAGGACTTACCACCCTCTACTCTTCTCATGACCTGTTAACATTCTACCCCTCCCTACAGATGCCAGAGTCAGGGCTTGATAAGAAAAAATAAGCCACATCTGCCAATGATCTGGGTTCGTAATGGGAATTATCTGGGTGGGTTGGGAGCAGGGTTTTGCCACTCACTCTTGTAGTTTGAGACTTCTTGATGATGCAGAACTTTATTTTCATAAGATCTGAGCTAAATGAGAGTCTTAGAATTGGAAGGTACCTTAGGAACACTGATAACTAGATTCCCAAGCCTCACCGCTGTGTATATTCATTCTAGAAATGAAAGAAGCCTGGGAACTACCTTTGTAATGACTGCCTCCTCTCTATAGGGCTTGCGTGATTCAGCTGACCACCAGCTTAGGAGTGAGAAGCACTAGCTTAAAAAGACATGGTCATCAGATTCCTGATCATGTTACTCAGTTGTCCTTCCCCTCCCCCACATTAAGGTTTCCCTGGAACTCAGCCAAAGTACACACTCAGTTTTGCCACCCAAAATATTTCCCTGAGAATGAAGAAGGAACGAAAGATAATGCAAGCATTTTTTTTCCTCTTTTCTGGTTAATCTTCATAATCCTGCAATATATATTCTAGAAAGATGTAGAAATCTGTTGACAGAAAGTGTAACTCTCCAGTTTAGTCTCAAAGACCATAAAACCTTAAATGTTACATCATGTCCCGAGCTGACAAGATAATGGCGAAGTTTCTCATTTGCTTTATCTTACTCTGAGGTTAATTTTATATTGACTCAACTTTGAGATACTCGGATTGAAGTTAAAATTCAGGAGGGCACGTGGAAGCTAGTCTCATTGTGAGGAAACTAAGAAAAGATGTGGACAGGCGTTTCTTTTTATTTTATTCTTACTGTCTTTCAAAACTGGGGGAAATGGGTAAACACTTACTTTAGGTTTTCCCAGGAGGCCTTGCTTTTTTTAGAATGTAAGATCCTTGGTGTCAGGTATCAAAAAAAGTAGGAGTTATTCCCTCTAAATCCCCATTTTGTACCTTGTTGTAGAAGGTAATGGCCAAATTTGTTGATTCTCCTAAACCATTTAAGCAGTGTCGTAACGTCTACAATTATTTTTAAGATAAATGCAACTCAGCTCAAGCCTGTGCAACCAGTGAAATATTGGATGCTAACATTCTTACTGATGTTGGCTCCATTGTCATTGGAAGTAAGAATATTTCACACTTCTAGAAGTACAAGCCATTAAAAGCTTACTTGTCTGAGAGAATCTATAATATTTATTTTCTATAACCTGAAGATACGTAATAAAACCTGTTTACCCAAGAACCGGGATTACATTCTTGGTGGGCTTTTCTTGGGGGAATGATAGCTCGTACTTTGCCAGTCCTGTCATGTAAAATTCAACCCATTTTTTCTGTGTATCCGATACTCTGATTATTTCAGTCTCAGTCTGTGTCCCACGTGCTTTATTACATCGCTTAAATCAAGGCACTGCCATATTGATGGGTCACTTGGACATCAAGGCAGTGTGGTAGGGACCACAAGCTGTAAGCTCAGGTAGCACCTTGATAATCTTGTGGGAGTGAGTGATCATGGTAGCACATGGTTTTCTTGTCAGTGTTTTCTTTCATAGGTACCTGCTCGTGGCTTCAGTTGACTAATGTAAATAAATTCTGTCTCATGGTTTGCAGGAGAACAGGGAGCAACCGTATATCTTAGGCACAGCTCTTTGAATTCCTGGTGTTTGAAAAAAAAAAAAAAAAAGAGCAGTATTTACCCAGGAGCATTGGTACCTCATCTAATTTGCCACTGCCTTCTTCCTTGCAGAATCCTTCCATCTCCTATGGCTGTATTCATGCATTTATCTTCCACCCACATGGCAGTTCTATTGCACAACTGTGCGCCTGCCAATACTCCTCTACCTAAATAATCTCAGAGCCTGCCTGAAATCACTGTAGATTCCAGGTGTTACCTCAGAGAAAGTAGGTTTCTCTTATTTCTATTATAATTTGACCTCTCGTATCAACTAGACTTTTCTTTTCCTCCTTAATCAACAAGTGTTTATTGAGCTCATACAGTAGACAGAGTGCTAGACTGGAATATAAAATTAATTCAAGGACAAAGGCATAGTCTGTAAAAATTCAAAAGAAATGTTTTCATAAGTCATAGCTGCAGGCAACACATGCTTCCTGAATGAATGAATGATCACACTGTGGGAGTACATTCCCCCCAAAAATCCAGCTCAGAATATAGGGGGCAGCAAAGGTCATAGCAAGAGTGGCTTGGTGGGTTGTGAAAATATGTTACATTCTACTTTCCGGGTAAGTGGCATATTTTTAAGCACTTGGGCTATATTGCTGTCTTTAATTTTAATTATTTGTTTTGCCGTTATATTAGTCTGCTCAGGCTGCCATCACAAAAATACCATAGACTGGGTGGCTTGAACAAGAGGAAGTGATTTCCTCACGGTTCTGCAGGTTGGAAATCTGAGATGAGAGGGTCCACATGGTGGAGTTCTGGTAAGACCCTTCTTTCTGGCCTGCAGATGGTGGTCACCTTCTATTGTGGGCTCATGTGCCTGTCCTCGCTGTGAGCCAGTGGAGGGAGAGGGAGCTTTGGTCTCTCTCCCTGTTCTTCTAAGGACACTAGTCTTATCGGATTAGAGCAGTGATGGCGAACCTATGACACGCGTGTCAGAGGTGACACAGGAACTCATTTTTTTGGTTGATTTTTCTTTGCTACATGGCATTTAAATATATAAAATAAATATCAAAAATGTAAATCTTTGTTTTACTATGGTTGCAGATATCAAAAAATTTCTATATGTGACACGGCACCAGAGTTAAGTTAGGGTTTTTCAAAATGCTGACACGCCGAGCTCAAAAGGTTCGCCATCACTGGATTAGAGCCATAAACCTCATTATCTCATTTAACTTTAATAATTTCCATAAAAGCACTGTCTCCAAATGCTGTCACGTTGGGAGTGGAGGCTTAAACATAGGAATTTGGAAGGACACAGTTAAATTCCATAGCAGCCACTAGTGCAGTGGTTCTCAACCTGTGGGTCGCGACCCCTTTGGTGGTCAAACGACCCTTTCGCAGGGGTCACCTAAGACCGTCCTGCATATCAGATATTTACGTGACGATTCATAACAGTAGCAACATTACAGTTATGAAGTAGCAACGAAAATAATTTTATGGTTCGGTCACAACATGAGGAACCGTGTTTAAAGGGCCAGAAGGTTGAGAACCACTGCTCTAGTGAGTCTGTTCAGAGGATGGAATCCATATAGTAAGAATATGTCTCGCTCATCCGGCATGGCTCAGTGGTTGAGCATGGACCTATGAACCAGGAGGCCAGGGTTCGATTCCTGGTTAGGGCACAGGCCCCGGTTGCAGGCTCCATCCCCAGTGCAGTGTGTCGGGGTGGGGGGGATGTGCAGGAGGCAGCCAGTCAGTGATTCTCATTGCTGTTGTTTCTGTCTCCCTCCCTCTCTCTTCCTCTCTGAAATCAATAAAATAAAATAAAAAGAGAGAGAGACTTTTTAAAGGAATGTGTCTTAAGTAGGTAAATATTTAAACGCTGATTCTTTGTCCATAAACTGGATATTCTGTTTGCATTTATTGTGATTATAGATCTATTTCAGTTAATTTCTAGTATAATTCTGTATAAAAAATTTCATTCTTTTTTACTCTCTTCTCATAATCTTTTTTTGTCAACCTCTTAAAAATGTCTTTTTTTCTTTATAAATGTACTACTTTGTATTATATATGAAATATTTATTTAGCTATATTTCGCTTACTTACCTGGGTTCTTTGTTCATTAATGCTTTTCATATTTCCTTTGATTTCTTATTCCTGAAAGTAATTAATAATTCTCTCTGCAATGTTTGCTAAATAGTAAACTCTTACGCTCTTCAAGCCTAAAATAAAAATCTTTATTTGGCATTCACTATTGAATAATAAACTGGCTATATTCAAGTTAATGTTGACAGTTAATTTTTCTCAGAACTTGAAGGTATTATTCCATTATTTTCTGGCTTCCTTTCTTACTATTAGAAGATTAATTGTAACATTAATTGTCATTCCTTTGTAGGTCATCTATTTTTTTCCTTTAGTTACTTTTAAGTCTTCTTTTTGGCTTTGACATTCTGCAGTTCCACATCATCTGTCTAGGTGTGGCTTAACTTTTTTCTTCTATGATACGTGTTTTCCAACTATGATGATTTATTTTATTATCAATTCCAGAAAAAAAATTAGCCATTATGACTTCAAATATTTATTTTCCTCTCTTCTCTTTTTTTGGAACTTATCAGAGAAACGAGCTATTCATTCTGCCCTCCATGTATTTTAATAATTTGTTTTTCTAATTCTCTCCTTAGTCCAATCACTAGTTTAAGTTTCCTCAAAGGTTTTAATTTAATTTTCTTCATTTCTAGAAACTCATTTTTTCCCAAATATGACTTCTATTTTAATAGTGATTTGTTTTAATAGTATGGAATGTTTTACTATGTCTTTTACATTATTAGTTATTTAAAATATACTTATTTTTAACTTGTATTCACTGATTTCTTACCAATTTACTCAACTGTAAAAGGAGATAATTGTACCCACTTACTGAGTTACTGTGGGCATTAAAAGTGTAAATACATGAAATGTCTTTAGAACAGTGTCTGGCACATAGTAATTCCTCAATAAATACTAATTGTTATTATTACTGTTATTATTATCATCATCATCACCAGAAGTTGTTGGGGGTGTAATCTCATTGTATGGTTGGTCTGATGACTCTGTCTTTATCTGTGTATTATCTAATTTGGATTGCAGGCCAGTCTTAAAAGGACTTCATCTGTGGAAATTTTGGCTGGTTTGGGAACACAGTGGTGCAGAGAAGTTTTTATATTTGCTTCTTCCAGCTGCTCCTAGGGCATATTACCAGCTGGGCTAGCTTTGTCTTAATGAATCAGAGGTGATTGGGATCCCCAGGATAAGATAGAATAAATTCTACCCCTAGAATTTGGGCTCTGATGAAGACATACTGATGAACCAACACTCTCAGGAATTTATGTCTTTTTACCATCTGAAACCCAGATCTAAACAAATTAGCTTCCTTAATAACTTTGTAAATGATAAATTTAGCCCATAGAAGGGTCTAGCATAATGAAATGGCCTCAGTTCCAAAACCCATCTTCATGTGGGCCTAAGCATTCATTGTTGACCACATGTGGCTACAAATGCCTAGGGTAACATAACACAGAGCCCAACAGCTTGCCTACAGGCCATGGTGACTCTAGTGCAAAGGTTACTGCTGTATTTTATTTTATTTTTGCTTTTTTGTTTTTTGGGGTTTTGTTTTGCTCAAGAATGAGAGTAAAAAACAGTCAGAAGTACATTTTAGAAATATTGCCATGTAGCCACCATGTGAAGTTACATAGACCTGGAAACTGTGACTTAGGAGATTAAAGCAACAATCCCAGCAAATAATGAGGAGACCTTGAAACAAGGCAGGAGAAGCATAGATTGTGGAGATGGAAGGGAAGCCTCCGGACTTTATTAGACATTTTTAGAGCAATGTCAATAGGTCAGACTATATTGCATAAAAGAAGGAGGAATATCAAGAGAAAAGGACCCTGTACAACTCTGATATTTAAGGAAGGATCCAGGTAAGAGGATCCAGCCAAAGAGACTGAGAGGGGATATCAGAATGACAGGAGAAAAACAGGAGAGGAAGTTATTTAAGCTTCTTGTCATAAAAAATATAAGGCATTATTGGTGAATTATGACTTATGCTGACCATCTATTTGACTACACGTGGCCTGACTGGGCAAGTTCAATAACACACCGATCCATCCCCTGAGTTTTGGATAAGTAACATAAAAAGCCAGCCAGGAATGAGAAAATGGAGGCATCTTTTTAAAAAAGCTTTTCAGAAATGGATCTTTCTGATTGTCATTTTTCCTTCTGCCTGACTCATAATCCTACTTTCAGAATTGAGAAAGCGATAATCTCCTAAGAAGTCACTTGAACCTTATGGAATAGGCTCTACCACTCAGTAAGCACCTTACTGATGTCTAGTTCTGATATGTTAGTGTTGCTACTTGAGGAACAGTGTGTAGCTTCTCAATATATGTTAAATAAATTTATTTAAATATTTATTTTTTAAAACTGATCTTTAAACTTATAAAATGTGCTTAAAAGAACTTGCCTTACTTGTATGTGGTATGTATTTGTGTGTGTGCTTTTTTAAATTTGATTTAACAAGGGAGTCTGGACATTTTTTCTTCTTCCAGAACTTTGGAGAGTTGAAATGTTTTTGCTCTTGGAAAAGTGTTCCTGATAGCTGTTCTTCTAACATGTGGTTATATTTTGAGAAGTAGAGAAATGTCTTAGTCTGTTTGAGCTGTTATAATAAAATGCCCCAAACAGGGTGGCTTATAAACAACATCACCTGCTTCACCTCCTCTACTGTTGATTCCCTGTAATGTATTCTTGATTTCATTTAGTGTACTGTTTATTTCTAACTCATTCTTTTTTTATGTTTTCTAAATCCCATTTTTCTTTTTTCTATTTGTCTATTCTTCCCCTGAGTTCATTGAGCACCCTTCTAACCAGTGTTTTTAACACTGCATCTGGTAGATTGCTTATCTCCATTTAGTTTAGTTTTGTTTTGTTTTCTGGAATTTTGTTGTTCTTTCATTTGGGACATGATTCTTTGTCTCCTCATTTTAGCTGCTACCCTGTTTTTGTTTCTGTGTATTAGGTAGAGCTGCTATGTCTCCACGTCTTGGTAAAGCGGCCTTATATAGTAGGTGTCCTATAGGCCCAGTGGTGCAGCCTCCTTGGTTACCTGAGCTGGGAGCTCCAGGTGTGCATTCATGTGGGCTGTGTGCTCCATCCTGTTGGGTATTAGCCCATCAATAGGAGGGATTTACGCTCAGATCAATCAGCTATAAGCAGTGACCACAGTGGAGGATCTGCTGTGTGGGAGCTGACCCCAATAAAGCAGGACTCACCTCATTGGGGCTCTTGTGTCCTCCAAGTCAACCCCTTGAGTGTGTCAATCGTAGAGGTGGTCTGAAGCTGTCCAACAAGTGTGCTGGATATGGGGCCTCCAGGAGGTGCAGGCTAAGGTCAGCTGCCACCAGTGCCCTACCCAGGGCCACCCAGCATGAGCTACAAGGCAATCTGCAGATGGCTGCTACTTGTGCTGGGCTTGGCGGTACTGGGAGAGGTAAACCTGTGAATTGAGGCTGGCTGCTGTTGCTAGTGCCAGGACTCAGGCCACTTAGGAGATGTACAGGGTACTCAGGTGCCACTTGTTTGGGATTTGTGAACCTCTGAGAGATTTTTGGAAAGTCTGAAGCATGAGCCAAGACAGGCTGTTTATGTAGAAAAGCCACTGCAAGTTGGGTCTCAGGGAATCACTGGATTGGGGCAAACAGTATCAGCCGGGTTACTGCAGATTCAGATATGGCCTCTGCCTGCTGGCTCTGTGTTCTGTGTGGGGAGGGTTCAGCAAAGAAACAATGGCCTCTGTCAGCACTTCTTTCTGGGAAAAAGCCGCCCCTCCAGTGCTCACTCACCCTGAGGCCAGACAATTCAGTTTCTCCCCATATGTCCCTGGTGCCTTTTAAGTTGCTGCCGCAGCACTGGAGCTCAGAGCAAGTGAATCTGAGTTCGTGTGTGGGCCCTTTAAGAGGATCTCCTGGTTCCTAACTGGTTTGGATCAGTGGATAGAGCATTGGACTGCGGACTCAAGGGTCCCAGGCTCGATTCCGGTCAAGGGCATGTACCTTGGTTGCGGGCACATCCACAGTGGGGAGTGTGCAGGAGGCAACTGATCGATGTTTCTCTCTCATCGATGTTTCTATCTATCCCTCTCTCTTCCTCTCTGTAAAATAAATAAATAAATAAATAAATAAAATATATTTTTTAAAAAAGAGGATCTCCTGGGACTTTAGAGCCTTGGTCTCACTTAGCCACAGTCCCTGCTAGTTTTCACTGCCAGAGATTATGGGGACTTCTCTTCCCGAGCCTGCAGGCCTGGTGTGGGATGACCCCACTCATCAGGAGGGACCTCTGCAGCTGTGATATTCCTCTTGATTTTTTAACCGCCATACGTGGATGTGGGACTAGCCCTTTCCATGTCTCCCCCCTCCTATCAGTCTCAATGGGGCTTTTTCATATCTTTAGTGCAGATAGATTTCTGTTCAGCTAGGTTTCAGGCAGCTCTGATTGATGGTTGTTCTGTAGCTTAGTTGTAATTTTGATGTGGTTGCAGTAGGATGCGAGTCCCTCATTTACCTATGTAGCCCTCATGGCCGGAAGTTCCATTTCATCATTTTTTTTTTGGCTGAGTAGTATTCCACTGTATATATGTACTATATATTATTTCTTCAATCAGTAGTTGAAGACACTTAGGTTGTTTTCATGTCTTGACTACTGTGAATTAGCTGCAGTGAACATAGGGGTACACATATCTTTATGAAGTGCTTTTTAAATTTCGGGGTAGATACCCAGTTGAGAGATTGCTGAGTCATGTGGTAGCTCTACTCTTAATTTCTTGAGGAACCTCCATACTGTTTTCCTTAGAGGCTACACCAATTTCCATTCTCGCCAGCAGTGCACGAGGGTTCCCTTTGCACCTCATCCTCTTCAACACTTGTTATTTCTTGTTTTAATAGATATGGAATTTAGTGCAAACAATCCACAATTGGTTGACTGCTCTAAAATTAGAGCAACCATGTATGTCCATCTCAAGAGCCAACATAGTTGCTCACACTCAGCTATCACATCTGATTCAGCCATCAGAAAGAAGGAAAGTCTGCAGTATCATTTCCCCTCTCTTGTGAGAGTCCTCCTGACATTGCACACGTCTTTTCTGTTTCATCTTATTTTCCAGAGCTTACCTCACATGGCCACACTTACCTGCAAAGGAGATTGGATAATGCTGCATTTATTTTAGTCAACCATGTGTCCAATTTAATATTAGGGATACTAATATTAGGAAGACGGGTAGGGACAAATAATGGAAGATGACTAATAGCTTCTGCCACATTCGAACATTATTGTACCATTTTTTTCAAGGAAGGGAACACGGGCTTAGAAAGGTAAAGTAACTTGTTCAAGGTAAAGAATTAGAGGAGCCCAGATTCTGTGTGAATAAGCCACATCTGGAAACTAAGATTCTTTCTGTGTTGGAAGTCATTCTCTCTCTTAAGGGAGACTTGGTCTCTTCTGATAGATTATGGCTGTCATTTTAAACTTTATTCTCTGTTGGAAACCTTATGTCCTTCCTTTTAAAGTGTTTTAATATCATTTTAGTGTTGCCTTCAATGTTACCTGAATTAAAATATTTGGTTCTGATGTTGTTTATACAGTAAGGTATGTTATTTTGCACACAGTGGTCAATTTCTAAAGGGCACTGTGAAGAAAGCCACAGGAGAGAGGACACAGGCCGATGGTGCCCAGGTTGTGATCACGGTGCCTGGGGGCCACAGTGTGAAGCCGTGTCGAAACACCGTCATTTATTCAGTAAATCACCCTCCTCAATGTTTTGTGGTGAATATTCTCTATTTAGAAGAAATTCACTAAATAATGAGGTAATAAGATGATATAACATAATTATAAGAACATTTGTAGTTCAAGAGTTGCCTCCCCACTCTTACTCAAAATCATCAGAAATTCAGATTAGTCTGTCAGATTCTTAGATTTCATGTTTTCAGCATAAAGCACGCATCTGAAGATTTTTACAAAGGAGACTAACAACCCATTATCTCATCTGGTTTTTGCGTAGCTCTTGAAAGTATTAGAATATTAAAGGAAATGGTCTCCTAGCGAGTTCAAAAGTTTATTACTTTTTTTCCCCAGTTTGGATTCATTTTCACTTTCCCTGAAATGATGTTACCATTTATATACTAATTCCAGCAAAAGCTTACCACTTTACTATTAAAAATGCTCTATGGAGTTATTTCTACATAAACAGCAATTTCTACATAAAAATCTGTAACTCAGAATAATACTCTCTTTCCTTTGTAGGAATAGCAGTCAGACAGGTCGTAGGTATAGTTGCCTGAAATTTCAAAGACGTAACCCTGCTGACATACATTTTGCACATGTATGGACTTGGTTATCAACATGCAATTGAAACAAATGATACTGAGCTAATTCCAAAAGTAGGATCCAATTTGTCTTGTAACATTTCATCTTAACATTTCTAACATGAGCAATTTGAAGACAGGCATGCTTTCTTACTGGCATTTAAATCCTAGGGACTGATTATGAGTCAGGCCCATGGACATGTGTACATAAATGAAATAAATGAGAAAAAGGTCCTACCTAGTATAAGGTGATGTGTATCAAATACTTCTGTTTCTTAAGATTACTTACTAAAAAACACTTTCTAATATATAATAATCGACTAAAATTAGGATTTAAAAGTACCAGCTTTTTCATAGTTATCCAAAATCTTAATATTGAGTTACAATATTAAAAGGTCCTTCTGTGTATCAAATACTTACAAGTCCTTACATACCTATTCTTAATATTATGCAAACATCTTACATTTTTAGAAGTATTTTTTCATTCTTCGGTCATCAACCAGAATTACACTCTTATATTTGGCTGGGATGTGTCTTTAATTGGAGGTTGCCTTCATTTTGGAGTTCTGAGGACCATTGTAACCAAAGAACGGTTCCATTCTGATTAAGCTGCATTGTATTTTCTTGCTCAAGGAGTACCCTGCCCTCAGTCCTGTTTCCTTTCACCTCTTGGTCAAAGAACTGCATCATTTCCTAGTGAGAAGAGTACATTAAAAAGCACAATAATAATAATAATAAATGTTAATCAAAAAACTGCATGTGTCTTTCTGATTGTGCCAGTGTTGTGGTATTCAATTATGCAATTTTCATTGGCATATTAATCATCTTTTCAACAAACAAGCCGGCGTTAATTAAAGCAAGCCATGGATAAAGACATGTTGCCGGATCATCATTCCGTTTATCACAGTGCACAGGCTGGCCGTTAAGTAAATTCCAGACTGTGAGATGAATTTCAATGTTGGCTTCATCTTTTTGTTGTTGTTGTTGTTGGAGTTTGAATACAACTCATCTAACAATAATAACAACAAACTTCAAACTTCACAAGAGGAAGATGAATTTGTGTGTAATTAGTGGTGAAGAAAGAGATAGAATAGCAGTATGCTTCAAATGTGGAATTAGGCTATTTACAACCAAATAATTTTTGAAGGTTTTTCATTTTATTTCCCCTAAAAGGTAAGTGCCAGAAGGACAGGGCTGAATAGAGAATTCTTTTCCCCTTATATCTACTTTGCAAAAAATAATTTTTGGTAGTGAGTTAGTGGTTGTAGTTTATATGCAAACATCAGTGTTTCCGTAAAAAAGAATGTATGGTGATGGGTAGTATTTAAACATACTGAACTTGAATTTTAATTAAATAAAATATTTGTTGGAAGTATAACACAAGCCATCACACTTTTTATATTCCAAGCTTAACTTCACTGCCCTTCCACTCTTGTTATTTAAGACTCATTCTCAATCCACCTTTATAAATAATAATTAGAGTAGCTTTGGTCTTTCAAAGCCTACATATACCAGCAATATTCATAATGGAAGAGATAAATCAATTTAACAGACTACATATATGGAAACAAAGAAAACCAAATATGTTTGCTATTTTACTATATACTTGTAAAGTCCACTTTAGACAGTAATTTCAAATAATATTAAAACATGAGTCTCCACAAATGCATGTGTTGTTTGTTCTTTTTAAAAAATGTAAAATTTCCACATGCTAATTAGCTGCAAGGCGATTACATATGTGCTTCTCCAATCTTGAAGATGTTGACACTTTGTACTGAAATTCCACTACAGGCTTTTGCTGCTAGAATCCCAAATTATCTCTAATACTGAGAAAAATAGTATTGATCTTTACAAAATATACGAAACTGAGAAAATATTATTTTATACAAATTGGTATTTATTAATATATTTATTTCACTTTTTAATTAAGAAGAATAATATATATTGCTTTGTGAAAAAATTATGTTAAGGAAAATTGGCCAACAATGTATCTGTAAAATACACCAAAGGTAAAAAAATCTACCATCAGAGGGAATAAATACTGTGAGATTTTATTATTTACTTATGCTCTGTTCAGCTTAGTAATTATAATTATTTAGTAGAGTTGTGTGGTAAATATAATCATATACATAAAATCCTGGTATGTGATAAACACTCATTAAACTATGCTGACTAGCAATGATTATAATTAGATGAGAAACTTCTGTTCTAAAATTAATGTAAATAAACATAAGTGCGAATTTTATAATTTTCTTTTTTGTAGCTTTTAAAAAATACATTTTTATTGATTTTAGAGAGAGGGAAGGGAGAGGGAGGGAGAGAGAGAGACATCCATCAGCTGCCTCCTATACAATCCCCAGTAGGGATAGAGCCCACAATCCATACATGTGCTCTGACCAGGAATCAACTGGCGACCTTTTGGTGCATGGGATGATGCTCAACAACTGAGCCACACCTACCAGAGATGTGTGTGTGTGTGTGTGTGTGTGTGTTTGTGTGTGTTTCTGTGCGCACGCACGCACCTTTATTGATTTTAGAGGGAAAGGGAGAATGAGAGAGAGTAATATCAATGAGAGAGAGAGAGAAACATCATCTGTCAGCTGCCTCCTGCATGCCCCCTACTGAGGATCAAGCCTGCAACCTGGGTCTGGGCCCTTACCTCCAGAATGGAACCAGGGACCTCTTGACCTCTCAATGCATGGGGCAATGCTCAACTAACTGAGCCACACCGGCCAGGGCAAGGTTTTATAATTTTCCAATGTGACTTATGATATTGCAAAGTAAAATATAATATAGAAATACAATTGATGCTCTCTCTTTGCAATAGTAGTGGATGCCCAATGAACTTACTTTTTAAAAAATTGTATGTAGTGCTCTTTGTGTATGTTGTGATTACCTGTTTTCTTTGACTCTGAATTAACTTGAGACTTTGACCATTTCCCCTCTGTGGAAGTGCATTTATAAAGAAGTTAGTAGCTAAATGTTTTTAAATATATCTTGCTGTGGATATGCTATAAATCTGTTTTAATAACTTCCATTGCAAATTAAAAGTTTGCTCTTAAAGAATATAGGTTGAGCCTATGACTTTTACTTGTAATTTGATCTCAATGAAGCTCTAAGCCTCTCTTCTTCTCAGCACTCTAAAATTTAACTTAGCAGCTACTTTGTGTATCAAGACAATGCAAATACTTATAAGTAACAGTTATTTCCTGATTATACTCAGGAATAAAGATGATGACGTCTCCATACTTTCATACTTTAAGCCTTGAGATGTGAATAATCTTCTTACTTCACAGTTCATCCCTCACACCGCTAGTGATAAGAGAAGTACTTACTTCTTTTGCCGTACCTGTGACATCACCCGATGATGTCTTGCCAAGGTTGTAACAGATACAAATAGATTGTAGACCATGCTTGTCAGATTCTCCCACCTTGGCCTCAGTTCCACTTGGCAGATTTAACCCATCTGTTCCTAAAGTGATATACCAGGTCATTACCTTTTACTTCAAGCCCTAAGCAATACAGCGGTGGACAAAAGTAAGTTTACCATTGTTCGTATGGAAAAAGACATGCAGGTTATTATTCTTACAATAGCTTTATTAACTCTGTGTTTCAAGTACTCAGAACTCTAAACCGACTGTTTCCCACCCCTCTATTATTCCTGATAGATACTCTATCAATAGACAGACAAGAGGTTAATCTATCATCTAATTTATGTCTTATAGTGCTTCTAAATACAACTCTTTGCCAGTCACCTTTACTGCAACCTTCTTAGAAATTATCTCCCTATTTTTTCCTGTATATATATTTTTTACTCCTATGCTACAGTAACAGACTTCTCAATTTTGTGAATTATCTTGTGTGCTTAATCCAAAGGTCCTCTATTCCCTAACTTTTTGTCTCAGTGCATTGCATCAGGCAGCACACAATGTTGATGTGTCTTATTTCTGGTGATGTTGAACTTGATCCCTTGACCAAGGTGATATCGGAAGGCCAAGCACTTTATTTGGGGGATCCCAATTTCGTTGAAATACCTCTTAAAGAAATTTTATATTAAATGTAATCCTGAGTAACATGATATATGATACGAGTGATGTCAACAGTTAGCAAAGGGATTTGGGGGAGAAAAATAAAATAATTAAACCAAAAGAAATAAAAGAATTTGGTATCATCCAGTTATTGTTTCAGACACATGGTGCTGAAAATAATTGAAATGCTCTGCCAATATTGTCAAGATATATCCAAGTTGAAGGTGGGCTGCTTCTGTCCATGCTGTGTTCATTTTGGAAAATAAACAGAACAAGAATTACTCTTTTTACATGAACATTACACAATACTTTTAACCTTTTTTTCCTGTTAGCTTGAGTAAAAAAAGGAAGAAGAATGTAAAAGTCAAAACTTAGGAATAGATAGGGCAGTCATGAGAGTTCTGCTCTGATGGAGATAGAACTAGGAAAGTGAGTGCGAATTTTGAGCCTGCCTTTCACTATTACCTATTAGAATACTAAAAGAATAGCAAATACACTTTCAATGTGCAGGTAAATTGAATAAATAGAATAATAATAAAATGTTCTTAATCTACATATCTGCATAAACATAATAGATATGTAGTCTCTATCTTAATAATAGTCTGTGGTCATGAGATTGGTTATATTTAAGAGAGTTTTCCATAGAAATACTATTGGGTTCCCTTTTCATTGGTGTCTTCATTTGACATGTGTTTTATTGGATATCTATTGTGTGGCCCGGTGGTGTAAGTTGCACCTGTGTCCTCTAAAAAGGCAGAAACTATGTCCTGGAGTAGAGTTAGGAGCATCTTATGCCCAGTACTAGTTGTCCAATTACTAGTTTAGCAGTCAGCATTTTGTAGTTTATTTACATAGTTGTCTTTCCTCTACCTCGAGCTGTAAACCCCAGTCTTTTCATTTTTATGTACCAAGCATCTGCTCTCAGCACAGTTAAATCCCTGGAAAAAGGGGGTAAGATTAGTAGGAAGAAGTTGTGGAGAGAAGAGCATTTGCAAAGGTGTGATGTTAACAGAAGGCATGGCGCTTTTTGAAGCCTAGAAGCAGTTTAGTCCTCCTAGAGTTTGGGGCGGAGCGGGAGGGCAATGAAGCTGGAGAGGTGAGGTGGAGAGGGGATAAGTAAGTGCCTTGTATGCTATGCAAAGAAGTTTAGACTTGATCTACAAGTGATGGGGAGCCTTTGAGGCTAGCCCCCTGATATCCAATGAACTCATAGGGAGGGTAGCTAAATTATGGCAATAAGAGTGCAACCCAAGTTCTGGATCCTGTTGGTATTGGGCCATACGGTCAGTAATAAGACTAGAAATATGGAATCAAAAGTGTAGGAAGAGAGAGTCTGCCACATTTCTTAGCACATAGTCAACTCCAGGAATAATTTTTAAATGGGCATCGTTTGCGTTGGCACGCTTGGTCTCTTCTGCCCTTCCCTCCTGTCCCTGCTGGTGTCTCTACTCTTAGCTCTTCTTTTCTCCTGCCCCCAAGATATGCTACACAAATATCACCCACTTTTTTTTTCTACCACAATCCAGAGAATGTGACTTCAGTTTAAGAGTTCTCTGTTAGAGACTAGGAAGAAAAAAATATAATAGGTGGAATGACTGGTTGTCACACCCAAGACTTCATTTACTTTTATAAAGAGGAGTCTGGTAAATCAATGTAAACTCATAGTTAGTGGAATTTAAGGCAGTGATTGTCATAAATTGGAGGGAAATGCATCTGAAAATGAGAGAGGAGATTCAAAGGGTTGAATGGAAGATCAGATTCCATAGCTGTTCTGTTCCCACACTTCTGTATTCCTCTCTAACATACCCCACAGATGCTCTGAAAGCTTGAACTTAATTCTGTGACACTCATGTCTGCAACCCTTCCCACCTGTATAGGTTGCCTTATTTCCAGCTAGAATCAGTTTCCAGCTCAGACTTTTCACAAATAGCATTTGTAAAAGCAGAAAGGAGTTTTGTGGGGGAGAAGGAGGTGGTTAGAAATGTAGGGCTTGCAATGAAAAGATTAGAGTCATGTCTTCAGTGTGATTATGAAGCAGTTCTTACATGGGAATTTTATAAGCGAAGTAAAAAATATAATCATTTTCAATTGCAAGGCACCAAATAATCTTGAATGCATGTTGTTTTGCATTTTGGTAAGGTGGCTATTGTCTCCATTATTGCAGAGAAGAATAAATGTAATGATTTGTCCAAGATCCTTCAGTTCCAAATTTTAATTTTCATAAACTGTTTTCTGTATATTATTGACTAACCAAAACCTGTTATACTGTGAGTTTACCATTGTGATAATTTCTCCTTCTATCACTTTTTATGAACCAATAAGTAGTGTATTATTTAGCCTGCAGAATAGCCTGCTAAATATCATCATGAGAAGAATATGTCTTTAGAAATTATTGATAGAGTATTCTTTTTAAACATAAGATAGGGAAGTATCCTGCTCAAATTTGAGAATAAACACAGATTGGTTGAATGCCAGTATTAACTAAACACTTAAGAAATGTTTATAAATAAAGTGAGTGCATGGCATTTTTATATTTACAACTAAACGAGGTGTCCTTTCTGGCCTGAATCCACATTGTATATATTTTATAATTTTTTCCAAGAACAGTAACATTTCTGATGGGTGAAGAATTTTGACAGCCATTAACAATGAACAACTACACTAGTGGTTCCCCCCTCCCCAAAAGATAATAAAAAGAAAGAGACAGAAGTTTAGATTTTCGAAAGAGAGAATCTGTGGGTTATTAGCTAAATATATTGTAATACACACTGAAATCTAATTTTATGATACTGAAGAAAATATTATAATCACAAAATTATTGTCTGAACATAAACTGATGTTGTGTTTCAAATAATTTTCTGCTTCAGAAAATCTCATAGAAATGTTTGTGCCCATAACATAATACTTGTTCTTTGTGCTTCAGTTAAAATATTTGTTAGAATTCGAATTTAGAGATCCAGATACAAACAAAGCTAAGATAATATCTAGATAGGTAATACTTTTTAATAACTATGACAGCTGATGAAAATTTTTTTAAAAAAATTACAATTTAAACAAAATTTGTTAAGCATCTATTTACTTCTAGAATGGTTGTTTCCAGAGGAAAAAAATTTAAAAAAAAATTTAAGAGAAAGTGGTGTATTGATAAAAATGATCAAATCAAGACTTATAAAGACAGTCATATTTATTGTCAATTTAAAAGTTTCTACTTGTAGTGCCCAAGTCTTAAGATGTTGCCATTTTCCCCAAAGGTTTTCTGGTAAGGGCAGTGTTTTGGTTGTGGAGTTTGAACAATGTGAATTTACTTTTCATTAGTCATTGATCATTGAACTGTAAAATTTCAGCATTAAGATAATTTAGGGAAGCTTTATAAAGTTTTAAAACAGCTCTTATTAAATTATTATATAATCTAAATAATGATCTTTGTAAAATTGGGTAAAAGATACATAATGTTGGACAAAGTTTAAAGACATTGAACCACTTAGTACAATCTTGTCCTTAATCAGTTTTTTAATATGATTAAATGTTAGTATATACATATATCCCTCTTGAGGCTTTCCTTTCTATCTCCTAACATATGTCAGAGAATCTATATATTTCTGCGGGTTCTGCTTATTTTCTGAGATTTTTTAAGATGTAAGACTTGCAGCTTTATAACTTTTTTGCTATGAAAAATATTTGATTGCTTTACTCTTCTAACTGCTCTTGTTTGAAATGTAATCTATTTCCTACAGTCTAATCTCTTATTTGATTGGCCATAAACTTCTGTTGTATCTAGAATGAACAGGTGCATGCTGCATCTGATTTTACGCAAATCAAAACTTTTCTGAACTTCACCATCAGTTCTATTGACTTTCAATGTATCCCCTTTAGGAAAGAATCATTACACTGCCATTTTTATATTTGTTATTTCTTAACTTTAATTTTAGCTACCGTCTTCTTATTTATATAATAACTTTAATAACTTTATTAGTGTAATTTTTTTAATCCTCACCCAAGGATATGTTTCTATTGATATTTTTTAGAGAGAGGAAGGGAAAGAGAGAGAGAAACATTGGCCATTACCTTTCTTATAGGCCTTGTCCTGGGATCAAAACCTCAACCTTTTATTTTTTTCTTGGTGTACTGGACAATTATCCAACCAACTGAGCCATCCTAGCCAGAGCAGAAATTAATTTCTTAGTTGGCTTCAGTTTACAATTTTGCATTTTATTTGCATAAACTGTAATGCAAAAGAACTTTCTTCTATATCTTTTTGAAAACTTCAAACATATTTTAAATGGTAAAATTAAGAATACAGTGTTTCAATTCTAAAGAACACTAATATTTCTAATATTTTTTATCTTGTTTTCTGGTTAATCACCATCATTTATGCCATTATGCATCAAGGATTACTGTATGTAAGATAAATATGAGTTTTTACTTATATTAAGAATAGAAAGGATGAAATGAAATAAAAATTTAGATAAAAAATAGATAGTGGATGATATAACAGGGATGAATGATTAGTTAGCACATCTTTTTAATAACCTTTCTTTGAGTAGTACTTTAATTACTCAAGAAAGGTTCAGTGTCAAATATTATAGATTGTATTATACCCATTTTGAAACTATGGGGAATGAAATTAGATTAGAAAAGAATATGAATTTTAAATAAGTAGACTAAAAATGTAAAAATTGAAGATATGTTGCTAAGTATATTGAAGAGTTGAAACTGAAGCATTACTAATTAATATGTGGGAGAACATAAATAGGGCAAGAAAAAAAGTTACCATTTATGGGAAAAGTAGTGACCATCCTTAAAAAAGAAAAGGGGAAAAAAAAGACAATCCTGGTAATTATAGACCAGTCAACTTAACTTTGATACCAAGGCAGATACTAGAGCAAATCGTCAAACAATCAATTTACAATCATCTAGAAGAGCAAAAGTTAGTGGGTAGCAACCACCATGGTTTTGTGAAGAGCAAATTGTGCCAGGCCAATTTAATTTCCTTCTATGATAGAGTGACAGGCCATGTAGATAAGGGCAAAGTAATAGATGTAATCTATAGGGACTTCAGTAACACTTTTGATTCCTCACCACATGACATTCTCATCAACAAGTAAGGAAGATACAGTCTAGACCATACTTTGATTAGTTGAGCGCCCGGTTGTGTGTGGACTCATACTCCACGGTTGATTATCAGCTTCTAGTCATCATCCATAGGCGCCCTATCAATTGGCATATGAGCAGGTTGGTATCATTAAGCAGACCAGTTATGTTTCCTTTGATAAAGATGGAATTGGATTGGCATAGAGGCACATGAAGCCAAATCCTTTATATACCAAAAAGCAAAAGCCCAACTTCAGCAGCACCTTGTATCTTACGGGCACATCTAAAAGGTGACCATCCAGGAAATGAATAATAGTCAAACAAAGCCATCAGTTTTATTGTCATAAACTAATGATCATCTGTAATAATAAAAACATAATATGCTAATTAGACCTGACGGCCGAACAGCGGAATAACCATCCGGATGACCTTCCAGATGAAGCTGGGGCCACAAGGGCCAAGGCAGCTGCCATGGCTGCTAGGCCCGAGCTCCTTGCACGAATTTCGTGCATCAGGCCTCTAGTTCAATCATAACTGTTATTCCAAGGTGTGTAACAGGTGGTGTCAGGTAACTGTTGGTATTCTGATAGGCTACCTGGGAACAAATTATCTTCTTAAAATCTCTAGAAATCATACTCAAAGGGAGCAACTAGAAGAGAGTAGGAGGAGGTTTTTGTATCAAGTGGGAAGGAATGTTCATATATAATGACCCAGAAATAATTGAGACCACCTTTATCCTGACCTAGATAATAGATTTCAGAACATTTTGTTTACAGTTCATATGATGGTGAGCAATTAAAAATTAAGAACTTGGTAGATAAGAAGAAATTTCCAACTAATGTTGATATTTTTGGAAAATAGTCGATGGAAAAAAAACAAGATAAAGGTCATGGGAATGAAAGAGATAAAAGATAGGGAAAAAGACTGGCCTGGCTCTTCCCATTGGAAACAGGCTCCAGAGTATCAGTGAGCCCTACTTGGATATCTGTGAGCAGGGTCATGTGACAGTATTATTAATGAATTAACATGAGAGTTCCAGGAGGGTCAAACATTCTCAGATTTATATGTAGAACTGAAAAAAAGAGAGTATTTTTTTTTTTAGCACACATTTCCACTGAATAGCGATAAGCACTCTGAAAAACACTATAGTTCATCCACATTTTATAATCCCTCATTTAAAGGTATTTAGTAGAAATGGTGTGTCGTTGGGGAGGGAAAGATGTTTTTATCAGAACCCTCATTAATAGTGACCTAGGAAACAATGGCTTTTAAGGGATTCAATAGTTAACCTGACTCCTTGCTTCACAGTAGATGAATGTGAAGGCTTATTAGTCCTCTGCTGTGTATTCATCCTGTTTTGTGTGGCACCATTTGGATCCTGTGATTTTATGAATAACATTCCCCTGCAGATAGTTGATTAGAACTGCCCTTATTTTAAAAACGTTTATATTCTGTGGAGTCTCAAGCAATAACCAGCAGGGTTTTTTCTTAGAGATAACTTCCCTAGGATTAAATCCAAGGGAGTGGTTCCTTCAACATTTTCCTTCCACAACTCCCTGAGAGTTCCTGCCAAGAGCACTGCCCATTTCATCCCTCTTAATTGCATACAGGAAGACAGAAGAGGATATTATCATCCCCTCTTTATTTAGTCTAGGGGAACACAAGATTGCTCAGTGACTAGGGTTGACTGAGAGTTGATAAGCAGCAGCGAGAGCAGAGGAGAAATGGAAGACACTTTGAGACAGGCAAGTCCTGCCATCACTATGAACAAGTGGCACAAACTCTGGCCCCATTTCTCTCACCTAGTTTGGAATTTCCCAGTGATGTGTAGAGAATTTACATTTCCTAAATTTAAGAAGCCCTTCAAAGAGAATTCACGGAAGAGATGGCATCAGAATGTAAGAGCCTCCTTAAATCGGATGTTAACTAAAGCCTGGTCATAGTGCTTTTTAGTTTGACTTCTGTGGCATGTTTTCAGTTCCTGGCCTGAGTTAATACATCGTAAGTTAAACTGAGGTTGATATAACAGATAGAAATAAGGGATGTTGTGACAATGCAAAGTCAGTGACTACTTTAGGGTCAATGTATGGATTTTAACGCATGAACTGGTGTCTGGTAAACTTGCTCTAACACCCTACTATATGGATTTCTAACCAGAAATAGATCATTCTAGTGCTTATGTTAATCCATCTTGTTGAATCCTTTATTAAATTTACTTGGGTTCCTAAGGAAGAGAAAATTAAAAGAAAACTAGTTTATAGTATCTAATTATTTTTCCCATAAATTATTATCCAAAGGATATTTTCTCATGGTTAATGTATAAAATGTTGAAAAGGAAAAAAGTATTAATAATAAATGATTACCAGTGATTGCCTTGAGACAAACATATTTGCCTATATACCAAACTGTCCGACTAATCTGTGTATATGCAGAGGCCCTAGACAGCAAGGCACATAGGAAAGTGCCCAGATTGGAATCACACAGACCTATGAATGAATGAATCCTGAATCTTAATCACTTTAAGCTCTCTGAGCCTTGGGTTTTTTTCAGCTACAAAAGGAAAGTAATTTTATATATTCTGCAAGGTTGACTACAGTGAGAATTAAAAGATGTCATATATTTAAGGAAAAGCATACCTGGCCAGGTGACTCAGTCAATTGGAACATTTTCCTGTATACCAAAAGTTTGTGGGTTCAATCCCTGGTCAGGTGTGTTCCAGAGGCAACCAATTGATGTGTTCTCTCTCTCTCTCTCTCTCTCTCTCTCTCTCTCTCTCTCCCTCTCTCTCTCACTTTCCCTCTCCCTCCTTCCCTCTCCCTCTCCCCTTCTCCCTCTCCCTCTTTCTCTTATTTTCTCCCTTGCTTTCTCCTCTCTCCCTTCCTCTCTCTCTGAAATGCAATTAAAAACATATCCTTGGGTGCGTATTGAAAAAAAAAAAAGCAAACCTCTATAAATGGTTACTACTACTAGTGTTAGTATTAGCTGTACTTTGTTACTATGGAAAATACCAGCAGCAGAACATTTAAGAACTGAAGCTTTTAGTCAGATCGATTTGGATCTAGAGAAACACACAGACAGCTAGCACATACTGGAATGTATCAGCCATTTAGTTTATTTCTCCATTCATTTACCACATAGACAGATATAAACTCAAAATAATGTTTGACTTAGGAGATCTTTAACTTACAGAAGAAAAGAGCCCCAACAATAACAAATGCATATTAAATGATGTCTAAAACATAGTTTTGTGGTTTTTTTTCAGATGATGTTCTAGTGAAGTCAGTCGGATCAACATAAAATAGTTGGCTCTGCTGTTTCTAGAATTAATCAAATGCTACTTGGTAATTAAGTCAGATTCTAGTATTCTGTTATACCTCAAATCTTATTACTACTACTTTAAGAAAATTGGTAATGTCTAAACTAAAGATTAATCAATGGTAATCAACAAGATATATATAGCCAATTTATACACAAAAAGCAATAAAATGTCATATCATAAATCTCTTTTATGTCCACTGTATAAATTTTAAAGTTTTAAACTTCAATAATAGTAAAATAGGACATAAAATATATGAATATTTTAGTCTGTGTTTGAAAGAAATATTTTATGGAGGGAGAACATATTGTAACTCTTCCTTTAACTGAATGATATTTTAAAAAACAGGGACAAATCTATTTCTAAATCACATACAATGAAGACGAAAAAGAAAAGTGCCTTCCCCAAAGTCAAGTGTAAAGAAGCACTGTAAATATAATGAATAAATGTCACCTCCTCACAGTATTAATAAATGGGGAAATAAAGCATGTCTCTTATCTTTTTTGGCATAATTTAAGATAGTTTATTATTTTGGAGCAGCAAGCAGTGAGCACTTGTTAGATATCATCATTTGGTCACAGATTTGTAAATATATCAATTCTGTGCTGAGAGAAGGATTATTCTCAGCCTACTCCATTGAAAATAATTACAGACATATTCATAAATGTTTGCAACATACAGCCTTCATCAGGTTTTCATCTCTATTCACACACAGAGTTTACTGTTAGAGGTTATTTTTCAACATTTGATTCTAGATCTTCTCTATTGTAAGGTAGAATCTTTTCATTCAGATTCTTAAAAAATATATAATACCTAAAAAGAAAACTACCTTATATTTAATTTTTTTTTTCTTTTCCAGCTCCTGAGCCTCTCTCATACCTTGTGTTGGGAATATTGTGTTCTTTTGTCTATTGCTTTTAGGATGTAAACTTGATTGAGAAATATCATTAAATAAAATTACATACATTATATTTTATTATAAAAACTATCTATAAAAGATCTATTGAATTATTTTATATAAATATTTTAAGATACTAAAGATATTAAAAAACTAAGACCTAAATTATTAGTAGGGCTGAAGTAGATCTCTTGAAGAGATGAGAGCAGAAGGATCCATGTGTGTGTGTCAAATTTAAAATTGATGAGTGCCAAATTTAAAATTCAGTTCAACAAATGGTTTGTTATTATTAGTATTAATAAGATTTTTAAATGCATTTTAACCTGTTTGTTACTGAATAAAGTTACCTGTCATGAAAATATAGCCTTCTACATTAGTACCTGCCACATATTCATATCTTAAAATGTATCACGTGTCTCTGAAATGGTGCAGATGACACAAATCCTTGACTACAAGTGATCTCAGACTGGGAGTGAATGCCTGTGTCTGTCATCGAACAACTTACGAACTTCCTTGTGAGTCCTTTTATCCAAAGATTAGGAAATTATGTCAGCAATATCACATTCTGGGAAGGTATTACTGGGCTCGGCTACAAGTTCAGACTTTGCATTTTAACCAATCCAATGATTTGGGACAAGCCATTTCATCCCGTGGAGCCTCAGTTTATTCATCATAATATTGTGGTAATATTATATAACTTAAGGAGCTGCATATGAAGTTCAAATGTGAAAATATAAATGACAGCGCATTGTAAAGGGCCATACAAATGTTATGTGCCATTGGGCACAATCAAATAGCTCCTGATGGAATAGAGAGAAATATGTCATGCCCTAAAAGAATTATACTCAGTTTCATTCTCAATTGGTTTGACCGCAGCGTACAGACAGGGCCCAACCAACAACAGGAATATCTCCTTTGCTTCTGGAGAAGCCAATTGACTACCTATTGAGAGGAAGCAGTAACCCCGCCCACTCCCTTCCATCCCCAGCCACCACTCTAGCCAATCAGAAAACCGAATTAGAATGCATCCTTGAGAGTAATTGAAACTGATGAGTAGGTTGCGTTGATTGCAGTCTCTTTTCCTTGGTAGAAAATTGAGGATTTCCTTAGATTGACAGAAGGTATAAATAAAATTTATTGGGGAAGAAAAAGTTCTTTGTCAAGGAAGGAAAGTGGGGGGAGTTTCCAGGCTGCTGGGCGTGCCAAGGAACAAAAAGGTCCACTCTGAGAAGCTGCAGAATGCCAGACGCTGCCAAGAAAATCTGACACCCTCCTCATGTTATAGCTTAACCATTAATCGCATAGCATTTTGAGCGTCCAGCCCAGTTTCTCTTGGAGAACTCCTCACTGTTTACTGCGGCAAAATCCCATCTGATAACAGGAGAGGTCCTTTTGGCAGGCGCTAGAGCACCAGTCCAACCAGTAACAGTTTCCTGGCCCTGTCACTAATTCCTGCTGGAAACTTATCAGCTTCTGTCTCTAGCAGCAGAATCCTGACTGATAAGAGAAGAGGCTCATCTGCTGGTAGCCGAACCCCACCCCCACCCTCACAGTTTATCAGCTTCTGACCAGTTCATAAATCAGTCTGTGGGTTTTTTTGGGGAGGGGATGGGTGTTGGGTGGGGGGCAGTTTGGTTTTATCCAATGCATTTCTCTCATTGTAACAGTTAATACTTTCATAGGAGAACTTAACCAGGGACATTAGGAAGTTAGTTAGAGACATCTTGCAGGCGCCTCCTCTCTTGTCAGTGACAAGGTAAGGTAATCCTATACACAGGCTGCTATTGTGAGCTGAGGAACTGGCCTCCATGGCTGCCAGAGACCAGATGCACCCCTCTCTATCCTAATCTGTAAACGACTTAAAGGAGCCTTATCTCGGGGCTCTTCGGCTTCATTTCATGCTTGATTTACTTTAATTTGTCTGATAGGGCACAAGGATTTGGAGACGGCCCATCTTTCTGCAGAAAACGTTCAGATTTTTTTTTTCCTGGGCATTGTTGTGTTGGGGTTTGGGATTTAAAAAAAAAAAAAAAAAAAAATTTTTTTAACCTGGAAGAAATCTTGCTCCGGTGCAGCAAGCCGCTTGAGTGTGTTTAGATTTAAGCTACCCCAGCAGAAAAGAGTTCGTGAAGTGGTGTGATTGTGCGATGGGCCCCATTTACATTGAAATCACATTACGGGATATATCAGGATTCCTGAAGGGAGCGGTGCAGTAGAGCGCTGGGCCCACAAGATGCTTTGAAAGGCCTATATATAGCAGCAACAATTGATAGGAGATTTTACAGGAGACTTTATAAATATGTAAATAGGCGTTATCTGATTGGGTTCTGTGGCTACACATCTGTACCTCAAAGGAAGCAGAGCTGTGAGAACTACCAGGAAACAGTCCTTTGCATTCTGAGTGAGTCTGAGAAATAGAAATGTTTCCCCGGTTGACAGCAGGTGAGGGTGGAGGTGCTCTGCGTACCTGGGAGGGGAAGCGTCTGTGCCATGGAAGGGATCCCCTCCTTCTCCCAGAAAGGGAGACTTTCCACTCCCCCAGTTTTCATTCATTGCATAACGGTGCTCAGATGGGTAGCTGTTGACCTTTCACCCTTCTTATTTCTTTAAATTGTTCATGCGATATGGTGCCCAGGGGAATTGCTCTTACGTTCTTTGCATTTTAAAAAATGTACTTGCAGTGACCCAAGGGAAAGAAAATAAAGTCTTTGGTACATTGATCCCTTGATTAGTTATTTCCTAAATGAAAATGGAAATACTATTAAAGCAGTAATAATGTTCCATCTTAATAGTTGAAGAGTCAATAAATGGCTCCCATGTGCTTCATTAAGGATCTTAATGAAGCCATTTTTGATGGCTGAACTTTACATTATCCTTTTGTCTGTTTTTTTTTCCCCTCTCTTTTTATTCTTTTAAGTTGGGAGTCATTTAAGGAAAAGAAATAAGTAGTAGGTATGAACAAATTTTCTTTATGTTCATATGATTTCCGCTGCTAAAGTGGAATTATCGTAGTGATTTCGGGGGGTGGGGGCGGGGGAGGTAAATTCCTGTGCAGAAGATACAGCACAAACATTTGCTTTTCATGTGGGACACATTTAAAATAAAGTAGGTATGTTTGATCTGTAACACATTCAGAGAGTTAGCAGATACGTTCTTCTGTGGTTGTCTAGATATGAGGTAGATGATCTGACATGCCTCCATTTAGTCCCAAAGCAATAATTGAGATTAACCAGTTTGAGCTCAAGTTCTTCAGCTTTCCCTACATTATATACGGAACTATTGTTACCCTTCCTGTAATTTTATTCCCCTTTCCTTTGCCTCATAAAAGCTATGATTGCAGCCTTCTATGTCTAAATAGGTGGCCTAGATGACTGTTGAAAAGCCAACACGTCACCTCCTATATAGGACCTAGGTATAAAATAATTTTGAACAATTTACTTTCAAAATTTTAACAAAAATAAAAATATCTTGCCCTGGTAAGTGTGACTCAGTGGTTGGAGCATTGTCCCTTGCACCAAAGAGTTGAGGGCTCAATTCTTGGTCAGGGCACATACCCAGGTCGGGGCATGTGTGTGAGGCAAGTAATCTATGTTTCTATCTCACATCAATGTTTCTTTCTCTCTTTCTCACTCTCCCTTCCTCTCTCTCAGGAGTCAATGAAAAAATATGTCCTCAGGTGAGGATTAAAAAGAAACCAAATCTTTATAGTTTGGGAATACTGCTTGTGCCTGAGTTAGTTGGGCTAGTTAGGCATACAAGGGCAGGTGAATGTGTATGTTATTTGTTTGTTTTTTAGTTTTCAAGGTATCCCTTCACTGTGGAATCTTATCTTGTATATGATTCACTATAATGAAATGATGACAAACACTATTTAGTTAGGAAATAAAGTGATTGATTGTGGTTAAAAATATAAAAAGGTATTTTCTCTCTCTGCCTCTGATCTCCTTCCATCCCCAATTCTCAGTCAAGGTCTCTGTGTGCAAGGATATGATTTAAGGTGATAGGAATTACTTTTGACTTTTTTAGAAATTGCAAAACAATCCTGACATGAATCTATTGATTACTCCAGTCCACAGTTTTGTAAAGCACCCTTTCCCATGACAGTATAAAAGTCTAGTTGCCAGTTGGGAAGAATTGGATCGCAGACTCACCCACTGGGGTGGGAATGGAGGGGGAGGGGTGCTGGGTGGATTCCCTGAAGACTCAAGATTGCCCATCCCTTCATGTTCCACAAGCAGGTCTCCACGGATGGGAGATTAGAAGGTATCAGAATATATTTACTGCCTGAGAAATGTTACCCTTATCATAGGGATTTGTGTAATGGCTTCAGAGTCCTTGGGTGTCTGTGGCCGGTCTCATTGGCAGCTGCATGGTGTCTTAAGACAACAAGGCTGCAGACAGGGTAGGACCCTTTGAGTTCAGCCTGCCAGTAGCACCAAGGAATTCTCAGGCCCCAGGTCAGCCACAAAGTCCGCTCCTAGAGCAAGAGGCGTCATCAGAGCTGGCGGATGATGGTCAAACCGGCATGGAGGGAGCACCCGTCACTGATACTCTTCACTTCTGCAGGGACAGCCCTTCGCCCTTCAGCAGCTCCCCCCTGACCCCCCCCCCCCCCCCCGCCCCCGCTCTACTAGAGGCAGAGTTTCCCGTCTTTCTTCCACTTTCTCATTTATAAACAAATATACCAGGAAAGAGTCTGATACGCCTGTCCACACTGAGAGGTAACTAACTGAGGAAGTGTCAGTGACCATCTCTTTGCGTTTTAGCAAGTATCAAAACGAAATGACAAAAACCAATCCTGTTCCTGTGGTAGAGAGGTAGGCAAGTATGTCTCAGTTTTCCACCTAGACAGCGATGCCCAGAGCCAAACCAAATGATGGCAGTGATTGTCATGAACCTCTGCTTTATTTTGACTTGGGGGAACTTGGGGAACTGTCTGCATTAAGCGGGCCGAAGTATAATCTTCTGAACTCTACTCTGTTGATCTGATATCAAGCATTTTGGAATTTTGTGGATGAATTATTTTAATGGGTAAGGTCTTGGCACCCAAAGGTCGAATAATCCAATATAAATTAGTAATTTCCTTTTGAGGGAAAAGCCCTTCTTTTGAGGGCACAAAATTATACCTTGAACTGGAGCATACTGTTCTTTGCAGAAATCAGTTGGCCAGTGCAGACCAAACCAGTAGTCCAACACGAGCAAAACAACTGTAGTGGCACTCAAGAACATGGGGCACAAAAGGCCCTAAATGTATATTCTTGAAATGACCTTAAGATATTAGGAGTCCAATATAAGGATAAATTATTGAAATATTGGTTTTCTTTGGGAAAATAATACCATTTGTGTATCTTACATTGAAGAACATGGGTGTTGAAATCAGATTGTCATGTTCAAATGTCAACTTTAACCCTTGTAAACTGGTTGACCTTGGTTCTCAATTTCCTCTTTTGTACAAAATGGGAATAATAAGTACCTGACAGACTTGTTGTTAGGATTAAATGTAGTAGTATTTTGTAAAACATTAAGTACCATGCCTAATACATGAAAAACATTCAATGAATAGTGGGCATAGTAGTAAAATAAATCAGGTTTTGTATTTTATATCACTAGTTATTCATTTCCACATAAAATCAATAGCCAATCATGTGTTATAAATTTCTTTTTACTCTGGCTTCTAAGTGGTCTTTTGATAAATGGTGGGACTCCAGAGGTTTTATGTATGTTAAAGGGCAGATATGTTTCAAAAAGAATTGCAGGAGGAAAAATATACCCTTAAATTTTTAAATGATTCAATATGCATGATTAACTTCATAAATGTCAGGGGAGTATATTGTTTGTTTTTCTATAAATTAAATGCTTAAAAAATGATATCTTTCATGTAAAATGTTAAAGCCAAGAAAAGAAAATATCATTTATTCTAAAATGTCAGAAGGTTGCTCTCACCGTAAGAATTGTAATAGAGAAGATAGTATTTGGAAATTTTTATATCAGCCCACATATCATGTGCCAAAAGTACATGTACGTGTGTGTGTGTGTGCAGATTATAAATTTTCCCCCCACTTTTAAATATAGAAATGGCTTGAGTTTCCCTTGTTAAATCATGACTTTGTGAAACTCTGTGAGGTTACTATTTTTCTACTTTGTTTTAAGCATTAACACTTGGTGATCAGTGGCTTTATGTTAAAGTCTGCTTTAACGTGAATGAGTTTCAGCATGCTAGTTATTTTTTGTGTCTTCCCTGTGAAATGGAGAGTACAATATGCAAAATAAATGGTAAATAAGAAAGAAAAGAGTTCCTATTGGTAATAGAAGCAGATAAGTCAGATTTGGTAAATCACATTTTTCTTCAGATTGGACATAATTTTCTATCCTTGATGTTTCTCAAGGCCCTTTCTGAATTCCAGCTTTTGTCTTTCCTTATATTTATGGTTTCACTAAAATCCTCAGGTAGCGAAATACCTGCACTCATGAATCATTTGCAGATAATAGTGGTTCAGACACTCTCTGTCCAAATTGATAATGGATATCTGATCCAATGCACTGCCTCTTTTTTAAGGTCTATATAAGGAGTTCACGGGAGAAAAAAAATCCCTTTCACTCTGATTTCATGTTCATTATCACATCCAATAGTTAGCATCTTAGATGTAGAAATGTAGAATAAGGCAAACTAGAGAGCTGCTCTATTCTTTGTGTCTCCAAATTACTTTATACAAAGCACATCTGTTCCAGACAGAATCCCTGTACACTTTCTGCTGCTCCCACTCTTATGAAAAAGGCAGGACATTTACGTTGCTTCTTTATGTCTGCATCCTTCCTCAAGTATTTGAATCAGTAGTTATGAGACTGTATTTTTTAAAGTTATTTTTTCACTTATAAAGGATTTATTTTTTTATTAGTAATCCTCACCTGAGGATATGTTTTTTATTGATTAGAGAGAGAGAGAGAGAGGAAGTAAGAGAGAGAGAAAGAAACATAAATGTGAGGAAGAAACATTAATCTGCCGCCTATGGCACAAGCCCTGACCTGGGATCGAACCTGCAACCTGGGCATGTGCCCTGACTGGGAATCGAATCCGCAACCTTTTTGGTGTAAGGAACAACACTCCAACCAACTGAGTAACCCAGCCAAGGCCACTTATAAAGGATTGGATATGTGCTTTACAAAAAAGCTTTGCATTTATTTATAATATTTAGTACATTTGTAAATGAGCTAATGTCACATTTCATTAAGCTGTAGATTGACTTACTTGAATTATTTTTCTAAGGGTAGAATAGATAATTCCTTTCAGGGAGTAATGTTTCTTTAATCACTAGCTCTCATTCTGCAATGTGTATAAGTCACCTTGGGAAATAGTGAAAAACATAGACTTTAAGATTGTACCCACAAAATTTTGAAATAAGTAGACCTAAGTGGTGGTTTTAGATAGGTAGGTAGGTAGGTAGACAGACAGACAGATGAAATCCAGATAGTTGTGATGCTGACAGCACTTAGAGAAACATTGAGGCCTAAAAGACTCCATTGATGTTCTGATAGAGAGTATACGCTGGGGAGTTGCAGTTTCTGGTTCACATACGTAGCCTATGTGTGTCTAGCATCAGTTCTAAGAGTAGCCCCTCCGAGCGGATGCTTAGAATATTCTAGTACTGTGACTGCAGGGACAACGCAAACTCCTCACAATCTCTAGTCTCTTGTCCAGTTCTGTTGGTGGTTGTCGGAAGTCTCGCTGTGAAAAATGCTTTCTTCTCTCCCCTCTTTTCTGAGTCTCAGCTCAGCTATCCCCTCTCCAGGAAAGCCCTTCTGACCTCCCTAAAAATATCCATCTCATGGCCTCTCCCTCTACCAAGTGCTCTTCCTTACAGCACTTGTCACATTGCAGTTCATGTCGGTTTGTGTGAATGTTTCATTATTACTTGTCTTTCTCACTAAGGCTCAAGGCTCAGTAAGACACAGATTAAGACTTACTTTTTGTTTGTTCATTTCTGGCTGTATCCCCAGAGCTTCATAGAGAGCCTGCAAATAGTGGGTTCTTAGTCAATAATTATGTGAATGAATACATTGAAGTTAACCCTTCACCTCACCCTCTGTTGAAGAGACATCAGTTTATTAAGGTTATGCAGTATGTTACTGATGGGTTGCTGTGGGTCATTTTTTGAAGGATCAGGGGTTGTGTTAGCATCTTCAGTAGCTCAGGAAACTGGAGAACAATAGGAGGTTACGTGCTGAGAGGTAAGAAGGGGTGCACGGAACAATACCCCTTGAACTGGGGTTACAAGTATAGTTAGAAAGTTTTCGCCGAAACCGGTTTGGCTCAGTGGATAGAGCGTTGGCTTGCGGACTGAAAGGTCCCAGGTTCGATTCCGGTCAAGGGCATGTACCTGGGTTGTGGGCACATCCCTAGTAGGAGATGTGCAGGAGGCAGCTGATCGATGTTTCTCTCTCATCGATGTTTCTAACTCTCTATCTCTCTCCCTTCCTCTCTGTAAAAAATCAATAAAATATATTAAAAAAAAGTTTTCATAATTGTTGAACTGTTAGTGCCAAATACACTCGACTGTTTATTAATTTGAAACAGGAAGATAGTATATTGCTAGGGTAAAAAGTTTTAATAAATGTATTTTTTCTCAGCTAACTCTTGCCTGTGGTATTGAAAAGACATGCTACTTTCTTTCCATCTTCTCCTCAGGAGGCAAGGGGCTCAGTACAAACAGGAGGATCAAGTGTTTGCTGTGTGCTATGCATGCACCAGCAATGCGTTGATACTCTGCGCGCAATTTCCCATTTGATCTTCACGACTACCTTATGAGTATCAAGTGGTAAGATCAGAAGGCCCAGAGAACATCTAGCCACTCAAAATCATACCCAACTTTTTTAACCAAATTTTTGTTTCATTTTAGATACCTAGGATAAGATTCACAGTCCCTACCCTTGCGTTTTTGTATGATTTAGAAAAAATGTTTAATAGATAACAAAGTCTAATGTGAATAATATAGAGAAAGGTTTTGTTTACATAACTGAAAACATCAAAGGGTCATGAGGCCTTTAGGGTTCAGCCCTGGTTCCTTGTTCATCTCCTGGCTCTGCCCTAAATAGTGCTTCAGCTTTATTCTTAGGTTAGTTTTTCTCTCATTATAGCAAAAATATCCGGGCCTTTACACACACATTATACAGCCCAGAACTAAGGAGCTCATATGTCTAGGCATTCTGTGCAAAAGTCTCGCCATTAATTTTTATTGCTCTGGTGTGAAATGCATGTCCACTTTTTGAACCAATCATTGAGGAGGAGAAGATTGGAATGAATAGTGTTAGTCATGTACCATGTGTTACATCCCTTAAGACAGGAGAGAATCCGTTTCTCTTAACTACATACAAATTATTGGAAAAGAGGGAAGAAATGGATTTGGGGGAGCTGATCCAAGTTAGCTGGTCTCCTCTTGAAAAATGCTGAATTAGTGGAAATATAAGCAGTGACGTAGGGTAAGTAAAGTGTGTCCCAAAATTCACGCAAGAAGTAATTTTGATAGAAAACACAGGTTTATAATTAAAAATTGTAAATTTTGTATTGATTCATCAAGTATGCAGTATAGGGTTATGTATAAAATAGCATACTGGGTAAATGGATTATCACGTCTTGATAGCAAGCACCATTAACTGTTATTGCCTGAGCAGCCGCATTTTCGAAGAATGGTCCGATGATGCCTCCAGCCCAAAAGCCTCACCTAACAGTGTCACGTTGTGGATGCATTTGTTTCTCAACAATCACCCGTGGATTTTCCGAACCCCAAATGCGACAATTTTGTCGATTAACCAAGCCATCAAGATGAAAATGAGCCTAATCGAAATTCAGCCACATTTATGCAAAAACGGTCATGGAAAATTTCAACAAAAGAGTGCGTATGTGCCAGCAAAGCCGTGGAGGCCGTTTACCCGATATGCTATTCCATACATAACCCTATACTGTACACTTTATGAATCAATACAAAATTTACAATTTTTAATTATAAACCTGTGTTTTCTATCAAAATTACTTCTTGCTTGAATTTTGGGACACCCTTTATATTTGGAGAAAATAAACATGAAAATGATATTCTTATCTGAATATACTTTTAGACAAAACCTAAATAATAGTAATTTTTCTTTTAAACCTATATTTTTAATTTTCAAGAAGGTTGGTCTGTTATCAGTTAAGATTGAGAAGCATTTAGGGTAAACATATATATACTTTAATCCTCACCTAAGGATATGTTTATTGATTTTAGAGAGAGAGAGAAAGGGAGGGAGAGGAACTTCCATGTGAGAGAGAAACTTCAATGGCTTGCCTCCCATATAGGCCCCAACCAGGGATCGAACTTGCAACCTAGGTATATGCACTGACCAGGAATCAAACCCACCACTTTTTCGGTGTATGGGGTGATGCTCCAACCAACTGAGCCTCCCAGCCAGTGCTAGGGAAAACATATTTTTGATGACTCAGGCTGTCCTTAAGGTTGCCATGTATTTGAATATTTATGTTAATGAATATTTTATAGCACATGGAATAGTGCTATTAAACTGTTACTTTTTTCTCTCATTTGACAATACTATTTGCTCTTTTGCATGCCTAGCACAGTTATTATAATATTAATAGATCTAATAGTAAAAACTATGTGTCCAAGCCTTATTCCAGAATATTATTGCTATAATCTCACGAAATATTATTGCTAATATTCACTACAATCTCAGTTTTCCTCCATTTTCCAGGAGAAGAAACTTAGGTCCCACAATTAGTTAAGTGGGAATGTAGAAATACAAACATGCGCTGTCTGCTCTACAGCTCTTGCTCTAACCACTAAGGGCTCTCAAGTCCAGGGTCATACAAATAAAGATCTTCACCTCAGTGCTTGAAGAAAGGTTTGTTATTTGTTGAATGTTTTTCCTTTTGATTTTTAAAACAAGTTCTGTAGTAACTTGCTTCAGAACAAAGAATATGAAATGGAATCACATCATAAATTTAAGCATGTTGTGATATTTTCACTAAATCAAAGCAAGGTTTATAATTAGATCATATCACCATTGTCAAGGAAAACAATTGTTGCCGTTTAAGTAATAAAATGTTTTGATTGCGACCATTGGTCTAAATGAATGAATTCTTTGGCAAGAGGGGTCCTGAATCAGTAGTGTTAAATATAATCAGGATGTACTCTTGTTATTCCGAAAAGTGATTCTCCTTGACAACTTGATGACATAAACAAAAAACAGTCATTCTTTCTAACCTTGATCATTGTTTGTCCTTCTTTTGGAATTATCCAATATTTACTCTATTACCATAACACGGCTAATAACAAAACAATTGATGAAATATTTTCCCTGAAAATTATGAGACTGAGTTTATTTTATCTCAGTTAATTCAGTCAGAGGCACTCTGGAAATTGATAACATCTTTGTCATCTCATAGGCACCTCTTTTGTAACTATCCAAGTCTTTGGAAAATTTATGCCATCTTTGAAGAGAGGAAGACCACAATGGTAACTGATACAGTCATCCATTTGTCACACTTTCCATCTGGTTTTACAGATCATGCCTGCACACCTGTGACTCATCAGCATGTTCCTACAGGAACCTCTGCTGCGATTTCCTTGTGCTTGCTGCATCTATTAACATAGCTACAATTATAATTCATCTTTCAGCTCAGATGGATAGCAACTCCTCTCTCCTGGCACAGTTTATTTATTCAAATTAAAGTTTAATTTCACTTGTAGCTTTGATAAAACGCTTACCCTCTGTTGATTTAGTCTTCTCAAATGTCCAAACATTTTTATAGTTTTACACATCTCTCATGCATGAAAAATTGAGAATGTGTGTGCTGATTTGCTAGAAATGAGTCATGCACTAAAATCATGCAGATTCCTTTGTGCTATTAAAACCACTTAAGTGCTATAAGCAGAGAAGAAAAATAGGCGGAGTTGGCCTGAAAGGAGGTGTTTTCAGTGGCAATGAGCTCTTTAAAGTGTAATTGTTATGAAGGAAAAGCCTAGCTGAGCATTGCATATATTTTAAAAATATGTGCTAGACCGGAAAGAGGCTGTAGCATTCCCTAAACCATTTTTGATTTCTATATTTTGGAACATGGACAACATGCTGGGTTATGCTGAAGATTGAAATAGATCACAATTTTTTAGGAAAGTTATAGATTACTTTGTCATATACCTGATGACAATTATACGGATATTTAAGGATACTAATGAAAAATAGTGAAGGGACAACAAGTGTTTTAATATTCGTTAATGAAGGGCAACTTTGCATTAAAATTTGGGGACAAGAATAATAAACATAGCTAACATTTAGTATGTGCTTACTACACACCATTCTGCAAAACAAATGTAAACAGCAAATACAAAGAAATCATCTGATCCTCTCAGCAGCCTCATGGGGTCAATGTGATTATCACTTTCATTTTATAGATGAAGAGATTGGGGCCCAATAAGGGTCCATAACCTGTCCAGGGTTTCATAGCTAGTAAATGCCTAATCCAGGATTCAAACCTACTCTAGGACCCATGTGCTTAAACTGTATGCTATGAAATATAACTGGTGTGATGAGTTACAAAAGGCTTATGTGACATTTTTGTCGTAGGTTTGTTGTGAAAAGTAAAGTGATGAATCTAAAATGCTTAGCTCAATACCTGGAAAATAAAAGAAAAAAGTGAGAAAACCCTCCCAAATGTTCTTAGTTTAAAGAGTGTCGTAGGCACCTTTGAATTGTCATTCTTCTGATCCTTGGTTACCATGTACTTTTTGCCTCCAGTGTGTTTCATAACACAGATTGGATCTAACATAGTAAGTTTGGGAACATGGGGGCATCATGCAGATATTTTTGAGTTATACTGCAGTTGGAATGGGAGCTCACATACTTGTAAAAGAACAAGCTTTCTCACATACGGCATAGGGACACTTGACTGCATGGTTTGAACTCCACATTGATTTGGTTTCTTGATGATGAACTTCAGTGGCTTGACCTTACTGTCGGTGACATAGATTTTGTTTTCTTTTTATGTGTTCTGCAGAATTTGCTCAGGGATGTTTAGATGTGATTTTGTACATTTTGATTAACCAGTTATCTTATAACAGTGAGATATGTATAGCTGTAAAACACCTTTGATGCTGGAATTCCAGCAAGAAAAATATCTTTGCGCTGGCCTATGTCCTTAGGAATAAATAACCGGTTATTATAGATGTGAGTATTATAAAGGAAAATAAAATAACTAAAAAAATTATAAAAAATGATTAAAAAGATAAATTTAAGTGTTAAATTCATACAGGGTAATGACATAGTTTCAGACAAATAATTCAAAACAAAATAAAGGGAAATTTATATCTACACTAATAAAAGAGAAAAATGGTAATTGGCGTACGACCGCTACCCTTCCGATTGGCTAATCAGCGTATCCTTATGCAAATTAACTGTCAGCCAAGATGGCGGCCGGCAGCCAGGCAGCTGGAAGCGAACATGAGGCTTGCTTGCTCCAGTGACTGCAGATTCCAATGTTCCCCACCTGCCTTGCGGGCCTCTGAGCTGGCAGTTTGAAACATTCTAACAAATATAGCCGGCTGGGATCTCAGAGCTGAAGTTATACATTGTTTCGATTATAGAACGGCAAACAAACCAGCAGCGGAAGCCTCAGAGCTAGAGCCAGAGCTAAAGCTGGCCCAGAAGAAAAAAAAAAAAAAAGAAAAAAAGGAGTGGTTGGGAGCTTCAGTCAAAACCCCTAGCCTGAAAGCAGCCCTCAGCCCCTCACCCAGACTGGCCAGGCACCCCAGTGGGGACCCCCACCCTGAAGGGTGTGTGACCAGCTGCAAACAGCCATCATCCCCTCATCCAGGCTGGCCAGGCACCCCAGTGGGGACCCCCACCCTGATCCAGGACACCCTTCAGGGCAAACCAGCCAGCCCCCAGGCCTCTATCCTATATAGTAAGAGGGTAATATGCCTCCCAGCACAGGGATCAGCGGAGCCACGAGGCCTCCTGGCACCAGATCAGCATGACAGGGGACGGCGCCCAAACCTCCTGATCTCCCTGCAGCTCTGTGTGTGACAGTGTGTGGCGTCCCAACCCCCTGATCGGCCCTGCTCTGTGTGTGACAGGGGGTGGTGCCCCAACCACCCCCCCCTCAACGGGCCCTGCTCTGTGTGTGACGGGGTAGAGCCATAACCTCCCCATCGGCCCTGCCCTGAGTGTGACAGTGGTGGCGCCCCAACCCCCTGATTGGCCCTGCTCTGTGGGTGACAGGGGGCTGTGCCCTAACTCCCCTATCGGCCCTACTCGCCCTACTCTGTGCGTGACAGGGGGGAGCTCCCCAACCCCCTGATGGGCCCTGCTCTGTGCATGAGAGGGGGAGCTCCCCAACCCCCTGATGGGCCCTGCTCTGTGCGTGATGGGGGGGGGGGGGCAGTGCCCCAACCCCCTGATTGGCCCTGCTCTGTGAGTGACAGGGGGCAGTGCCCCAACCCCCTGATGGGCCCTGCTCTGTGAGTGACAGGGGGCAGTGCCCCAACCCCCTGATTGGCCCTGCTCTGTGCATCACAGGGGGTGGCGCCGCAACCTCCCCATTGAACCTGCCTTGAGTGTGACAGGGGGTGGTGCCCCAACCCCCCAATCAGCCCTACCCTGAGCGTGACTGAGGGTGGCATCGCAACCTCCCAATCCGCCCTGCTCTGTGCATGACAGGGGGCTGCACCTAGGGATTGGGCTTGCCCTCTGCCACTCAGGGGCAGGCCTAAGCCAGCAGGTCGTTATCTCCTGAGGGGTCCCAGACTGCGAGAGGGCACAGGATGGGCTGAGGGACCCCCTCTTCCCCCCCCCCCCCCCCAGTGCACAAATTTTTGTGCACCAGGCCTCTAGTTTTAATATAAAGGTATAAGTACGAAAGGTAGAAAATGTGTCTAAACAGAGAAGGCATCTAACCTGACATGACAATGCAGTATATAAAGGATCATGTAGTTTACATGTCATAGTTGGGTGTCAGCTTCTCTAGTACTATGCACATGCTTGAACATGCAGGTCAATTACTTATTAATGCCAGTGGAGTATGAAGGCTCCACATAGAAAATATAGAACAAAATCACCATTTTGTTGTAGAATACAATTATTAGCTTTGTAAAACTATTTACGAGGAAAATAAAAACTTAATTCAACCAAGTTAAATTACACGTTGTAGGAACACACACAGACACACACACACACACAAAGGGTGTCCCCCCAAAATGTATATACTCTTTGAATAATTATTAATTCAAATAAGTTAAATCTGAAAAGAAAGGTCAGTTGAGCTATCAGATGGTAAGTGGGGGCGGGGGGACACCCTCTATATATGACATAGTCCTTTTCCTGTAGCAGTGTTAGTTAGGAAGATAGACATGTGCATATTAGTAGATAATTTATTGAGATAAGTGTTGTCATAGAGGAACAAAGTGTGCTAGTGATATACTGGGAGTAGATAGAGATTATTTCTGGGTGGGAAGATATGGGGATGCTGTTTGGACTAGGTGGTTTTTGAGGTGGACTTTCAAGTATGGATAATTGATAGGGAGATATTTTATTACATGCAGAGAGTTTCCAAGCTTAAGGAAAGATTTATGGACAATTTCAGAGGGCAGGAGATATAAGGGGGTGACTGGAGCCATAAAGTGTTGAGATAAACTGATAATAGAGATATGCAAGACGTTGCTGAAGACTTTCCTGCCAGCCTGGGTAGTTGGGGAAATGGCTGTGTTAGAAGGACCACAAACAGCTTACATATGTATAAAAAATTTGATGTTGCTAACATCAGCATTCAAGATGGTAGACTGAGAATATGTGTCACAGCCCCTGCTGTCTCAAATCCTGTAATATGTCAGAAGGAAATGTATGTGTACACACACACACACACACACACACACACACACACACAGGTCTGGAAAACAGGAAATGGTCTATCAGTTAACCCAGAAATTGTGAGCAAATTCTAGAAAATAGGAACTAAATAGAACTGTATTCATAAGGGAAAAAACAAACAAACACAGTTCCAAATGCTTTCAAGAAAAATTAATAAGCATGAGAAGCATGTCAGTGAAACTCCTAGCTTAGAGGAACACATTAAAGGGACGGGAAGCGAATGAGCCAATGGCACAGTATGTAGTCCCTGAATTTAAGAAATTATGTAAGTATAAAATAAACTGCATTTAAGTCATTGAATTGGTTAAAAAACTGTAGAATCCACTATGGAAATAAAAACGTAAGGATTACCATTAGAAAAATAGTAAGCAAATGTAAATTCCAAATCATTAAAGGAAGAACTTGCCCTCCAGAAATATAAAAACCTGTTCTATAAGTGTAATAATTAGATCACTATCTTATATGTTATCAGTGTAAGAAAAGACAACTGAAAGAGTCGTGTAGGTTCTCTCTGGGAATGGATTCATGTCGACATAAGTATTTGTCAATTAGCTTGCCATTTGGAAATAATATTTTATCTCAAAGTGTTAATAATGCTGGCCTCTGGTAAGAAAATTGGAGTAAGGGAATCTTGAAGTGAAAATTATACTTTTCAAAAATATGTGTTTTTGATGATTTTTATAAGACTGTTTTCAGGCATCACTTAAATAAACATTTAAAAGGAGAGATAAGGAACAAGTTTGAGAGGGCAGCCTCTTTTGACTTGTCACACATAACTAAACTAGTCATTTGCTTTTTCCTACAAGGAACATAATACAGCAGTGAAAATATTGTGCTTTAGCCCTGGCCAGTGTGACTTGGTTGGACATTGTCCTGTGCACCAAAAGGTTGCTGGTTTGATTCTGGTCTGGTCAAATGCCTGAGTTGTGGGCTCAATCCCCAGTAGGGGGTGTGCTGGAGGCAGCCCATTGATGTTCAGCTCTCACATCAATGTTTCTCTCTCCCTCTCCCTTCCTATCTCTCTAAGAATCAATTTAAAAATCATTTAAAATTATTGAAGACCTATGAGGCCTGCTATGTTAAAAAAAGTATATTGTGCTTTCTACATTAGCAGAGTTAAAGTTTTATGTTATTACATTGAAAAACAGTATGAAAAGTATATTTATGTGTGGAGTTCAAATATTGTTATTTCACTTTGAAATTATCATTTTTATCTCTAATTGGCAATACAAACTTGGAAGTTTAAAGTTTTTTTCATAAACACCTAACTCAAACCCACTGCAAAGGAAGTCCTCTTAATCCTAAGTTACTTTCTGTGCAGCTCAGTGGCTGCCACACTTTAGGCACACAGTAAATATTATGAGTAGAAATATATCAAAATAGTTTGATATAATTAAATTCTAGGTTTAAGTCTTATTTTAGTCCTTGCTCTGACTTTGAGCAAATTACTTTAACCTCAGTTTTTTCATCTGTAAAATGGAGATAAAATTACCCATCTCTCCCTAACCAGTTTGGCTCAATGGATAGAGCGTCGGCCTGCGGACTCACGGGTCCCAGGTTCGATTCCGGTCAAGGGCATGTACCTTGGTTGCAGGCACATACCCAGTAGGGAGTGTGCAGGAGGCAGCTGATGGATGTTTCTTTCTCATCGATGTTTCTAACTCTCTATCTCTCTCCCTTCCTCTCTGTAAGAAATCAGTAAAATATATTTAAAAAAATTACCCATCTCAGAGGATTGTTTTTTGAAATGATAAAATGAAAATACTCAGTACAGTACTTTGCACCTAACAAATAATATTCATGAAATGTTAGCTACTATTTTTGGAAGTGATTATCCAATAATTTTTCAAACATGGACAAAGAAATGTATGAGTCTTCTCTGTCCATATTGTATAGGACTTTACCTTTACACAGATCCCCCAGAGAATAAGAACTTAATATTTCTTGGCCCCTATTAGGAGATATACAAAGATAGCCCCAATGCACACAATGACAAGCTGCTGCCAGTCCACTTGTTTGCATTCCACATTGTCCTAGAATTCTGCAGCCACACTGCTTGTCTTGATCTTATGTCCACTTGTCACCATTGCTAGGACTGACAGCATACAGTGGCCCAACGGGAATGATGCTAAAGTTACGCCTTTTCAGACATCAAGAATTCCAGCATCCAGTGCTTTGAAGTAAATCCTCTGAAAGAGTAATTTTTTCTCTGCTCTATTGCATCAGAAAATTACTGCACCTCCCTCCTTCTCGCCCCTCCTCCGCGCCCCCGTTGAGGCCTGCTAGCACGCTGGTAAAATCCTCTGCAGATATTGACCTGAGAGGAGCTGTGACATTGAAACAACACAGGAATTTAGTTGACTTATTTATACAAAGGAGATAACCAACTAATTGACAGTTTAGCTCTTTAGAAAATTATTTTTATGGGTGTAGCATTGATATCTACTCAAAGTAATGATGTGAAAGCCCCCAGTGGCCCAAAGCAACCAGGAGAAGTTAGTGGCAGAACAATGCAATGAAGTACATGGACCGCATGTAGCAGCAGCCCATGTTCTAGACCTGACTACTTCAGATAGTTTCCACCCAAGGGTCTTACCTCTATTTTTCCACTGCTTTCAAATATCTGAACTCTCTACCTAGAGTTTCTGTGAGTGGCAAATAAAATAGTGCTGTAGAAATATTCATAGCCTCTAAACACTTATTAGTTAAATATTAACTCTATTGAGATCTCACAAGTACAAGAAAGTGCTTATCTATACTAATAAAGAGATAATATGCTAATGGTCTATACACCATAACTGTAACGCCCAGGTCACTAGCATATTAGCTGGGGTGTTGCTCCAGAGACAGGGCGGAAGTGGGGAGGCGCCCAGAGAAGGGACCAGCCGGAGGCGACTGGAGGGACTGAGGGTGGGGCTTGAAGTGTCCAGAGAAGGCCAGAGGGTTTGGGGGCTAGGCCAGGCACGCTGGAGCTCTGCATGGACAGGTTTGGGTGTTAAGGCAGGGCTGCAGGTGGGTGGGCCTAGCCTCTCGATTTCCAATCTCGCGCTGGGCTCCTAGTTCTGTATAATTAAGGGACACTGCCAAGGTATAACTCTGTGCCCTTGACCCTTGAACTACTTTGATCTTTGTGGAGCCACTTACTTGTGGATATTTTTTCAATAAAGACTGTACATGTGTTTTCTCTTCCATATGATTTTCTTATGTTATTTTCTCTAGTTTGCTTGATTGTAAGAATTATAGTCCATAAAACATATAACATACAAAATGTGTGTTGGTAGACTATGTTATCTGTAAGGCTGTTAATAATTAAGTCGTGAGCAGTCAAAAGTTTTACACAGGCTTTGGACTGCTAGGGGGTGGTCAGTGTCCTAACCCCGGTGTTGTTCGAGGGTCATCTGTAAATGCTAGGAAGTTTGCTAAAATGGATTAGATGCTGAACAAAATGTAACCTTCTCTTAATAGATTAAGGCCATTGTCATTGTACATCCTCATGACCATGAATTCTGTAAGACCAGAATGATTTTTTTTTTATTCTGAAGGGTACCCTCAAAGCCCAAAATTGTTGCTCATAAACATTTGCAGAGTAAATGAATAAATAAAAAAAAAGACATCTAAAATGCACTCATCACTTCCTTCAATTTTGTCTCATCTAATGTGTCATGCCTTTGGCAATCACAGATACATTGTTTTGCACCACACACACACACACACACACACACACACACACACACACCACCTGCCACACAATTTTAGCACCAAGCAATGTTCACGCCAGTACTTTGAGCAAGGTATCCTTTCTTTACTCGGTGGGTAAAGGCAGGCAGAGAGTCTGTAAAGCCTTTGGTGCAGAACAGGATTTTCTCTCCACATCAGTTTCAGATGATATCTGCGATCAAAGGGACATATTCTGCTCGTGTGCTTCCTCTGTACTTCAGAACCGGCGGTGACCGGGAGGGTGCACGCGTGCCCTTCAGTGGTTGCCTGGAAACTTTGCCGCACAAGTGTCAACTTCCCTTCACGGCTCTCAGGGAGAAGGAGCCTCGCAGGGAGCTCTCGACTTTGTAGAGGGGAAAGAAAAGGTCCTTGTGTGTTTAAAACAAGTGTCTCACCAGGGGATAATGGTCGAGCTGTGGGTTATAAATGATGCATTTTGTTCTTTTCGTCTTGCTCATGGCACAAGGCGGTGGGGGGTGGGGGGAGTTCATCTCTGGCTCATCAGAATACTGTGACATTTCTCCTTCCACAGGAAGATTTTCAGTCACAAGCTTCTGCAGCAACCCACACCAAATTTAACAACTGTGAAACTGCGGGGTCTCATTAAAACCCTGCTTCGACCTCTATTCTTTTAGGTACCTCACTGAAACTAGAACATACGCACAGACCCTCACGAAAATTGGCTATTAATTTCCAGTGTCATTTCTTTAGAAACACATCTACTACTTAGGATGCAAATCAAATAGCCTTTGGTTCTTGTTCCGTTAAAAGTATTTTGTGTTGGCCCAGCCCGCGTGGCTCAGTGGTTGAGCGTCAACCTGTGAACCAGGAGGTCACGGTTCAATTCCTGGTCAGGGCACATGCCCTGGTTGCAGGCTCAATCCCCAGTGTGGGGCATGCAGGAGGCAGCCAATCAATGGATCTCTTCATCATTGATGTTTCTATCTCTCTCTCCCTCTTCCTTTCTCTCTGAAATCAATAACAATGTATTAAAAAATATTTTGTGTTGCTAGCAGCACAATTACATCTAAGCTATCAGTTTTGTTAGGTCTATGCGCTTTAAAAAGGACAAGCTTCAGAAAGTTTCCGTGGAAATTAATGTATTTTGAAGGCTATTTGGAAATAGGATAAAGGTGGGAGGGCTTTTCTGTACCAGTCACCTGATATGTATGCTGTGAATATTAAGCTTGAATTAAAACCATATGCCGTTTAGGTTTAAATGGTTATTTGACAGGAGAGATTTTTGCTCTGCAGGTTGCATGTTCTGTGTGTAAAAACTAGAGTGGTGACTCGGTCAATGTCAAATCAATAGGAATAAGGATTGTGTAACTCAATTTTCAAATATAGAGTCGTAGGTGGTTAGGTGATATGATTCCCATGTCCTCACTGAGATTAAATTGATTTTGTAATTTTTATGCAAATAGGCATAGCATATAGAATTTAATATCCCTCGGTTGCTACAGATATGTTACATAACACATATGTCCCAAGCATCCAAAGGAGAGACTGGTACAGTGCAGTGCACAAAAGCCTTTTAAGAAAACTGCCCTGACAATCGTGTATGCCTACAAGCAGTGTAGTTGGCTTACAGATAAAATAACACATTAAAAAAGTGAGAAAAAATTAATAGGAGCCAAGGTGGTAATACATACATCTTCCAAAAGTAAGTTGTGTATATTTGCTCTCCCTCTTATCTCTTGGTAACGTGGGCTCCGTCATGTTCTTTATATACAGGGTGTCCCCCAAAAAATGTGTACACACTTTACCAGCTGATAGCTCAATTCTGAAAATGAAATGTGTTTTAACAAACACTGCCTTTATACATATTCAAAATGTGTATATACATCTTTTCGGGACACCCTATAGATAGCAAATTGCCTCCATTTTACCAGCTGTGAGACCTTCCCTGTGGTCTTTCATCTATACCTCAGTTTCTTCATCTTTAAAATGGTGAGAGCAGTATGTATTCCACGGGATTGTTATAGGGATTAGATGAATGAATATTTGTAAATTGCATAGGACAGTCCTGGGGCTTAGGAAGTGGTACAAGAATTTGATAAAAAAAAATAGCGTGTGTCAATCTGAGCATACTCCAGACTTCAGAAATGCCACAAGCAGGGTTCCTAGGGACCAGGAATGATTCAGCTTATGCAGTCACTGGGTATTTTGTTGGTGTCAGCCCGCACCAGGGATATTTTTTCCATTGATCTTAGAGAGAGTGGAAGGGAGGGGTAGGGGAGAGCAGAGAGAGAGAGATCGTTGTGAGAGAGAGATCAATTGGGTGCCTCCCGCACGAGCCCTGATTAGGCCAGTGATCAAACCTGCAACCCAGGTAGGTGCCCTTGACCGGGAATCGAATCCAAGATCCTTCGGTGCTTGGGCCTATGCTCTAACCCAGTGGTTCTCAACCTGTGGGTCGCGACCCCTTTGGCGGTCGAACAGGGGTGGCCTAAGACCATCCTGCATATCAGATATTTACATTACAATTCATAACAGTAGCAACATTACAGTTATGAAGTAGCAACGAAAATAATTTTATGGTTGGGTCACAACATGAGGAACTGTATTTAAAGGGCCAGAAGGTTGAGAACCACTGCTCTAACCCCTGACACACTGGTCAGGGTGATATTTTTGAAAGTATATTCTTCTTCTTCAATCTGTGAACTATCAAGGATTTTACTTAAAACTCTAAGAGTCTCCACTTTCACAGATGCTACCTGGCAACTGGTCAGGGTAGAGGGAACATCACCCTTACTCTCAGACAGAAGTATCCATTTAAAAAATACCCGACCATAGTACTCCTTTTGTTTTTTTGTTTTTCAAAAAGTGGATTTAGAAAGGGTCTGTGTGGATGCAGAAAAATGGGCAGATTGCGATTGGGTAGAACTTTATCAAGTTCCACAGAACACATCAATTAGAGCTGAACCAATGATTGAGCCTCCTTAGAGGGCCCCGACCTCGGCCAGGTGCCTCCTTTTAATGCCCTCTATTAAGGTGCTGCAGGCCGTTAAGATTGGGATTTTAGAGCTCTGTTGCTGGTTCTTCGGTTTTTGCTGGACTTGAGACCTCACTCTTCAAAGTGTTCCAGCATCAGCATCACCTGGGAGCTATGTCAGGAACACAGAGTCTCAGGACCCCTACACTGACAGAAACAGTCCCATTTTAAAAGCATCCAGCCTGGACTTCCGGCGAGATGGTGCAGTAGGTAAGTGCTCTGCTCACCTTCCCCCACAATGACATCAAAATTACAGCTGAATTATGGAGCAGCCATTATTGAGAACCCCCTGAAGACGAGCTGAACAGAAATCCTGTAAGTAAGGCTGTAAAGAAGAAACAACAATGAGACTAAGGGGGAGGTGGTGGGGGGGAGCGGGGAGACGCAGAATGGGCAGGCTCCACACCGCGGTGTGGCTATGACGGATCTGGAGGGGCATCTCGATTCAGCTGCGAACAATGTGTGGCGCCTCGTATAAGAACTAGCATTGTGTGTTTGTAGGATGTTAGAGCTTTCAAGCACTTACACGGTCAGCTCATCCAACCCCTTCATTTTCTAGTTTTGTGGCTTTAGGAGATGGTTGTTCAGGACTGGCTGGGAGCCGGGCTTTCACACTCTGTGTTGCGTTGACCAAGACGGGTCGGATATGGTCCTCGCTCTGGAAGTGTCTTCAGAGGGGCAGAGAGAATGTGAGCTAGTTGTCAAACAGAGTGTGCAGGCTGCTCTCCAGTAGATGCAGAAAGCTGCCGAGAAAGCCCTGCGCCTGGCGGGGGAGAAACCAACCAGGCAGCCTCCCCAGGCCCAGGCCCAGGCCCTTGAGTTTGGGCCTTAAAGGATGAGTGAGTGTTTCCAGAGATCTGGGGGGACCCCTGAGATTCTGCCTTTCTAACAAACGGATAGGGCCATGAAGGAAACCTAACGTTCTTAGCAAGTACCACTAACTGGATGGCTTACACAGATACTTCTTTCCTCACATTTCTGGAGGCTGGAAGCCTGTCTGATCTGGCAAGGGCCCTGGTGTTGGCTGCAAATAGCTACCTCGCTGCTTGTGGGTAGAGAAGGGGAGAGCTCTGATTTATCTCCCTCATATTATCCAGACACCGGTCCCATTGGCTTAGTGCTGTACCCTTATGAACTCATTTAACCGTAATTACCTCCTAAAGACCCTATCTCCAGATGTAGTCACATTGGGGGTTAAGGCTTCCACATGAATCCCAGGGGTCACAATTCAGTTCATAGGCACCGGGAACCATTCACGGAGACACTAGTAAATGCAAGATGCTGTACTAGGTGCTGAGCTCTACAATATATAGGTACCAACCTAGGCCGTAGGCAAGCCTAACTTGTTAGAACAATATTCAAATGTGATGGCATCTGCCACAGTAGATGAGATTTTATTTAAATTCCCTATGATTATTGTTCAATATATTAAATGATATTTGTTTTAAATTTTATTTTTATTTAAGTATAGTTGGCATATAATTCAATATTGGTTATATTAGTTTCAGGTGCACAATATAGTGATTCAGCATTTTGGTATCTGTTACTGTGATCACCCCACTAATTCTAGTCATCTTCTCTCACTATAAATTTATCACAATGTTGTTGACTATGTTCCCCTTCCCTTTACACCCATCACCCCACCCCCCCCTCCCTTCTGGTAACCATCCCTTTGAGCTCTGTTTCTGTGCATCTGTTTTTTGTTTAGTTTGTTTGTTTGTTCTGTTTTGATATTTGGTGGAAGGGAGGGAGGACTGGATGAAAGAAGTTGAAGGAATTAGCCCAAAACCATTGATACATAACACAGAGACACAGTCACCAGTGTGGTGATAGCCAGAGGGAAAAGGGAGTGGGGGTAGGAGGAGGTGGGCAACAGGAGGGGAACTAGGCATGGAAAGAGACTTTGCTTGGGGTGATGGGTGCACGATGCAACGTGCAGACCATGTTTTATTGAGTTGCACTCTTGAAACCTGTATGGTTTAGTGAGCTAAAGTCACCCCAATAAATTCAATTAAAAAATAAAAGTAGCATCTTGAAGAATGCAGTCCTTTCAGTGATAGCAGTCTGAATTAGGGAGGTGTTTATAAAAGCTACCCCTGAGGTTCAGGGATGCGAGTTACTGATGCAGCAGCAATCAGGTTGGGAAGCACTGTTGGTTGAGGGGGTCACACTCTTCCTGTACCTAATTTCCCACTTCCGTAAACTTCCTGTAGCTGCTGTAGCAGAGTACCACGGACTGGGCCGCTGAACGCAGTAGAGCTGATGTGCTCACCATTTTGGAGGCGAGTAGTCTGAAAGCAAGGTGTCAGCAAGGCCACGCTCCCTCTGAGATCTGTGGGAGAATCTTCCCTTGCCTCTTCCGAGCGCTGGTGTGTTCCTCACTATCCTTGGCATTTCTTGGTTTGTAGATGCATCACTCCAGTCTTTGCTTCAACATCACGTGGCCTTCTCCCTGTGTGTGTCTGTCTTCCCATGGCCATCTTCCTATAGTAAGAGCACCAGTCATGTGGAATTAGGCCACAGCAGCGTACTCCACTCGGACCTCATCTTACCTTAAACACTCTTTTTCTAGTAATGTCAAAATTTTGAGGTATTGAGCATTAGGGTTTCACATACCATTTTTGGGAGGGGTGGCACAATTTAACCCATAGCATCTCTGAAAAGAAAATAGCTTAAGAATCATTTTCTAAAGAAGGGAAAATCTTTTGTTTTGACAAATATATGCAAGACAAAATAGCTACCCATTTTTCAAACTTTTTTATAGATGTCTAGATAAAAATACTTAAGGTATTAATGGTTTCCATAAAAATAAAATTCCAAAGGACTTTTCTGCAGCTATAGTGGGTCATAAAAAATGTTCATTACTGTTCCTGTCGATAGCTTAAAAATCAAATTTTTATTCTATACCATGTAATTAAAAATTATTACAGAAAGAATGCCTTGTTTTATATATTAATGTAATTCCATAAGCCACATTTTAAAATATTTCTAGGTTTCCTAGTTGCAAGGTCAGGATTGAATCACAGAAAACATTTCTTTCCACCATAAATTAGTATACACACACATATGTGATTGTGACTAATTCAAATGCTATTGATTTTTTAGTAGTACTATTCTAGAGTCATAAGACATGATTCTTAATTCTTCTAAAAGAAATCATTATTTACATGTTTTAAAAAGCTACCAGGAATGTTAAAATTTTTCAACATGGCAATATTTTCCGTGATCTTATTGAAAAAAAAAAAATGCTTACCTGCACACATAATTATTTTTCTCAATTTTCTTGTGGAATAAAAAAGATAAAACAACATTGACAGATTCTTGTTGAGTAAATGTAGTGATTGTGCATTTTGTGTTCAGGTTAAATAATTGTGCTGACTGAATAACTGGGGGTACGAAGTACCTACTCTGCCGTGCATAATGCTAACTCATTGTGGCAGGTTTACAGGGGCTGTGGAAGAAACTAGAAAATAAGAGTAATCACAATAGCATGAGGTGGTTATGACAGTAAGAGGTACAGGATGTAGCTGCTAAAATCCCAATATTGGAGGATGTGTGTGTGCACTGGGAAAAGAGGCATGTCTGTATTGTTGCATCAGTATTCAGAAACATACCCTTTTTATTATAAATTCTTGTAATGCTCCAGAAAATTGAAGAACGTGTAGAATTCACCAATCTGATTCATGTGTAGAAGGAACAAATGAGCTTCGAATATATTTTGTGACATTTATATTACACAAACCTAACCAGGTAAAAGACGCCATGTGAAATACAGGTAACCTGAAACTGCTTTCCTTAAATACGACAGAAATAAGACTAGAAACATATTTGCCTTGTGTATCTTATAATTCTCATCAACAGCGTTTAATCAGACCAGCCAAAAAAAAAAAAAAAAAAGGAGTATTCAAAAGAAAGAATGTGTGCAGGTTTTAGTGAAAGCTATAACCGTGTAGACAGGACTCTCTCCAGGGAGTCAAGATGTACTCCAACCCCAGCTGGTTTGGCTCAGTGGCTAGAGCATCAGCCTGCGGACTAAACGGTCCTGAGTTCGATTCCAGTCAAGGGCACATGCTGGGGTTGCAGGCTCCATCCCCAATAGGAGGTGTGCAGGAGGCAGCTGATCAGTGATTTTCATTATTGATGTTTCTACCTCACTCTTCCTCTCCCTTCCTCTCTGATATCAATAAAAAATATTTTTAAAAAAATTTAAAAAAAGATGTACTCCAGAATTAGTAAGGGCTAACCAAAGATATCAAGCACAAACTTTCTTTCCCAACTGCTGATTGACCAGAAATGTTTGACTTCTTAGGTAATTAAAAAAAAAATTAGAAGACTTCTTATGCATCTGGAAGAGTTTTATGTAAAAAATAAACAAACAAACAAAAAACATGCAACATATTTCTGGAGAGTTTATAAGCTATATTATACCAGTTACTATCACAATTTGTCTTATGAGATTAGTAGAACAGAGAAAAATCTATTAATAACCCTGCAAGCAACTCCCAGGTATTACTCCCTAAACTCCTTAAGCCCTTATTCGTCTCCCCTCCTTCTCCAGTCCCTCCCTCTCCTCTTCCCTTTCATTCCCTTTCGTTCTTTCCAGCCTTCCCAACTAGAGAAGGTACCCTGTATAAGAGGGGGGCTGTTTTCTCGGAGGGAATGGCCTGAGGATGAATGAGAGGGAGTCAGAAAGAGAGAGAAGAATATTCGGGCAGAAATGACAGCCTGTGCCTTTCCCTGGCACCTGTGAGAGGCTCAGCGAACATAAATGTGGCAGGAACACAAAGCAAGAGAACAGGGGAACAGCCAGACCTTGGAAGAGATGTTAAAATGTTACTTTTGTCTTAAGAGCAATTTGAAGATAATATGTTTTTGAGCAAGGGGTGCTGGAGGAGATGATGGGATCATTACAATTTGAAAACGATTGCTTTGGCCAAAGTGTGGAGAACAGAATGGAGGAAGTCCGAAGTATGCCTTCTTCTAAAAGACCGAAGGAAGATGTGTCTGTGGAGTCACAGCATGTTTTCAGAGATTGTTGACATTGAAATTGTAAGATGGCATCCTCCTTATACATGCTGTATCTCCTCAGACACAGAATTTGGCTCTTACAATTTTCCCCACAATGTTCAAATAAGGTCTTGAATCAAACGTATGAAGGCATTTCCTTGGGGAATAAATAGACTGGAAATTCCGTGGCTTTGCCATTGGCCTCCTGCCCATTCAATAAATAACTACTTTACTTCTAGGATCCAGATTTCCATAGAAGTCTTCATAATTCCCAGTCTGTTTCCCAGTAACCTTGTTTTTATGTAGTACACATACAGGCCCACAGTTGCTGTTATTTTATGAATGCCTGCTACTTAAGGCAGACTGGCTCCATACACATCTCCTATGAGCTGATGGTCCAAAAATGAGTCCCAATTCTGAATGAGTAAAGTGACAGCCACTATTGAACCCAAGGATGAGTGCTATCAGCAGAGAAGACTGCTGAAGACGGTTTTTAACATTTTCTCCTATGTTGTGCGTAATAAACAGGATGTCCACATGTCCTCCATCACACACGTAGGGTATTTTGTTTGCTTTGGAGACAAGCTGACCTTGGTATTACAGTCTACAGTTTGGATTCTCTGGATAACAATCCTTTGATTTTTCTGGGCTTCCTTTCAGCATTTCAAATAAATTGTAAAGTCAGTCTCAGGCATAGAAGGACTGTGTGGTTCTCTGAAAATTCTAGTGTCTACCTTCACCTGATTATTTTAACCTCCCCGCTTCCTCAGACGTTCAGCCCTGGAGGGAGAGGTGGGCTCTGTCTGCCTTCTGCTTAGAGCAGCGGTTCTCAATCTGTGGGTCGTGACCCCTTTGGGGGTCGAATGACCCTTTCACAGGGGTCGCCTAAGACCATCGGAAAACACATATATAATTACATATTGTTTTTGTGATTAATCACTATGCTTTAATGATGTTCAATTCGTAACAATGAAAATACATCCTGCATATCAGATATTTACATGACGATTCATAACAGTAGCAAAATTACAGTTATGAAGTAGCAACGAAAGTGATTTTATGGTTGGGGGTCACCACAACATGAGGAACTGTATTAAAGGGTCGCGGTGTTAGGAAGGTTGAGAACCACTGGCTTAGAGTCATTCATAAGCATGTTCATGGGATGCTGGAGATGTATGTTCATGGACGTTCGTATTCAAAAATGACCACCCTGTGACATTACTTTTAACTCTTTATGACTGCTTGTTTTCAAAATTAGGAATTTGATTTTACTTTTCATATATTCAGTATTTTTTTTATGTCGGTATGACTGTGCACAGTTTTATAAAATTTTCATTAGAGATGAGTACTTGTCTGCACAGGCAGTCGAATTCTGGAGAGTTAGGAAATATTTCAAAGTTTTAATGAGCCATAGGTTGGGTTAAAAGAAAGATGCAGTTTGATATCGCATGATAGTTTAAACAAAAATTCTACATAGTAATAGATCTTGAGTAAATTATGTATTAGTTAGTCCTCAGTTCTTAAAGAATGAAATGTAACCCGGCTTCTGAAGACACCAGGTCATATTGGGAATATTGCCATTTTAATTTTACTACTTAATAATGAATGTGGTCTGTTTTAATATTTATGTTCATTTTTTCCATACCACCAATTTCTTTAGTCTCAAGGTAGCATTATCGGTAGTACATTTCTGATGATCTTAAAAGGAGAAGCGAGTTGTTTATAAGTAAGGCTTGATGTTTTCTTGCCAAGTTTCTTTTCTCCCTCCTGTCGCCCTTCTATTTTTCAAGATTTACTGTGGAATTCTATCCTTTTTTTGGTTGTTTTTAAATGCTCTACTCCTCTAGTTGAAGGTCAGGGGGCCTTTCATAATGTTCAGTAAAGAAAACAGATTTCTGTTAAGAACTACTTTCATTTGCACCAAGATAGTGGGGGCTCTGTCCATGTTACAAACAATGAAAATTCCTTGAGATGGTTCGAAAGACATATTTATGGACACAGGACACATTGTTGGCGTCCAGTGCTGTTTTCAGTGATGAGCTCTGAATGAGATAGCCAGGAGATCACATACCTTTAGCATGATTAGTGCGAGGGAGACTCATGCGAAGTCACGGGGGCAGCCAGGGAAGAACGGGTGTTAGGAAAGAGGAGTGAAAGGACCAAGCTCCCTTCTGGAGCCCGTGGGAGAACTTTGGAATGCGCCAATAAAATGGACATTTGAAAGTGGCCAAATCATCCTGCTCCAGATAAAAAAAATCTTCCCTTGAGCCGTAATGTATCAGTTGTGGACTTTCCCCTTGCTACTTACTTTATGGTGATTGTGTTTTCTACATCAGTATAATGGGTGACCGCCATCTATTCTTAAAATCAGAGGGATAGAAAAAGGTTTTTAAAGTTCTTTGAGTTGCTATCTTGGATTGTGTAAAATCGTGGCTCCACAGTCGTTCCGTTATAAAAATCCTTAAAATGAAAACCCACCATAATCTTATTTTTGTAGATAAGGTCTTACTATGGTTGATCCCAAGACAGTGGTAATTCCTGGTTTTCTACTTCTTTTGAGGGGCCTGTTGGCAATTCTTCCTTTGCTTAAGTCCAGACTTCTAACCTAGAATAGTGAGGTATGTATTCTTTTTCCTCCACTTCAACTCTCAAAAGAGGATGGATTCTTGACCTCCTTGGTAGAAAATGAAAGTCAAGAAAGCTCCATTGAAATCTTATATTTGACATAGGCTCTAAGTGGACAGCAAATCTTTGCAAATAAACAAGGAATCCCTTGCTAATTTAAAAACTAGACATATGTTATATTTTTCATGATTTTGAGAATATGAAATATACATCCCTAAATAAGGGCAGGTGTGGTGTGGTGCAATTTGCAGGCCTTGATTTGAAGTCCTGACCATGACCACAAGAAGTTAATCTCGATAAGCCTTTGTTTCTTCATAGGTAAAATGGTAAAATAATCACCTTATAAGATTATTTTGAGGATGAAAGGAACTATATATATTCTAAGACCTAAAAATCCCTTATAACCAGTAGCCTGGCTTCATCTCTTCCTGCTTCCTTTAATTCAATGAAAGGAAAAATATTCCTATTCTAAAATGATAGATTTTTTTTTTTTTTACTCTGGCTAGAAGACACTGTGGAAGTGGTATTACCATATCTTTGGAAGTAGCTTCTGTCCCTTGAGGTAGATAGCTTTTCACTTTTCAACAGTTTAACATTTACATATATATCTATATATATCTTTATTGTTGAAAGAATTACAGATGTCTCCTCCACCCTCCTTTGACCCTCTCCACCCCACTCCTGACCCCTCCCCAGGCCTTCACAGCACCATTGTCTGCCCATGGGTTATGCATATATGCATATATATTTTAATTTAATAATGTTGCCTGTCCTATAGAGACCAGGAGATACTGGAGACTATCCCTAACAAAAAGTTCAAAACTCTTATCTGTGACTTTATTCATTATTGTTACAAGATTTTTTAGACTTCCAAGGTCATTGCTATTTTTTCATCTATTTAAAAACAGGGCTTCATTTTGAATTAAAGCAATGAGATGGTTCATGTTTTCTTCTGCCTCTTGCAGCTTTCGTTTATAAATCTATTCCAGGAATATATTCTGATCCCAAAGAGATAGTTTGGGATGTCTGTCAATATTGATTCTCAAAGGATTATCCCTAGCCAGGTAGCTCCGTTGGTTATAGTGTCATCCTGATACGCCAAAATTTTGGGTTCGATTCCTGCTCAGGAGCACATACAAGAAGCAATCAATGAATGCATAAATAAGTGGAACAACAAATCAATGTTCTACCTCTCTCTCTCATACTCTCTCCGTTCTTCTCTCTAAAATCAGTATTTTTTTTTTTTAAATGTCTGTATTCTATTCAATGGTGCTATTTCACTGAGGCACCATAAATGGTAATATATCATGGCTTATATACTTTGATTGATTTATTAAAGGCCTTACTTTGATCCTACAAGGGGAATGCTGACATATGGAATTGCTGAATATAGATAGATACGTTGGAGAATTATCAATGACAGAGACTCCCTGTTCCATGAAATCACCAGGACCACCCAAAGACGGACATTTGTTTAGACATCATAGGAGTGACTTTGTAAACATCTTCTACTGTGGGCATTTTAATCCGCTGCACACTTGGAGCCATAGCTTCATCGCAGTGACTACACTTTGTGGGAAAGAGTACGGCCTGTGATGTATTTATTGCCTAAGGGACAATTTTTATGTGTAGTCATGACTATGATAGATAGTAAACGAACCCATAAAACTGACCTTCAACAATTTACATGCACCTTTGTGAGCTGGAGGAAATAGCCTTGGATTTATCTTATACCTTTTTTATTGCAAAGTTATAATTATATTGTTGTAGGAGATAGTCACAGGGCCCTAACACAAAGTTGTCCAGCATCAGCTGGGCCGATCATGGGATATTGGTATGATTTTACAAATGTTAAATCTCTTTAGTGTAGCTGGAAGAATATTTAGATCTCTGGCCTTTTTGCTTATTTCAGTTATTGATTATGAATTCACGTGCTCCTGCCCAAAGAATTTGAGCTTTTTACAACTTTAAAAAGCAGAATATTCACAAAGCTTATTCTTTTAACACTCTCAGAAATTTTATTTACTAAATCTAGTTTTCCTCCGTATTTTCTCTTAAAATGTACTTTGGTTGGATAATTGTATCCTGATTATTGTATCCATTATTATGTTATCCCTTCTTATTTTCACTTTCTCAACTCTGTTTCTTTTTCTCTGTTGTTGCCTTTCTCCACCTGCCTCTTTCTCTGTCTCCTTGCTTTTTTATTTTATTTCAAGGTGAAAGACTATTTTTACTTGGTAGAATATTTTTATATAAAATAATTCAGTCATCAATGTTAATCAGAGACTTTGAGGACTCAAATATATTCAGAGGGACATTTTTGGAGAATATTTAGCATGTGGAGTTCATATTTCCAGATACCTTAATGCAGTCTGCTACTTGAGCAAGGATTTGTGTACATAGTTAAATGACTTAATCCCACAAAGCCTCAACCTTTTCATCTGCTAAATGGATATAACTGTTACATTTTTTGTAACAGTTACATGGGATGATATAAGAAAGGCAAGTAGCTTAGTACATGACCCATAGTAGGCACTGCAAAGTGTTATGACATATGAAAAATTAACAATAATAATAGCATATTTGTTTTATAATCAATAAGCTATGTTAAAATCCCTAAAAGCTAATTAACTGAAACACACTTTTTGTAATAAAGGTAAGTTAATGGATTTAATCCTCTCCTTAAAGTTTAGTTTTGGAGACCTTGCTTGAAAATACTTGTTTCATTTTTAAAAAGCAATGTAAAATACAAGTTAATATTAAAGTGGAAAAGTGGTCACTACATGTCAAGGAATTATTTTCAGCAGACTGAGCTCTCTTCGTTTTCATAGATCTTTGATATGGAACTCCCTAACAGCACAAAGAAAAAATATGAACATATGGTTGAAAGTAAGAAATCACCAGCAAGTTCCCACATTCAGAAAATTGCAGCTGGAAGGTGTTTTTTTTCTTTGCCTCCATTTCATCAAGTTATTTGACTTGAAAAAAAAATGCTTATAAATGTGGAATTTATTTTTTACCTTATGCATCCTTTTCATCTCAGTACCACTACATGACTTGGAAACAGGTTTCAGTGGCATCAGTTTTGCTAGTTTTCTCATTGCAGGCTGACCTGCAACTTCCGACTTTTATTCCCCAGAGTTAGAACATGAACTATGTCTCAAAATTAGGCATATGGTGCATATGTGTAAACCAATGAAGGCCAGAATCTCCTGTATTATTTCCTCTCTACGGAACTTATATAACATTTTAATATTATTCCTGATATGATATTCTTTTTGAAGTGCCTGCTTTATGTTAAGCTTGTCATGCATATTATGCCATTTAATTACTACAAGAATCTCAGATGATAGGTATTATTTCTCTCCTTTTTATAAAGGAAGACTCGGAGTTTCAGTTTAACTGTCCTACCACACAGTTGCGAAGCAACAAAGCTCGAATAGAAACCTATGTCCACCTGACTTCAAAACATATTCTCTTCCAACTCCACCATGCCGTGCCTGTACTTTTCAATGAAATATCATGAATGTCCTGGATCAAAGAAGAATCTTCTTTAAAAAAATATATTTTATTGATTTTTCACAGAGAGGAATGGAGAGGGATAGAGAGTCAGAAACATCGATGAGAGAGAAACATCGACCAGCTGCCTCCTGCACATCTCCTACTGGGGATGTGCCCGCAACCAAGGTACATGCCCTTGACAGGAATCGAACCTGGTACCTTTCAGTCCGCAGGCCGACGCTCTATCCACTGAGCCAAACCGGTTAGGGCAAAGAAGAATCTTTATATTGCAAGAAACACTAGGCTTATTGGACAGAGTTTCAGATGAACTTAACCCGTTTAAATGCATTTACATCTCGCTTAAAGGCAGTACTTTGCAAGGAAACTTAAAATCAGCATTAGATTTAATTTACTTGCAGGTGTACACTTAATGCCAGACCTACACCAGCCAAGTAAATAGAGATCTTAGCATCTTCCACCAGGAGCAGTAATATCTGTGTTGACATTTTACAAAATATATAATCTTACGATATATTTCCATTTAAAAAAGTGGCGCGCTTACACCCATTTTGGCAGTGCATTTATTGCATTGCACTATTTTATTGCAATACCGTGATGACTTTGTCTGTCTCAGTATAGCATCTGAATCTCACCAAAAGGAACAGAAGAGAACAGAGAAACCAAATGCAATTTAAACCACCTGCATGTTAAAGAAATTGCTAATGTTCACAAATGTAGAAAAATCGTTTGTACAAAAGTCGATGTTTGAAGATAATAATGAGCATTATTAAGTCTTCCTGTATATTGGGAAATTAGTCATTAGTATTTCAAAATTAGTATTTTGGAAAAAAAAAAAACAACTATTTTTTTCCGACACAGCAGGAATAAAATCAGGCTCCAAAGAAGGAATACTTTATTATCGGTGCACTGAATAGTGCTTATATGGCAAATAACAATTTTCTGACAGCAGCTGTAATTATTTTTTATTTATCAGTCGTGAGTTGAAAATATTATAGTTGAAGTTCTACAAATAAGCAATAAATACTGGAAAGAGAAATGCCATATTGTTCACTTTCAGTTCTTAAGTTAATGAGTTGGATACTTAGAAGCATGGAACAGACTGAAGAATGTCAGAGGGAAGGTGGGGTGGGGGGTTAGGGGAGGAGGGATTAACCAGGGAGTGTACATGCATAGCCCATGGACACAGACAATAGTGTGGTGAAGGCTTGGGAAGGACATGTGTGGGGTGGATGGAGTCAGTGGGAAAAAACAACAGCAGGAAAACAAAGGGAACATCTGTAATACTTTCAACAATAAAGATAAATTAAAAAAAAAAGAATTTCCAGATTCTAAAAAAAAAAAATATGAAACCTAAGGACATATCTTTTATATTTCTTCCAGTTTGTGACTGTATTATCTATAGTGGGATGGGTTAAATCCACTTGGTTGGCTTTGTTTTTTATAATAGTAAATTAGTTGTTTACGGGATCTCAAGATTATAAATTCATATTTTAGTGGAAATTTTATTGACAATTATAGATTCATATGCAGTTGTAGAAATGATTTGCAAAAGTATAGCATAATATCACGATCAGGATATTGACATCCATAGAGCCCACCTATTTTAATCTGATTTTTTCAGTTTTATCTGTGTGTGTGTGTGTGTGTGTGTGTGTATGTTAAATCTATGATTTGCTTTAAGAACCACAAGTGTTCTCAGAAAGACAGATAGTTCATTAAGATGTGTCTAATGTACAAAAAAAAAAATGTTTACTGGTTAAGGATCTATGAAAAAGTATAATGAAATCCAATAAAAGATCTTGGTGAGATTAACAGACTGTTTAGTTTGATTTGCATTTCCATGGTTAGAAGTTACATAAGAACCTGGGTTAAATCTGTCTGAAGCATTGACCTGTTACCTTTCAGGAGAGGGGGAGCATAATCCCCTGGCCTGCCTCCCCCATGGATGGAGAGTACGTTGTCACACAGGGCAGTCACCGATTCAGCAGCCAAGGGGAACTTCATTCTTTGACTCTCCCTCACTCAAATCAGATTATATACATTTATCAATCTCTCTTATCATTTCCTTATTCATATATTTGGAAGTAATGAGACCTATTTACAGAAGAACTAAAGGAATCTTTTCAAGGTTTTTAGTGTTGTATTCTTTCCTTCTTTTATCATTTTTATGTTCATCTTATCCTATAAAAGTGAAGTCACTCTATATTCATATATACTTTTACAAATAATATCCTCACACTCTCCTCCTTCCCTCCTTTCCTCCCTCCCTCCCTCCCTTCCTTTTCTTCCTCCCTCCCTCCTCACCTCCCTCCCTCCCTCCATTTATTCAGATAATATGTATGAAATCCTTACTTTAGTTGAGATATAGTACTGGGTCTGAGAAGCAAAGTTGATTAGACACCATACCTTCTTTCCTGAGCTGTATAACTTGATAATAGTCAGCCAGACATCATCACTGACACAGTCAGGCACACACATGCGCACATGCACATGCTGCAGCATGGTAGGCGCTTTGGTGGATGTGGGTGCAAAGGGAGAAGGGAAAATATGGCTGGTTATAAAGGGTATTTTGGAGGACTACCTCTTTGTGTCCCTGTTGGTACTCTACAGAATATTTTCGTATGAGTTATAAAACTAGAAGCTTTAAAGTTTCTCAAATAGTAAAATTCCGAAATAAAATAACATTTACTGAAATAAATTTCTTAGTTATAGGAGTAGGCAAACCCCAGTAGTGTGAACTGTTTAGGGAATAGTCAGTTCTAGCATGGGTATTGGGATATTTATAAAAGAAAGGAAGACTGTCCCTTTAGTTTCCTGCAGTGGACTGTGATGATGACTAACAGTATTCTGTGAGGTCAAGTGGGATCGCCATGATGTGTAATTGGAGTCTTCTTTCACCCTGCCCTAATGACGCTGGCTTCTTCTTTTCTTGTAATTGCATTGTGTGTATGTAAATTAATTTCTCTTAAGTGCTTTAGAATTTATTCTATTAAGTAGTCTCATTTCAAATCTTATTTATATTATGCTCTTGCTTCTGGCTCCTGTTTCAAATTTTTGCTCTGGTCCTGCCAGCTTGATTGTAATTCCGTATAATGAAACTGAAACTAAAAACATTCTACTCTAATTCTGTGTTATGGAGGAAAGGAGGTATATGGCTCATATGGTTGCAATTAAATATAAAGGTGGAAGTGTTTGCTTTATTGTAGACACAAGTTGAAGTATTGATTTCACGATCTTCAGGTTAGCAAAATTAAGAAAAGTGATCCCCCAAATGCTCAGTGATTACAGGGCTATCCACAAAGTGATGCTCATTCATGTTTGCTCATGAATGAATAAAAAATGAATTAGTTAGGACTAACTACCATATGCTTGTCCCGCAGCTGGCTTATGACATCATAATTTTTCCTGACGTATATGAATTTAGTAATAAGTAATGGTAAATGCAGTCATTGTATGCGAGCCTTGATTTTCAGACCTTGTTGCTTATGAAAATTCAAAAGAATAAATTAATGTGCTTAAAAGATACTCGTTTTTCCCTAAGATATGTTTTATTAAAGTTTAATTTTTATTGATTGGTTTAGGAAGAGGAAGGGGGGAGGAGAGAGAATGAGAAACATCAATTTGTTGTTTCACTTATTTATATGTTCATTGGTTGCTGCTTCTATGTGCCCTGGCAGGAGATCAACCCATAACCTTGGCATATCGGGACAATGCTCTAACTAACTGATCTACACAGACAGGACTGTTTTATTTAAGTTTAACATCCTTGGTTTAGAAACTCAAATTGTTGGTCAGAATGGTAAAAAAAATACTGATGATAGTAAATATAATAATGAAAAATCTGCATTTTTTACAGGATTCTGGCTAAGGAATAACCTTTGATTTTGATAAAGAGATATGCAAGTGTGAAGGAATGTATTAAGTAATATTTTTGAAGAAATATTGGATGCATTGTCTGTTTATATTTAGAATACTGCCATTTTCCCCATCAAGAAATTATGGTTTGTCCCTGGCTTTAATATAATTGTCCATTACATATTCATACATTGTTATTCAGTATAGCAGCGTTTGTTAGGGACTTCTGTTTCTTCCTAGTAACCAGCTCTCATGTAGCAGATGATTGTTGTTATTATGTATATCTTGATCAGTTCTTCTTTCCTGTATTATGGCATTTAATTGCATCAATTTGAGTCAAAGCGTTACTATTGAGTTAAAAAGAAAAAGGAGGTAATATGTAAATCTACACTGAATAACAAAAATTAAAGGCAAATATTCTCAATAATATAAAAGATTATGATAACTAATAAAGGTGCTTTTGCTTTCATTCAAGTGGTTCACCATGGGTATCAGTGTATTCCCCAATTGTTCCTCCTATGTTTTTTGCGCAAGTGAGAACATTAGATACAGGACTAATATAATGTCTGGCACATAATAAACACTGAGTAAGTGTTAAAAATTTTATGTTGGTTATTTTATAATTGAGAATATTGGAGAAATAAAATTTTAAAACCTAATAATGGACAGTAAAGTAAAAAAAAAATTTTTTTCCATTGTTTTAAATATGGTTGTTCTAGTTTTGGGGGAGGTTTACTACAGTATAAGCCAGGGGTGGGCAAACTTTTTGACTCAAGGGCCACAATGGGTTCTTAACTGGACCGGAGGGCCGGAACAAAAGCATGGATGGAGTGTTTGTGTGAACTAATATAAATTCAAAGTAAACATCATTACATAAAAGGGTACGGTCTTTTTTTTTTTAGTTTTATTCATTTCAAACGGGCCGGATCCGGCCCACGGGCTGTAGTTTGCCCACGGCTGGTATAAGCATATTCCCTATTTTCTCTTCTCTGGAACCCTGTAATACCAGGATAATATCAGTGGAGCAGTTAGTCCTGGTTATGTAGTAAAGGAATGGGTGACTCACCCTTGAGGTTAACCTTCACAGCCACACCTTTGCCTGGAATACCACCTGAGGTTACTGTGGGCTGAGTGTTGCCATTACCTGTGTGGGTAGAATCAGCTCCATGACCTGTTACTGTCACCTTCAGATGCCATATGATCCTTTCATTCTTCTTTTTCTTCATCTGGAGTGAAAGTGATTTTGGGTGGAAGCTAGTTTCAGTTTGGATAATTGTGATTATCAAGGTCTACATATTGAATGCAAGTAGTTTTCATTCATATGCTTCATTTTCCTTATTCTCAACTATAAAATACCAAGATCAAATGTGTAACATTTATTAAATACTTATTATGCGGCAGATATTATATTGAGTTATTTACATATATGGTCTCATGTTCACAACAAATTTAGGATAAACAATTGGAGAAATAAATCGTTACCCATGGGAAGTAGCAGCAAGCCAATGGATACACGCAGAATACAAGCAGGTGCTTCAAGTTAATAAAGTTTTTTTAGATGACCTGAGTTGTTGTATCCTGAGTGTATATAATCCCTGCTCTTAATGGTTTACAAAATCAAAAGAATTTATCAAATCTAAGTTAATGATGTCCCATAGGTTATTTCCTTATTACTACGTATGCAATTATTTTCTAATATGCTCAAAAAAGTATCAAGGTCACATTTCTGTGGTCACATTTGTCATACAAGAAAATACAAAATTGTGGGACATTCATGCAAAATTGGGGGACAGAGTATTATAGATTATTATTACAAATTGAAAGTAAAGTGCTTAAGCATATGTTCTTAACAATAGAAAAATCATTACTTTGACTCTAGTTAAGACTTGTGCATAATTATTTCCTATGGCATTTTAACTATATTCCAGATCACCCATATTAATGATGAACAATATTTTTTTAAAAAAAGAAAAACAGAATGGATCTACCGAATGGTATTTACTATCCTTAGTTTTATTTAATTTAGTGAAACTAGAGAGAAAATAAGACCTAAGTTACTATTTATTGGGTAGCTTAGTACAAGTTGCCTTTACATTTATATCCATCTTTCCTTTAAAAACAAAAACAAAAAACTGTTTCAGAGGAACATGCCAATGGGCATGTTTACACATATTTGACAGAGATACATTATTCCAAACATCTATTCTAACTTCTAATATTTACTTACAAAAGTTCTTGGTATTTCTAGGCAACATATGTTTATTTATATAGTAGAGTTTTGCAAATAGCCTTTAAATGTAATACCTTTTTGACTATGTAAGTGTTCTGACATATTAATGATGATGTTAAAAATCTAGAATTTTTTTTAAAAAGAGCAATTTATATCTTGCATCAAATACATAGTTTAGATAATTGTGGTCACTTCCCGGTGCCTTATTCTGGTATCAGGCATCACACCAGGAGTTCTGAATGTACTCATCTGATAGGGAATAAATAACTTCCCCTCGTCTGTCATAGGAGCAAGTGATGAAAAGGGTCCCTTCTATCTGTAGGCACTGTCAACTGAGAGGACAATAGATACACTTATAGATGAGCTCACCTCTCTGGTCTTTAATGCCTGAGGAGAGAGCTCTAGTATTGTTATCTCAATTTTAGAAGTTTATGTGAAATTATTTAAAAATAATAATTTGTAAATTTATTTTTTGTGATATTGAAAATATTTTATAAGAAAAGGCTAGTATTATTTAAGATTAAGGCAGCTTATAAGATTTTTAAACAATTTTTATAAATACCATTTTGGCCCAGCTGGTATGACTCGGTGATTGAGCATCTACCTATGAACTGGGAGGTGATGGTTCAATTCCCAGTCAGGGCACATGCCCAGGTTTCAGGCTCGATCCCCAGTGGGGGGCATGCAGGAGGCAGCTGATCAATGATTCTCTCTCATCATTGATGTTTCTATCTCTCTCTCTCTCTCTCTTCCTCTCCCTCTCTAAAATCAATAAAAAATATATTTTAAAGAAATACTGTTTCGGCTAAAATTAACCTCTTTACAGTATTGTACAACAGAATCTCTTACCATCAGTTATAGTTTCCACGGTCTGTTCTTTACAACAAACTTCAGTCATTTGTTTCTTTCAATTTGGCAATGATTTTATCTCAAGGCATCACTTTTTAGTCCATTGAATCTCTGCCTTACAAAAAATTTTATTTGGAACATAACAAATGTGTTTAAATGCTCATGTTCACATTGTATTGTGGTCACTTTTAAAAGCTATCATTTCGGATCTATTAAAGGAAAGAGATGGCTTACACTGTCCTTTGCCAGTTTTCCTGCCTCTGAGATCTCATTTCTGCTTTCTCTGAGTTGTCTTAAGAGACTTGCTGGGCAAATTTGATCTTCTAGCTTCACCCAAAGCTTCATGTGTTGGATCATTTGCGATAATGATGATTAGCTCACCAGCATTAGATTAAGTCACGTAGGGAAAAGATCCCCATTAGATGCGCGTTTGTATCTCCAGTATCCGGCATGGTACCTGGCATTATGTGTTCAACAAATAATTTTGAACTAGTAATTACTTCTTTTAGTAGAATTTTGTTAGTGTGGTTTTGTGAATAAAATAGTCCTGGAATAGTTCTGCCTGCAGAAGTTTAATACCAGGTGAGCTACTGTGGCTGTCCGGAGCCAGGTCCTCATAGCCTGGTAGGGGCCGCTTCACGGAAACGCTGTTTTCAGAGACCACTGTTTCCTCTGCCTATATGGAGAAAAGAATCGAAGCTCAGATCTATGCAGCAGGCTCTGAGCTTATGTAAATCACACTCCTGAGTAATAATATTAGCCTGTCTACCTCCTTTCTTTCCTTTCTCTCCCTCCTTCCTTCCCCCTCTCTCTTCTTTTCTTCCTTCTTCAAGATCTGCATTTTCTATTCCATATTCATGCTGGAAAGGGAAGGATCCAAGTTAGAGAAAAGGAGAGAGGAACTGAAGGGAAGAGGAGCACCATGTATGTATAGTAACCATATGCCTCCTTGAGCCCCTGAATGTGCTAAATGTGTGATCCTGAAGGATTTCACAAGCTGGACATGGAGATTCTCCAGTTTGCAATCACTTTGTATAATTTCACATCAAATAGTTTTCTTAGGAGAAGGTACTGTCAACCAAATGAGAAGTTGGGGGGTTGTTTCACTGTTCAAATGCCTAAACTTTGTGTTCTTAGGAAGAAAAGCTTCGAAGGACCTGCTATATTTAATCAGACTTTCTTTTTTAAAAAATTTTAGTTGATTTAATAACTACATATTTTGCTTGGAGAACAGTGATCAAAGGTAGGGAGGAAAGGGCACTGTTTTAGAACCATGTATCTTAGATTTCCTCTCACTGAAATTTTTGGGACAGAAATGTAAAAGTTTATTGTGAACTCTGATAATCAAACAATACTGTTGCCACTCTTCCCCCCATGAGGTGTCGGTGTTCTGTTTGTTTAATCTTTTCTATCACCTTGTCTTCTCCAGGCCTCGCCCTGAGGCCCGTCCTCCAGGCACTCATTCTGCTCTCCAAATTGACTGGCAGCTGATCTTATAACTGAATCCCCCTCTCATGGCTGCTGATATGATACTGGGGCTTGAGGTCAATCCTTCCACCTAGTTAAGTTGTTAAAATTTTTTTTAAAGAGGCCGTTTTGATAAAGTAAAATGAGCATGAGAGGGTCAGAAAACCAGGGTCAGAGTCCTAGCTTCACTACTAATTTTGTCACTTAAGTTACTTTAGTTTTGAGTCCAGCCCAACAAATCAGATGGTAAAATGCCAAAAATTAGACCTATGCTGTCCGCTTACTCCTCAGAGAAGTAACAATTGAAGTGTGTGTTATAATGTTAAAAAAAAAGTATCATGAATGTAAAAGTGGATTGTTTAAATACCTTTAACCCAGAGCAGTGAACACACACACACACACACACACACACACACACTTTTATATTTTCTGCAACTCTACCACGTACAAAGCATTTGGGGATATCTAGTAAATTCAAAAAAGAGAGCTAATGAGTATATACAAATCACTAATATCAGGAGGAAAATGATGAAAAATTTTAGAGTTAAAAATCAAACATTGCAGTCGTTCAAAAGGCAAGACTACCTCTGGCCATCTGGAAAGAGAGGCTGTAGGAATCAGGGAAGCGTTCAATAGGAGTGACAGGCAGATTTCAGAGGACAGTAAGGCTTAAACATAATACTAATGATGAATCTTTCCAGCCGTATGCCAGACAGCTAAGGCCTTCAGAACACAGAAACATGGACTGTGTACTGCACCCAAGAAACAAAAGTGTCAAGAAGCCTGCTTTGGGCAAAATTACTCTTGTCAGTTATGCATAATTTAAGTATATATGCAACTGTGAAGGTATACACGCATTAATGAAAGACTCCAGAAGTGTAAGCAAATGACTGCAGCTTGCTTGATCTTTAGGAATTATATTTTTGGAAGTATTTTTTTTGAAACTAATAACATTTTCAGCAATGCATGTTCAGGCTTTTGAAATAAAAAAAGGAAACTTTGTGCCAGGATTTTAGCCTACATATTAAATCTTTCCAGAGACTAAAACATTTCCAAACTATATATGTATGTACGTGTGTGTGTGTATGTGTGTACATACACACGCAAATATATAATTTCTTGAAGATGCCATACAATAAGAGAACTCATTTGCTGATTAATTTCGTTAATGCTTCAATGTCTAGTCTGCACAGTATTTATTCTTCTGAATTCTGGGACCCACATTAAGGTTTCATAAAACATTTCGGTGTTACATGTGCTGCGCTGGCAGTAGTGTTGTAGATATGAACTCAAGTAGCCTATGGTCCATAGTCATTTGTACATGGTGGAATTTTTAGTCTCTTTATGGTTCTATTTTTCACTCTTATGTTTTTTAGCACTTTTAGTGATACTTAGACATTGTTCTCGGGATAAAATTCTTTAAAGCTATAACGGAATACCACTTTAGACCAGTCTTCTGCACATTTCTGTTAGTGCACTGTTACTTCCCTGATTTAGATGAAAAGCTTTCAAAGTATTGTTGTGGTTTTTCTCATGTTATTCGTTCACCTGTCAAGTCATTCTGGCATCCTTTGGTTTCCACATATTATGACCCCAGATTTCCCTTTCCCACTCCCACATGGAGCTTCTTACAGACCGCTCCTTCCAGGCAAAAATCATTCTAATCACAGTGGACACAATACCGTTTACCTGTTCAAACTTATCAGTACATTTTCTCTCCTCTGCACCTATACCATCTTACCATGTAAGCAAGACTCCACGTGGGTTTCTTACAGGCATTGAACTGAAGGAACACCTTATAAGCAATGACCTGTGTAGAGTTTCCTTGTGCTCCCACTATCTTCTTCTAAATGAATAAACAAACTTATGAGAAAGCATACGACTTTACCAGACAACAAGCAAAGGCTGCCTATGCATAGCTGGAGTGGCTAGGATGGTTGGGCGTCACCCTGTGTGCTGAAAGTTGCCGGTTTGATTCCATGCCAGGGCACATGCCTGTGTGCTGGTTGGAGCACGTGTGGGTGTTTCTTTCTCACATCAGTGTTTCTCTCTCTCTTCCTCTCTCTACTCATGTCCTTGAGTGAGGACTGTTAAAAAAATAAATGTTGCCTAAAATGTAGAACCATGAATATCAATGAGGTCCATTGGTGTTAAATGTTCTTTGAAAGCTGTTTCTTGCTTCTTTCTCGCCGAACAGGATCTGGGGGTGATTTTCACCCACAGTATCTCCTTTGGAGTGTCTCCTTCTGGAGAAACCCGGCCTTCCCTGCCCAGTGCTCTGCAGGCGGTGGCCCTCCCGCCTGTAGGCTGACTCCTGGCTGCTGCTCCTCCACTGCTGTTTCCTGTGTCTGCTCGCCCAGACCTCTCCTGTCCACGATGATTCCTCCCTAGGCAGACCCTCCCCTCTGTGGCTCAAGATTGGAATCAGGAAGTGGTACTCGGTCAGCCTGTGAGGAGGGGTGTCGGCTGGAAGGTCAGGGAGGGTTTCTGGCAGCGGAGAAGCACACGGTGCCAGGTTTCTTGAGCAAAAGACTGATGACGCCCCCTCCTCCTTCCAGCGGCTGAAACATGTCCAGAAACGGCAGCTCCTTCTGCCAGTGACTTTCCCAAACATTCCCCAAAGCAAAGCGAGTCGTGCTCCAGGTGAATATTTTCAGGTACCTGGGTTGAGCTGGAGTTTTGTTGTTACTCATAGGAGCAGACCATAGAGCAAAAGGCAGAACATGGCAATTTCTTGCTCCCACACTTGAACGTGTTCTCTGCATATAAAGCTTATTTTGTACGTGAATATGCAGGTTGTGGCTTTCTAGTTACTTCAGATCACGGTATGTTGTTTTTTGGGTTTTTTTTTAAATCTTGAATTTTCTACTTTATTCCCAATAATACTACTACCTAGAACTATTCTTTATCTCTCCTATTTTTCTGTCCTGAAAATGATCATTGGTAGGTTTCCATGGGCCTGAGGATAGAAAGAATGCCCAGACATGAATCCTTAAGACCAGGCAGAATAAGGAAGGAAAAGCTCCCTGAGTTGGTAATACATGCCATTATTTGGTAGCACGTGCCTGCTCATTTGCTTCTTAAACAGTGCGGTATGCATTGATTTCGAAGGCTTTTTAGAAACGAGAGCCAACGGGTGCATTTTGCATTCTGAAGAACTGCCGTGATTTAACGTGCTCTAGTGTTTAGACCAGCCGTGGGCAAACTATGGCCCACGGGCCGGATCCGGCCAGTTTGAAATGAAAAAACTAAAAAAAAAAAAGACCGTACCCTTTTATGTAATGATGTTAACTTTGAATTTATATTAGTTCACACAAACACTCCATCCATGCTTTTGTTCCGGCCCTCCGGTCCAGTTTAAGAACCCATTGTGGCCCTCGAGTCAAAAAGTTTGCCCACCCCTGGTTTAGACCATTCCAGGGTCTTGCTTTAGAGTTGTTAGACACTGAATGCCTGGCGTGGAAAGGGAATGTTTCTATTTTGCCACCACCATTATGTTATCTTTCCCGGTGCAATTACAAGCTAATTCAGGGCTCTTTGTGTTAAACTAATAGCTTGGGATTCGCTGCTGTCACCCCGTACCTCTTCACACACTTTTAATACCAGCTGCGGTGCCCTCAGCACTTACCTGGGGTGAGCATTTTTCTCTAAGTAGAGACTCGTCTTTGGCAAATCATTAAAGGAACATCAAAAAGATCTCATCTGTTAGAGTTACGTATGGCTAAGATCAGAATTATCAAATATCTCATTTTTTTCCGTTATTATTTTTTTCTTCCCCCCTACCCCCCACGCCTTATCCACACAATAAATGTAGTTGTCAGCAGGATAAGTTCATGTGCCGGATAAGGTCACAATTTCATTTAGTGACAACTTCCAACAGTACGAACTTACAAGGTTCGATTTATTAAAGAGTCAGAAGGGATAAGATCGCTGCATGGCCAGCCTGATTTATCAGGGTTTGACTGGAGGACTTGAATAGGGAATGTCGTATTTCAAGTTTATGTTCAAAACTGTGGTTTAGTGTGTGTGATGACTGCATGACTCAAAAATTGAGAAGGAAAATTAGAAAAGGGATCCCAATAAGGCGATTTGCCGCCACTGGCCAAGGAGTCTCATTTCCTTGCCAAACCAAGCTTCGAGATGGATCCACAAAGCATCCTGTAAAGGCACTATTTGTCTTAAAATGCAGATGAGACGTGCTGTCATTAATGCCGGAGGAAACGTGCATCCTGACCAGACTGCAGTTTGTGCAGATAAGGAGCAGTAAAATGACCATCTAATCCTCGTATGTATCTGGCTAGCAGCTGTCAAATGGTTAAACCATAAGACAGCCAGAGCTCTGCCAGAGCTCAGCCACCTTGGCTGACTTTGAACATGTTTAGAGATTTCTTGAATCTTTGAGCGCTTTTTGAACTCAGCATGCCTTCGGGGCTGCCCATGTTTGATACCATGATGTATACTGTTTTTTCAACCATGGAGCAAATGTAAATGTGGGTTCTGACGCTCTAGCTTTCTGCTCTAGAAAGGCCTGCTAAACATTATGAACCCATTCATGTGGCCTGCTTTAAAATTTGGTTAAATATCTCTAAAACCAAGTTCAAACCAATCCAAAGTTTATTTTCGGCAAATGAAACATGATCTCCTGTCATCTCATTTACTTGCAGCGATGTCCCGTGAAATCTGAGCCTGGAGTTAAGCGATGTTCTGTAAATACCATATGCATTTATGTCATCAACTTAATGCTAAGCTTGGTTGAAGCATGATTGCTGATAACTGTGCTAAAAGGCCCACAGCTTGTCTGTTCCCCTTTGGTGTGCAACGCTTCTCATATACTTTGCTTTCTAAAGAGGCAGCAAAAGGACCCCATTAAAAAGAAACAAAATGATGGCTCGATAGCACCTTCAATGAAAAAAGATTTGAGTATCTCTCTCATGATTTTAAGTATTTCTTTCCACTAGTAAATTTCTTTTGCTTGGGCAAAAAAAGTAGGGTGATATCTTAAAAGCTGCAGTATGTTTGGTAGTGATTTCTGACTTAGGGCTTTTTTTTTTTTTTTAAGTGAAGCTATCATAAGTCTTTGAGTAATCACAGACTTTTAAAAGTATGCATTATCAAGAAGATAAGAGAAACAGCCCTCAGCACTAACAATATTATCTTTTACCAAAATTGATTAGTCCATCCTATGTGTCTCAAATATTTTGTGTGCACTTACCCAGCATGTTAAAAAAATAAGGCTTCTTTTTGAAGAATCGCTGTAAAAATATAAACTGGGCACAAGAGAAAAATCTTTATTTTTTATCTTGCTCTACATTTCACAAACGAGGTAAAATGTGTATGAATATAATAAAATGTTGAACAAATGAAACATAAGGTTGTTATAATTCAAAGAAGACACATATTAAGACAATTTTTTTTGTCTGTAAAAATCAACGTTAACTGTACTCAAATGGAGTTTATGATCTTATGAAAATCTTATCCAGTCAGCTCAGTGTTCAATTTGTACTTTGTAATTACCGCATGGCATAAAACCCATATTAATTACCAGAGAATAAACAGAAATACAAAATATACCTGAAGTTCATGATGTTTTTACTTGTGTCGAGGTGAAAGAAGTTATCAAGGGGACACTACTAAGAAGTAATTAACACAAAACTGTGTGGTATTGGACTGTAATATCATGGCGCTGTTAGGGAAGGAGAACTCAGTTTGTTCTGGGGTTCAAAGAAGTTTCATGAAAGAGATTAGCTTTGGGATTGATCTTGCAACATTAGTAGGGTTTGTCAAGGCACCCGGAGGACAGTGTGCTTGCCAGGTAGAGGGAACAATTCTCAGAAAGGTGTGGGAGTTAGACTGGAGACAATGAGGAAGGCACGCCGAAGACTTTCCTGATTAGATGAAAGAAGAACGTATTCTGGGGAGTAGAAAAGAAAGTCAGCCAGACACCGTGGAGCAATGTTGTGATATGATTCAGAGTCAGACATAGAAGTTCAAGTTGGATGGTCAAAAGGGAGCCAGTGAAGTAATTTCACCAATGAGTGACATGATGGAAGTGTAGTTTTAATAAGTTTATCCTGATAGTGATTGGGAGACAGAATTGGAGCCATAGAGTGAATTGAGGCTGGTTGGTCATCTACATCTGAATTGATAAATACCTGGAAAATGCTTGTAAGGAATGTGGATCCAGGATATATTTGAAAGGATGCTAATCAAGGGATGGGGAGTATTTCATATAGAGGTGTTAAAGACAGAATGTGACCACAGACCCTGGTGAATGGTTAAATGTGATGCTAGAAATTTGTGAACACACTCTTAGAATGCTTTGATTTCTTTTGGGTGAAACAGTAAATAATTATTAGGTACTTTGCATATGTTATCTGAGTTAATTCTCCTAACAACCATATGGTATTGAGGTTCCTGTTTACAATACCATATTGTAAAGTACAAAGGGTTAAGGAACTTGCTCGGGATCATCTGACTTGTTCCATTTACTCTTCTCAAATTTAAGTTTGAACCTATTCCAGTTTGTGTCCTGGCCTCTCAGTCTACAAAAGTCCTTTCACTCCAGATACCCAGGCTCGTCATCTTACCAAAAGGAATCTTTCTAGTCCCTTTCTTACTCTCATAAATTTTCACATTACTTGATTGATCCCTTCTCCTTTAAATTCTTAATCAATCCATTGCCTGCTATGGTACCATGTTTAGTTTATTTTTTATTATTTTGCCTTTCTAAATTTTCTGTGCCTGCTCTTCCATCACTCCTAGATCAACTGTCTTATGGCTTTTATTACCATATATTCAGTTTTAATTAATGAATAAATGCCAATATTTATCATTCTTGCCATGACCTTGCTTCTGAGCCCAGCCTTGTACCTGCCCATCTAGAAATCACCTCTTGTTTTCCTTACAGCTACATCTACTTGAATATTTTTAAATTATAGCTCTTCATCTTATCCCGAAGTCTTCTCTTTCCCTGTGTTCCCAATCTCAGTAGGTACATGACTGTTGGCCCACTGGCCTAAGCCAGATACTTAAACATCATTGTTGCATTGTTTCTTCCTCAACTAAAATCTGAATAATCACTCAATTCTACAGCTTCTACTTCCCAGGCCTTACAGATTACAATTTCTGAAATGTATCCAGGGTCTAGATTTGTTTTTCATTTTATGCTTGAGTGTCACCCAGTGTCTGGTATTTAGTAGACACCCAATCAATATTAGCAGGCTAAATGAAGGCATAAACCAATGAATGGAGGCAAAAAGAATGAATACACAAATCAAATAAGAGCTTTGCTTTCTGATTTTGAAGTCTCTGATCTTTTCGAATCAAACATCCACTTTATGATAAGGTGGTGCTAGGACCTGGCTCTTTGACCATCAGCCCAAGTACTCTTTCTCTCATAATATGTCACATCTGGGGAAAGAAAGTCATGGTGCCCTGGACACCTTACCAAAAGGCAAGTGAGTGAAAACCCCTCTTTAACAGTGAAGAACCAACGACTCAAAAAAAGATTTAATATATTCATGGCAATTCAGCTGGTTACTGGATAGAGTTGGGGCTAAAAATCAATCTTCTTACTTTTAATGCAATAATGTTTCCTCTATTTTGTGACACTTATCATTGAAAAAATTAAAAATATCATACTCTTAAGCAACTGGAAGTTAAATTAAATATAACTTCCATTTGTACAATGTCTTATTTCTCTTGCTGTCATTAACCTATGTAACCTTTGTACTATCTAAATGCTAATAATTTTCTTTTTTTTTTTTTTTGCAGTTCTATAATACTGTTGTGAATAAATGAATACTTTTATTTAACTATTTCAGCAACAGAAAGGATTTTTCCCAAACTTTGAAATAACTTCTGACAGGCCAGAAAGGAGACTGGGATTTGCCTGCTGGTCTAATGAAGTTGAAATGATTGGCTTGATAGCTTGAATGGTTACTGGGCTCTCTGTTACGGCCATCTCTAAGAGCTCATAAAGTATTTGTGATCTATTGAAAATTTTAAAGCATTATAGGAAGACACCTCCAAAATTTGGGATATATTTGGGTATCACTTTATGATCTTCCCTAAGTTTGTAATTATTAACCCATTAAAAGACAGAGCTGCTTGTAAATCCACTGGCATAGATAAGAAGTCACTGTTTGAGTCGGAGCCCTTTTCAAATGAAAAATGTCAGTGGCAGAAAAAGAGGATGAATTACTTTTTAAAAGGGTTTTCAAAGATTCTCATGATTCCTCTTAAATGTGACATGACTATTTTTTAGTGTGTAAAAATGAGCAAATTATTTGGGCATCATCTTTATGTAGAAAACAACAGTCTTAACTAGAGTTTAGCTAAGGGTTGAAGTGTATTTTACCTTTAATTGGTAAATTGTACATGCGTTTAAAATGTAAGTATGGTTGAAAATACTAAGAACGATCAGGTCGAAATAAAAGTTTATTTTCTAATAGAAGAAATAGTCTAAAGATTTAAGTGACTGCTATATCGCATAAATATGCTTACTTTAGGGACATTTCCCACCTATTCCTTTTTGACATCATAATAGATTGTTATCCGTGCTCTGTCATTGAGGGTGTTTCTATGCAAGGTCTTTGATTCCAATGCATTAATCAAAGTGGCTGTACACAAATGAAAAACAATTTCAGGGACAAATCTCAGAAATGGGTTTGTTATTCCACATACAATTACAAATTTCTATTCTGTATTCCTTGAATTCTGAATAAGCTTCATGATTTGATTTTTTTAAAGCACTAATATATTATTTAATATATATTAATATATTAATATATTAGGTAAACTATTTCTAAAACTATTCTTTAGAAGCTCAGGTATACTGAACCTTTCTGAGTCCATTTTCTCATTACTAATCATATGAGCCACTGAAAAAATTGGGAGGTTTTTATCTTACCTTAATGAATTCAATGAATTCTTCCATTTTGAGTATATTTGACAATTGGGAGAGAAAAGGAGTGTGAGGAGGGAGAATAGAGGTGCAGTCTTTAAATTTGAATCTTTTCACTGTGAATATGGAATTATTTCTATTACATGTTTATTGTTCAGATGCAGATATTTTTCTATTTTATAATGGACACAATTTAATGATTACACAATATTTTAGCTGATTATGATTTATATACTTTGATCTTGGTTTTGGGGGTAAGTAGTCATAAAACATGAAATATAATGTCTGGTATTTTAACTATTCAAAAGAAGTGACACAGACATAGAGATGTAAAGAAGAGATATAATTGAACTCAGGTTGATGGTTTTGCTTTTAAAATCATCATGATTAGGTGTTCATATTTAAAGATAGTTGTTGACTTGAAAAAAAAAAACTAGGACAAGATTAAGGCAACATTTTCATAATATGTTACCTACCATGGCTTACATCATTTAGGAAATTTAATTACTGAATACATTATATTCTATTTAGGATTTTCCTCAACTTCCTATTCTGTATGGATTTCCACTTAGACGTCTTCCTATTCCAGTCCTTCCCATTTTTATATCTGCTGCTGAGCAGGCTGAGAAGAAACACCATTAAAAAAAAACTAATAATGCCCTAACCAGTTTGGCTCAGTGGATAGAGCCTCAGCCTGTGGACTGAAAGGTCCCAGGTTCGATTCCAGTCAAGGGCATATACCTTGGTTGTGGGCACATCCCCAGTAGGGGGTGTGCAGGAGGCAGCTGATCGATGTTTCTCTCTCATCGATGTTTCTAACTCTCTATCCCTCTCCCTTCCTCTCCGTAAAATATCAATAAAATATATTTTAAAAACTAATAAATTATATTAATTTATTAAAAGATAAAATTTTGGTGTGATAATATGGTATGGTAATACTTTTAAGGCATACATAGCATATATTTAATTATTTAAAGAGAAAGGCTCCATTTCCGGATTAAGATTTTTTTTTTTTGTTAATCCCCAAAAATGTTCAGGCTGGTGGCCATTCTTTGAAGTTTTGAAGCTCTCCTGTAAGTTTTTATTAATTCACTTATTTCTTAAACAAACTCTTTTTCTAACACAGAATCTTACCTAAAGCACTAAATATAAAAATAACTTTGGCCCTGGCCGGGTGGCTCAGTCAGTTGTAGCTTCATGCCATATACCAAAAAGGTTGTGGGTTCGATTCCTGGTCACAGCACATACCTGGGTTTTGGAGTTCCATCCCCAGACAAGAGGCAACCTATTGATATTTCTCTCTCACATCCAGGTTTTTCTTTCTCTCTCCCTTCCTCTCTCTCTAAAAGCAATACAAACATATTTTTAGATGAAAAATTTTTTTAAATGACTTTGACCAAACCTTTCTTATTTGGGGAAAAAAAATGTATTTCTATTTTTTATACACGTAGATGTTTTTATTCATTGGAACTAGTAAAATTTTAGAAAATTATCAAGTACTTAAAAAAAAAAAAAGAAAGAAAACTTCCGCCGAAACCGGTTTGGCTCAGTGGATAGAGCGTTGGCCTGCGCACTGAAAGGTCCCAGGTTCGATTCCGGTCAAGGGCATGTACCTGGGTTGCGGGCACATCCCCAGTGGGAGATGTGCAGGAGGCAGCTGATCGATGTTTCTCTCTCATCGATGTTTCTAACTCTCTATCTCTCTCCCTTCCTCTCTGTAAAAAATCAATAAAATATATTAAAAAAAAAAACAACTTTCCTGATTTTGTTCAAGTCTTGGATAATTATAGTAAAATTACTGCCTAAGATAGATATCTTTAGTTGTAATTTTTCACATACATTGGTGATGACATATAGGAATTTAAGCTCTACCTCATTGTCCTAATGTTTCTTGTCTATCTGTTTCAGCATTGGACCAATGCCTTTTGAGGAAGTATTATTATTTCTGGTTCTTAGGACTTGCTAAATAGAATTGACTTCAGTAGATGATGTGTGTGCAAAGGTGCAAGAAAAAAATGGGACTAAATTTGAATACAATTATAAGGACAAATTTTATTTTCCTCCTAGGATAATAAGATCAGTTGTTTTTTTAGACAAGCATAATTAATTCTCTTTATATGAGTGCTGAAGGTATTGTGCACATAAAGCAAACGCACAAAAAGAGGTGGCTGTTGTTAAAGCTCACAAGTGAAAATACTTGTTTCTGTCCTTTGCAGGAGAGCTGGAGGTCTGTCAGAAAGATGGGGAACGGAAAATTCAGAGTCGGCAGCAACTTCCTGTGGGAACAACCTGGGGCCCATTCGCTGGGAAGATGGACCTGAATAATAATTCCTTGGTATGTGGATGTTCTAACTCAGTATTTTGTCATTGCTCAGAAATTATCTGTTTGCTTCCCAGTGAAATCACTAAAAATAACAGGGATTTTTTTTTTCTTATTCATGGACCCAACACTTGGATATTTTCCAAGTGGTTTGTCTCTGACAGTAATATACGCAGAATTTAGAAGGAAACAGGTTAATCATTACTAAATGGTTGTTTAGTAAGGTAATTTATAACGTTGTTGCTTTATCTGCTTAGCCAGACTAATACTATTCACATTTAATAATACATACAAATGCTTTTGTTTTTAAGATGACGCAAATTAATTGTCATACATTACGGGTTTACATGAAGAGCAAGAAATAAGCAACCTTGCTATTCCTCGGTAGGACTCTTTGTGCCCATACGAGCAAGGATAAATGATTAGCATTGTATTTGTTGTTAAGTTTTTTGTGTGTTTTTCTAAGTTCTGAGATCAGAAAGTTTGCCTCTACGTAAGATTATCTAGACAACTGATTAATTAGATGTTTTTAAAAGTCATAGATGGGATGCTTGGTTCCATTTAAACTTCATTTCTTAATTGGGTATATTAGTTTCCCACTGCTGCTATAGCAAATTGCCACAAACTTGGTGGATTAAAGCAACACAAATTTATCATCTTGCAGTTCTGAAGATTTGGATTCTGGAATGAATCTCTCACTGGGCTGAAAATCAAGGTGTCTGTAGGACTGAATTCCTTTGGGGAGTCTCTAGGGGACAGTCTGTTTTCTTCGCTTTCCCAGCTTCTCTGGGCTGCCCACAATCCCTGGCGTATGGCCTCCTTCCCTCTTCAAAGCCCGCAGTCACTGAGAGAGTCTTTGTGGTGTCCACATTTTGACCCTGACTCTCCTGTCTCCTTCTCTTACATTTAAGAACCTTGGTGATTACACTGAGCCCACATGGGTAATCAAGGAGAATCTATTTTAAAGTTCAGCTATTTAGCAACTTTAATTCCATCTACTTCTGTAATTTTTCTTTGCCATGTTACGTAACATTCACAGGTCCTGGTAATTAGGACCAGTCCTATTATGTGATAACTCAAAGGCTAAAATTTGTGGGGAAAAGGTCTTATATTCTTTAGAAAATCCAGAAATTATATTCTCTCTAAATTCCATTTATATAGGGAGAGTCTCATGGCTACTAAATGACCTTATCTACACTGTGGAGATATAAAAACTCCCAGAGGGGTTTTGACTAATGTGCAGAACTCACCAAGACTGCATTTCTTCTTCAACTTATCACATGAACGAAATTTCTTGTTCAAGTTATTTCACGAAAGAAACTGACATGCATAGATCTCTGCTTATCCCATGCCATGCGGATGAGACAAAGGTTACTTACTGGTTCACCTAACAGTAATGAGTGGAATAAATAGAAAATATTTGTGTCACCAAACTTTTAATTAACATGTGAAATGTTTGGGGTGTGCTTTTTACTTCCTAAACTCACGTATTTTCATAAAAGGATGAAGCAAGAGATTTTACATTTTTTAAGAAACAAGTTGATAGCAGAGGCTCAACATTTAATAACCTAGGCAGTTTAATTCTTGGTGATCCAGTGCACCTATTTCAAAAAGATTTTGAGATGTGGCCCTCCACACACTGCAGGCCTTGCTTGGTAGAGATGTATTCATAGACAGTCCTATATTGATTCCTTTACTGATTTCTCAAGCAAAGTCAAAAAGAATAAAATTGTCTAAATATCATAGGTTGAGTTAAATGCTCTTCTAAACCCATTTATCTGGAGGTTTCTATTGGTTGTCTAGCACTGTTGATTATGTTTTAGGCAAGAAGATATTTATCTTATTCATCACTACATATCAGATGCCAACACAACCTGTAGTCATTTCTCTAATAGTTCTTCAAAAGTGTAATGGCACTGAAGTGGCACCGATTACTGATGCAAGAAATGAACATTTTCCCCTTCTAATATCTATAGAGAAATGCAAATTTTTATTACTCTTTTTGTCATTGCCTACATATATGTAGAGTGGTGCTTTTATACTTTTTTAGCATATCCTAGATTGGGATGTGTGGAAAATCTATCTGTGAAAGTTTGTCAGTGAAGTAATTTCCTGAATAATTTTTTGACAGATGATATCATTTTGGCTTTTTTTTCCCTAGTCCTGTACCACTCTAAACCTATTTTATGTCATGTTTTATATTTTTCAAAGTATTTGATTTTTAGATATAAAGTTTTTCAGAATTTTTGAAACTCTTTGGAGTGTATGAATACTCTTTGGGGTATCAAAATCCAGTAGTGGGTAATAGTTCTTTATAAAAAACAATCTTAATACCCTTCTTTTCTTCTTTTCTCTTAGTTAAATATCGAACTTATCTTATTTCCTTAAACGATTTCTCTATTGAAAAACTTTGCTTAGCTGTACTTTAAAACTATTTTTCTTTTTCAATATCATTCTTTTCCAGAATTCACATATAGTTTATGTCATGAAATTCTACCAGTACTACTGTGTGTGCTACTCTTAGTTCTGTTGAACAGATGGTTAGCACATACCACACACGTATTCTTCTCTAGACACTGTATGGAGAGTTGGAAATGGATTCGCTCATGTAATCTTCAAAACAAACCTGTAAATTTAGCTTTTTTATTGCATTTTAAAGATAAGAAAATAAAAACTTAGGCCTTTTATTTCTAGACTCTGCAGTTTTAAAACCGTGCCATCCTGCCTCCTCACAAGCATTTGCAAACTGATTTTAGCATGGTAAAATTATTGGCCATTTTTAAAAGAAATTTTCAATTGATAAGAAAATCTCTGGGAGAAAATATCACTAATTACATCACTAATTAGAGGTATGCTTTTTTTTTTTTTTACTTTAGGCAAAATATTTTTTCTGATTCCTCACAGTCTATTTGAGCAGCTATGAGTTAATGCAAAGGCACCTGCAACTTTAATTCTCTTTATAATGCGGACAACACTTGAATATGCATTTTATATCGTGAAGATAAATTTTCCTTGTTATAAAATATCTAGCCTGCTAACTCTTCCTTACCCAACCTCGCATCAGTTTGGATTTAGCACATTCTTTTAAATTGTTTATTCGCCAGCCAATGTAATATTACTCTGGTCTGACTCATGGTGTTGGCTCAGGAGATTCAGCACACTAATTAATCCAACACTGTAATTAATTGAGTCACCATGCCAGATGTCAAATCCTTTTTATATCTTTCAAGTCCCCATCTTGAAGTGCATTAGCAATATGCCACCTTCTGCAGGACGCCTATGCATCGTACCAGGCATTTGGATGTACACAGAACATTTCAAGAAATATGTGCTCTATGGAAACACCGAACAAACTGATTTGACAAGAAGTTATTCTTGGAAGCATATAATACACTGAACATAAAAATAAATCATCTTTTCCCCACACCACATGATCTTGTTAGATACTGCATGCTTTCATGGTTTAATAATAAATAGCATATAGTTAATACTTTCATTGGGCCAGATATGGGTAAAAGTGCTTTTCCATCTCATTTAATTCTTACACAAGCACACAATACAAGAGTGTTTATCTCCTTTGTCTCAGTGGAGGAAACTGCTGCTTGGGGACATTAAATAACTAGCCCAAGGTCAACCTAGACTCCAGAACCCATGTTGCCATCAATTAGTGTCTTAGAAATTTTATCTGTCATGCAGGGATCATAATACGGCCTCGCTGACAGGGATTTTTGTGAAGACTAAATGAGTGGCATGTGTGAGTTATCAATAAATAATAACTACTCCTATTGCTCACTCACCATACAAACCGGGCCCATGATAATCTATCAAGTTTAAAATGGAAAAGACACTCCAAATTAAACAAGTAAAATTGCAGACCTTTGTTGTTTGGTGATTTTACATGTCCAAATTTGACTATTTCCAAGGACTGTATTAGTCAGGATTCTGCAGAGAAACAGAACACATAGGAAAATAGGAAAGCAGGGTGTGTGTGTGTGTGTGTGTGTGTGTGTGTGTGTGTGTATAGAGAGAGAGAGAAAGACTGAGAAACAGAGAGATGGTATAATAGTACAGGGAACTGGCTCACTTGATCACAGAAGCTGGCCAGTGGAAAATCTATACTGTGGTACAGTGTGGGCCAGCAGGCTGGAGACCCAGGAAAATCAGTGATGCAGATGAAGCTTGTTGCCTGGAGAGGCCAGTGTTTTTGTTCTATTTATACCTTGAACTGATTGGATGGGGCCCATCACATTATGGAGGACAATCTGCTTTACCCAAAGTTCACTGATCCAAATGTTAATCTCATCCAAACCACACTTCGGGTTGACACAGAATATTAACTATGACAAGCTCCAAAGGTCTTTGGTACATGGTATGTTTCCATTTTTTCATGTATAGTCTTACACCCCTGAATGGTTAGCCAGTGAGTGAGTCTAGCTTTCTTCCCAACATCCCACCTCTGTGCCGAGGATAAACTTACATTAAGTGCTATCATGCGGATGCAAACTTCATGTTTCTGAAAGTTTTGCAGTTTTATTCATTGAAAATACCAAAAGATTACTGATGAGGAATATTTTTTATCATTTTAATTTATGATCAATGCATGTTTTGAAGGTGTTTTAGAACTTCTGCATTCATAGGCTGTGCCTGTGAAGTTTTCCCATATTCTCCTGAGTACAAATATATTTGTAATATGCTAAATCTCTGCTATGCTAACACATGGTAAGTGCTTAGTAAGTAACAAGAAACAGTGAATTTATTGGGAACATTAGGTGTCTGAAATTTAAGTGACATTTGCCTTATCTTGCTTTTGAATATAGCTGCTTCCCATAGCTAACTAGTCTCATTCAGCCAACTGCTGGAATATACACAATTAATTAAATAGAGAATAAGTTGAAAGTCCTCGGTTACTTACTACATAATAAACTCATCACAACCACTTATATTCAACAAATGGAATTTTATAAGGAAATCTCATTTGGTTGATGCTGTTCAATCAGAATAGAACCTTGTTTTATTTTCCCAGGGGGCATTTGTTGACACTGGCTTCTACAAATAGGAAATACACATAAAAAGCGTAAAATAGATCACATTTTATGGACTTGACAATGAAATAATGCATGCATTAAATTGCACCTTAAAATTTGAAAATATTATCATCATAGACATGTGGTTGAGAAAAGAATTAAAGGTTCCTGATCCACATCGTAGGAAACTATTAAAATTATTCCGTGTCTCCAATTTCTCTTTTTCCAGTTCTAACTCCTCTGGTACCAACCTCTGATTCACTCATTGCCGGAGTCTTTAAGCTTCATGTTATGCACACCCTGTAGCAAGTACATCCCCACCCATATGTCTCCAGCATTCACCAGTAGTCACCTGTCAAAGGCTGCTTCGTGGAAACATCTGTGACTTTCTATTTGAGGAGCTTTTTCCAGCCTCAGGAGGAAACTCATTGCAAGCCAGGAAAGCTGGAAGTGTTGGAAAATTAATGTTTCCAGAAGTTGTCCTCAACCAGTAATGGATAGAAGTTGGTGGATAAATAGCCATCCTGTTTTTAACCTCTCCATTAGGATATGAGAAGTGCTCTACACTGTCTCCAGGGTTTTTCATTGGAATTGAGCTCCAGTTAGCTTTTAACACATTCTTCATGGGCTTCTTTCTCTTTCCTGCCTCTTCTCCACCCCTCTACTGAAATTTCCTGAGACCTCCTCCCCAATAAACTACTTGTACTTGAATTCGTCTCAGGTTAAGCTTCTTGGGAAGCCGTAACAAGACAGCCTCTAAGATATAATAATAAAGTACATTTGAAAGTAACATCCAAATGATTGCTGAGATTCTAGAAGACATTGATTTTCTTATAAAATCTTTATTTAGTTTTAGACCTCTGCCTCTGGCACATAATAAGTATTCAATAAATGCTCTATAAAATAAAATTCCAATCTAGTTGAATTTCTTTACCAAGAGTGTTCTGACTGATCCACTCATTTCCTTCCATCTTCAAATTATAATTTATAATTTTGTTGAAATATGACTTTATTTGGGTCTTATATTTCTTTTCATTGATATTGTAAATTATATTCTTCTTCTTCATATTCATTCTAATCTGGGCCCAGAACTACCATACTTTCCACATCTCATATCTGGCTGGGTCTTGGCTCTTTTTAAAAAATATATTTTATTCATTTTTTACAGAGAGGAAGAGAGAGGGATAGAGAGTTAGAAACATCGATCAGCTGCCTCCTGCGCACCTCCTACTGGTGATGTGCCCCCAACTAAGGTACATGCCCTTGACCAGAATCAAACCTGGGACCGTTCAGTCTGCAGGCCAATGCTCTAGCCACTGAGCCAAACCGATTAGGGCTGGATCTTGGCTCTTTTGAATTTAACTGTACTTATTTCCCAAACTCTCTGATCTTTCTTCTCCCTCTGTTCCCAGTGCCTTGGGGAGCTTATCCAATTGCAGAGCTTCAGCTACTAATTTACAAATGACATTTAAATTTAAAAAACATCTCTATCTGTGGCTTTTTACCCTTTCCCTAATTTGCAGTTCTGTCTCTGCAAGCCCTTCCCACCGACTTCCCCCCAATAAACAGCCACAAGGAGCGTCTATGACTGTTTCCACAGATACGCTCGCCTTTCTTCTCCCTGACTTCCAGCTTTTCAGTCGCCTTTGATTCTAAATCTCTGCATCTCCGTGCCTGCCTCAGCAGGAAGTTCATTCTATAAGTTATTCAATGTTTGTTTGTTTTTTCTTCATTTCTACCTCTCCTTCTCTCAGATCTTAAATGTCCTCTTCTTTATCCGGTAACTACTACTCTTTTTTCCCCCCTCTACTCAGAGTCAAACATCTTCCAAGAGTCTTCCTTTTCCTTCCAGAAACCAACTACCATAATGCCTGCTCTCTTCATGGCTGTTCGCTTCTTTCTGTTCCTACTACCATTGCTTTAGTTGAAACCACTCTCATGTCCTCCTTGGTTATCACAGTATTGTCCTAACTATTCTTTCTGCCTTCCTTCTTTTCTCATTTTTCTTTACCCAAATCAAAACTAGTTCCTTTTGTTCTAAAAATTAACCTAAAGGGCACAGGGAACCCAAACTCATTGTCATACCCTAGAAGGGCCGTCATGATACTTCCTCAGCTCTTGCCCTTTTCCGACTCTTCGTGTAGACTTCATTCAACCGCAGCTTCCTGTAGTGCTCTGAGTATACTCTTTTCTCACATCTCTGTGCACAGGGCATATTATTTCATCAACCTGGAAAACCCTACGCTCCCTTTCCTGCCACTCTCATCACACTAACTGTGATTCTTAAAGGCTCAGCTCAAGGTCACCCTGGAGTAGAACTTCTCTGAAACCTCCAGTTTGGAATAGATATCTGTTCCTCAAGTATTTTCATGACTCGCTAGGTTTACTAGGATAAGAGCAGTTATCACATAATTGTGTCTGTTTACTTATTTCTCTCCTCTCTAGACTGTATGCTAATTGTCTTTCCTATCTAAAATAATGTATGGCTTATAGCAAGGACTCAATAAATAACCATTAAAGAATGAGTAAGATATAGATCTCAAAAGTTCTTATACATGAAATTAATATAATGGTATATGTCAGTTATATCTCAATAGAAAAAGGATGAATAAATTAATACTTTCCGTGAGCTTTTCTCCAGTAGTAGTGAATGATGCACACCTCTCATTTTTCTCAAGATCCCCGTATTCTCCCTGAGTCTTTACATCCATTTTTTTCTGTTTCCTCCGAGATCTTCGTTTGCCCTACATGGCAGTATAGTTACCACAGTCAGTGCCATCTTGTATCTGTGTTATATATTTATGTTTTTTTCTTAATCTGATTTGAGTGTAAAATTAAGTATGGCGGGGATAACTGTATCTGTTTCTTTAGTTTTTACCCAATAAGGAGATATGCCTATGATGGTTTCTTGATAAATATGGACTAATTTCAGTGTGACATCTGCCACTCTCTTAGACCTTTAGGGAGGGCAAGATATTGAGCCCTTTGAGGCAATTATGATTTGTTTACCACAGAATTGGTTTTAGATCCCTCACTATGACATGGGTGGAGGCCAAGAAGGTGTTCTGCTCTACCATGCTTTCTGTGAAGCCTCATCCAGCATCGCACTTTCCAGTGACAAACCATCTGGGAAATTCCATCTGTCTCTGCTTGGAAACTGAGGTGGCAGTCGCCCACTGTGAGCAATTTTCTATTAACTTCTTGGATAAGATCAGTCAGATTTATACTGAATTGATGGGAACCGTAAGAGCAGGGTTGTTCCAAGAGAAGACAAATGTACTGATTCCTCTAATTGGGCTTAAGCCAGTTTCATTCACAGATGCCCTTAGGTTCTAGTAGTGCAAGGACTTATAACCTTTTTAATTGTACCCTGTTCCTCTTGGGAGAGGCTGGTGAAATTCATTATTGATGGAGGTTGTAGATTTGTCCCTTAGGGAGGCCAAGATCCTGGCTTCTCTTACACTCTATCTGCTCTGTGGAGAATTAATGGAAGCTGAGTGGATGGGGAAGCTGCTCAAAGAAGACACGAGGCAAGACATGAGGCAGTTAATGCAGCAGAGCCTTGGAAAATGATGTGTTGGTCTGGTTTCTAGAATTAGAGTAGGGTTTTTTGTTGTTTTGGTTTTGGTTTATGGAGGGGGTTAGGGCTTGGGGAGAGCAGATAAGTTGGTATGGAGACCCAGGTAACTAAAGGCACCCTGTAGATTGTGAGTCAGAAAAGAGGAAACCAAACACCAAAGAATTATTTCACAATTCAAATCTGTAGAAGCAAACCAGAGAGGCCAATTGCATACTGATCAAAAGGGACTTATTATATTACAATTTAGATGTAGCTATAACATTGGCAGAGTGTCCACTAGAATATATACAAGCCTAAGCAACCAAATAACCGAACAACCAGTCAACCAGTCGCTATGACGCGCGCTGACCACCAGGGGGGCAGATGATTAATGCAGGAGCTGCCCCCTGGTGGTCAGTGTGCTCCCACAGTGGGAGTGTTGCTCAGCTGACCAACGGGCACCAGATGCAGGGCTCACAGCTGGCCACCGCAGCCTGGAGACCACAGCGGAGCGGCTGTGCCAGGCGTAGCAGAGGCCAGGATGTGCAGGAGCGGCAGGTGGCGTTGAACAGCTGGTTTCTACCCAATCCCCGCAGGCTACACTGAGGGACCCCACCAGTACATGAATCCGTGCACCGGGCCTCTAGTGCAATTATATTTTAATATGGGACAAAAATGTTGATATAGAAACAGAAAATGTGCCTTTCCTGAGAAGTTGGACCTGCCTCCAAATACGCCTTGTGAGTAGCTAGGCTATCTGCTAACCTCAGTCTCCTTGGACTTAGATTTGAAAGGGAGGGCCACAGCCACACAATTGTTTAACTGCCTACAGGCCAGTTTTATGTACAGGCCTAACTGACTTTCCTGTGCCTGAAATTTAAACATTTTAGCCTTTGGATTATGACATGTGGCTAAACCTACTTACCTAAACTCAGGCCAAGTCTGAATAAACAACGAGCATCTTTTTCTTTAAGATTATTTTTTGTTGTCTTTTTCTAGAACTGCAAGGAGAACTTTTATTGAAGATGATCTTTTCATAGAGGTATTTAACTGACTCCATGTCATGCTGTCCATTTAATCAATGTCTGGAAGGACAGTTGTCACAATATGGTCAAAGTTGCTCTACTGAGAAAAGCGTATGTATAAAGGTGAAGAGACTAATGAATAGCATTGCCTTTTGACAGAGTAGAGACATGAAAGACAAAGTCTAGTTATTGGTATACAGCTCCACATACTCTTGGTAGGGCTGATCCTGTTTGCAGATCTTTCTTTACACTTTGGGGTCCCTGGGGGCAGGGAGATAGATTCTGCTCTCTAAGGGGAGTTCTGTCAGATTCTTGGGCTGTGAGGAAGTGTTTTGCAAAATATAATTCTATTGTTTTTAATCACGCAAATTATAGACTATAAAGCCCCAAAAATATTTTTGACTAGAGGAGAAGTTAAAATGAGAAAGCGCTGTGAGGAGCAGTTGTTTGAAAAGTTGACCAAAACTTTCTTCTGTTATTTGCTGATAAGTCTGGCAAGCCTTTGAAAGTCTTTCTCCTCGACTTCTTGGAAGACTTACTGTTCCACGAGTCATTTTAAAATAATTGGTTTGGCACAAGACACCTACCTGTTATGTTCATGGTTAGAATAAATATTGTGCTAATGTTATGAGGATTTAGCAGTGATCTCAGCTAGGAATAATAATTAAAACAGTCAGTAACTTGGAGATGATAACTGTGAAAGAATGGATAGAAGTACTGTTTTGTATTCTTTCTGTTGTTCTTAAAAATTAATATTTTTCAAGGATAACTCTTTATATATATTACAAAATATTGGATTCTATGTTTAAGCTAAGTAGGTATTCCCAGGACACCTATAGTCAAGTATTATAATTTACCAGTAGGTCTTGGTTGGAATTGACAGTGTTTACTATCATAGGCAGTTTCCCTGGTAAAGACAAGGTTGTGAGTCTGACCCTGTCCAGACCACTTCTACAGGGCTCTATGTGGATACTATGTTCCAGAGGCAAGAATTCTTGCATATAATTCTAATAAGAGGTAAATAAAGTCATAATTCTTAAATGCTTTTGGAAACTTATGAAATTATTTGAGGACCTCTCTTTGGAAGATCAACATCTCTTTTCCTTGTTAATTTAAGCATTGGATTTAAAGTTATTTTCATTATTTATTTACTCTTACCTCACTTTTCTCATAAAATCCTTTGGCCTAGTTTGACAAAACTGTGGCTTCTTGATTCTAATAATGTATATGTCTTCAGTGCCATTTTTTATATGTTTTATGTCTCTTTCTATTTTAAAGGTCAGGAAACCAGAGTCAAGCATAGGGTTAGGTGTGTAAGCCTGTGATTTTTCTCATGTTTTTTTTATTCTTCGTTTCTAAGGTCAGAAATATAAACAGAGCTTATCTAGATGTCTCGGGTGTAGTGCCTCTCACAAAGCTGCAGTCAGGGTGACACCCAAAGCTTTGGTGTCAACTGAAGGTTCAACTGGGGGCGGATCCGCTTGCAGACTCACTAGCCTGACTTCCACCTCAGTTCCTCACCTCATGGGCCCTGCCAGAGGGCAATCCCTGAGTCGGCAGCTGTCTTCTCCCTGAGCAGCAATGAGAGAGCAAGAGAGGGAGCCCACAATGGAAACCATGGTGTCTGTGTAACCGAATCTTCGTAGTGGCCTCCGGTCACTTTTTCTGAATTATATTTATTAGAATGAAGGCGCTAGGTCCAGCCCACGCTGAAGGGAAGGGCATTACACAGGCCTTGGAACCAAAGGCTGGCATCATTGGGGGCCATCTCAGAGGCTGTCTACCACTGGCGGTAACCTGCATAAATAGTTTGCTGACCTTTGGAGAAAGAAGGACTCTCACATAGTAAGAGCAATGGGAGGTAATCCTAGACATTTGAATGTACTATGAACAGAAAAGCCACATCATATGTGATAAAGCATCAGTACCAAAAATCAAAGATGAACCCATACATAAGACATTTGTGAAAATGAGATAGATTTTATCCTTATTTCTGAAGATAAACATCATTTTCTACATGGGGATGACAGTAACTTCCTGATTGACTTATTTGGAACTAAATTGTGAGGATAGAGAAAGGAGATTAAAATATACAAACCCCGAGTTGTACAAAGTCTAATGGACATTAGGAACCAGAAGCAGGTTGCTTGCTAAGCGTTCGTTCCCATTTCAGTAATTTTGAGAAGCATGCACTAACACATTATGAAGATCAGAAACGGGAGAGGGAGTGAGAGAAAACTTGCAGCGTGGCCAGAAGAGCCGGAGTCTAGTCCTGACTGTGATTACCCGAAGTGGATGTGCTGCCTTGGGTAATCACACACGCTCTCGGTTTCCTCTTTATCAAATGGAGGTCATTACACTGGCCCTACATCACAGAGTCATTGCAAAATTTTATCAAATTATATGCGTTTAGTCACTTTGAAAAATATACAGATTTTTTTGCCCAAGCCTAGATTACTTTCTATGATGGCTGTGAATAGAAAGTAGATTATGCATTCCTTTCATTCCCCAAGAAGGGCATCTGGCCTTTTCCCTCTGTTCCCTTTCTGAACATATTTAAAAATCACTTTGGTTATCATCTTATATGTACATCTTTGTCCACGTGTGCACGCATGTTTATGCACACACAGACGCAAGTACTTATTGATGAGCCAGCGTCTGTATTCTGAGAACTCACAGCCTAGAGAAGTACAAGGTGTGTACTTATCATCAAAGTAAACAATCACCACAGAAGCAAAGAAAAAATATATATTTTTTTAGAAAGAGAAAGGAAGGTTAAGTGGTCAAATGTTTTTTGAACTACTCAGCTTCTTTGTGTTTTCTTTCTGTAATGAGTCATTATTCAGAAAGCATTTCGAGGGCGTGTGATTAGGGATTTCAGAGAACTGGAGAAGTAATTTACCCTGTCTGATTCACTTTTGAGTTAGGTTTGTATTTTAAAATATTAACTCTGGGTTTTTTTTTCATTATTTATGGCATTTTAGGGCTTAGTACAGAGTGAAGTGCAGAAGCAGCCATAATGCGGACAGTGATGCACCATGAAGTATGACACAGTGGGGACGGAGTTCAGAAGGGCAAAGGCATTTCACATGCCTTAAGTTTCAGCCTCTATTAAGAAGTCAAACAAATATCATTTGTTTCTCATTACCCCACTTTGCAATAGATTCCGATGCGAAACCAGGATGTGCCATTACCACCTTGTATCTTCAAGCCACTGCTACTTAGGCAAATGTAGCATATCAGCCCATGTAAGATGCCCTGGGATGTCTGCATGTGCATCTGAGATAAGCATCAGGGCCCAAGGACATGTCCAGTGAGGGAACTACAGGGAGAAAAAAAGAAGTTTCATTAAAGAAGGTCAAAGGTGGGGAAAACGGGTGTCCTTATTCTGAACATTGCCAGCAGCGAACAGAGGCAGTTTCGTTCTTGTTGCATGCCTTCAGAACTTGGTGGACCCCACACCTCTTCCAGGAGGTGACATCTGCAGGCTGTTCCTTTCTCTGCTGGTAGTCCAGGAGGAGAGGGGCGAGGGAGGCAGAGGGCGCGAGGAGGTCAGACAGTGGTGGGCTCCATGGCTTCATGAATCAAGTGCAGGCATTCTGAAAAATGTTTCCCTTTGGTTGCAGCCATCTATTTTTTGGTGTGAATCTGCACCCCGTGGCAGGGTTTTGTGAAGGGAAACAATGAGCAGTTGTATCACCCTCCCCCCAAGTGTTGTAGCCCCTGTCAGGAGGCTGTGAGGATGATGCAGGTCTGGATCGGCCCGATAAGGGAAAGAGGATTCGAATGGCTTTAGAGAGAAGCTGTGGGAGTCGAGTGTGCCGTTTGGACTGGAGGAGCCGTGGAATACAGCAGAGCCCTTAATGGGATCCGAAGGGTTCAGTGCCAAGCCTTCTGTGGCTGCTTGAGGATTTTCTAATGAAATATTTTGATGGTGAAATTCTGCGACTGTCAGAGGGGCCGCGGTTCAAGATGCTGTTTTAAGTTATTTGCTCCATAATCTGTGATTAGTCAATCCAGGTCAAAAAGACAAAAAAAGGGGGTGGGGGTGGGAGGAAGTAGTGAAGAAACCTCCCCGAGTATGTGGGGAGGTCACTGTTAATCTGCTGACAGTGAGTTTCCATGTCATTGTCATCACGAGCTCGGTGCCAATGGCCAATACATTTTATGTTCTGTAGGTTGCTATTTTATGGCTAGATGAAATATGAAACTATCTTTTATAATGCTGATTCCATTTTGGCAGGCCTTTGGGTCCACATATGGTTCAGTTAAGCTGTTTTGGAGTCTGACGTACCTTTGTTATTTATTGGGATTTTTGAAAGGGAATAAATGAGCTATTTTTGCTCTGGATTTACAAAATACACATCCAGTGCTTCAAAAATTCATGTAGCTAAGAGAATGCTAGTGAGCGTTTGAAACTGATCTGCTGTTCCCGAGGACAGCTAAAATAAAATCATCCCTACCCACAAAGAAAAAAAAATTAAAGGGCAGCTGAAGCTCCAGCAAATTTGAACAGGTATTTTATATTTTGTAGCACACTGCAATAATAAAAAGGAAGAGCAATCAATGAGTGGGGGCCAGAAAAGTTGGCAGACTGCAACCTGCTGTTATCTGTACGCATTTCTAGACTGGTCAATGTGGCTGGGATTTTCTTTCATTCATTCCACTGTTATTCTGGCATGTTATAAATAAACTTACAGGCCTAAAGAGTGAAAAACAAAGTGGTTGTCAGAGGATGAATGATAGGCAATGACCTCACATGCCATGGAGAGTCCTGTGGGCAGTTAAGGAAGGCTCAGTGGCCTAAAGGTGACGTGCGCTCCCTCTGTGAGGCCTGGCTGATAGAGGAAGATTAACTCCTCAACGTTAATCTCCTTGTTTTGTTGAGTTTAACTCAGACTCTTAACTTTGTTTAAAAGAATGTCTGTATGTAAATATGAGGAGAGATAGACTAGAAGGAAAGTGATATAGTTACCAGTGTCGTTTCAGAGCACAGCTGTAGAAGAACAGCTCCATGTGGATAATAGTAGGGGTACTTTGCATTGCTGAAGGCCCTTCAGGTTTTTAATGTGGTCACTTACTTTTATTTGAAGTTAGTCATGAAACCACCTTGATAGAATGGGCACAATCTAAACATTTGGCGGTTGATTTCCTAAGGGGCTGGGTAAAACATTGGAGGTGAACCCATTTTAATTTGCCAGCTAACTAACCCCCCCCCCCCCAACACACACACACCCAAAATTGTGTGCTTTCCAGAGGGTATGTTATTTTTATCTTTCTTACCGTCAGCTGAGAGGGTAGTAGAATAATTATTTCTATTGTTTCATAACTAATTTAACTGTCTTCTTCTGCTGTTAGCTATTTATAATTGAATGACTAAAATCCATTTCTTTTTCTAATGTAAGATATATTGTGCTATATGTCTTGAAAGAAAACTTGCCTCCATATTTACTAAACATGTTCTGTAAGTCAGGAACTCTGCTAAGAAGTGAGGGTACAAAGATCTGAATTATCATCAAATAGCATTACTTTGTGTATGAGTATTTAAACCAGCCGTGGTCAAACTACGGCCCGCGGGCCGGATCCGGCCCGTTTGAAATGAATAAAACTTAAAAAAGGAAAAGACCGTACCCTTTTATGTAATGATGTTTACTTTGAATTTATATTAGTTCACACAAACACTCCATCCATGCTTTTGTTCCGGCCCTCCGGTCCAGTTTAAGAACCCATTGTGGCCCTCGAGTCAAAAAGTTTGCCCACCCCTGATTTAAACTGATATCTCTCTGTAGCCTTTATAAATTGTTTTAACCAAACCCAACACACAAAGAGCCATATTCACACACACACACAGGTATGTACACACACGTACACACACACAAACATACAATACATGGTTGATTTTTAAGCCAACAAATAAGATTAACATTTTAATTTTATATTACTTGTAATTGTAACTTTCTCTAAATAAAACAATCTCGTGAAGCAAAAGTACACCTCTACTGTTGAATGAGTTATACGAACTTTGTATTTTTCCTGTCATAGATTACACAACACTATAAATGTTGGTAATGTTCCTAAAATTATTTCTTTTTCATAATTTCATCCTGTCTCATGGCAAAATGCACAATTGCAAATCATCATAAGGATATTTTTAATACTCTAGTAGGTAACTTAGAACAAATGTAGAGCATGTAGGTGTATATATTTACAGGATGAAAAATATGTCTATAATGCTTGATCACCTAGAGCATTATAGGGAGACCTACTTTGGGTATAGGCAAATATGGTAAAAAAAAAAAAAGAAAGAAAATGTAGGAAATGAAAAAATATTCAAGCAATGAAAACTCAAAGTACTCTTTCATATTATTTTATTTTCTACATTGAGATGGTTTGATAAGTACTTTATATAAGATTCAAAGACTTCAGTTGAATTAGGGATACTAAATTTTGTCTTTAATTTTCAGTCTTTATCTCTAGACTTAAGAAATAAAGTGGCTTGGTTATCAGTAGGAATTATTATGGTTAATATTTGCTGCAAATCTTACATACCACTCACATTATAGGGGACAAAAGGGTACTCAATCTCTTGATGGATAGTATTCTACCTCCTTAGCTGCTGAAGACTTTGAAAAGAGAAGGGAGTCATCTTCTTTCAGTTATTTCGACAACATCCAAAGAAATGGGAACCTATTACTTTTGTTGCTTCTTCTCAATAGTTTTTCATTTGTCTTTTGCTAATGCATATGCTGTTGTCTCAAAGTTGAAAGGAAGGGAAATCGGTAGAAACAATAAAGAATACAATTCATTTTAACTGATGAGTTATTACAATCTAACTTTTACTTACCATATTTTACTGTACTGTTTTAACATGGTTTCTCCTGAAATGCATTGTGGTAGGAATTGAATGGGATTTTTTTTACCATCAAATAATACTGAGTATTTATAATGTATGTAGCATTTAAAAGTTTCTCAGTAATTTGCTTCCATTTAGCAGATATGACTCATCTCAAAATCTACATAATTTGTGTTTATCAATTGCGAAATAATAGAGTTTTAAAAATTTAGTAAGCCTAACATGGTAAAGTATTGGATTCCATCAGCACTTTGCCTGGATATTAATGTTAATACTCTATTGGTAACAGAGAAGTGATTTCAGCATTGGAGTATATGGGAATAAAGCAGATTCCACTGTGTAGTGACTGCTCAATAGAGTTGCTTATGTCTATCAAAAACAATGGAATATACTAGAAAACTGATAAAAGAGAAGCAACTTCATAACTCCATAGGCATTAATTACATTTTTATAGTTTCTATTGATATTTACGATGCTCTTTGTAGTCTTAAAAATCTGCTCTGAAACCAGGATGAAGTTTGTTATTCTGTATGCTCTTATTTATGAAATGGTAGGCAAGGCTCATTAAAATATAATGACTTCTGAAATAGCTGAATAAAACAGTGAGGGTTTTTTTGTTGTTTTTTTCAGTGATAGTGTAAATAAGTAAAGATGCTATAGGTTTTCAAAAACATGTTTTAACACCTGTATTTCTATCAGATTTTTGGAATAAACTGCATTATATTTATGATACAGCCACATTTCTGGATCAGATTTTATCCATTCTTCCACAAAAAGATCACCTTGGTTTTAAGGATTTGGCATCCAATATGGCTGTTCTTATTTTGTCATTGAGATTAGAGTATGGAAAATTGGATTAGAAAGTAAAGCTAGCTAGTCTTAAGCTTTTGAAACAGAATTTATTTAATTGAGTCAGTCCAGATCTTCAAATTTCTCCAAGTCTTTGCTCCCCCTTGAGTGACACCACCACTGATTGATAAGAATTATTGTCTTTGGTTCCTGGGTCAGGGAGTTGGGAGGTAAGAGCAGTGGGACCGCATTTTCAGGATGCCACATAGGCACTTTGATCTGAGGCACAGTGTGCCTCAGGGAATAAGTTCAATCTTGATTTCCTTAGTCAATCATCCACTATCAGGTACTGCTGCCCTGATTAGCAGGCTGAAGAAAAAGAGCATACTGTGGGTGTGTGTTGCCAAGATGAAAAATAGTGATGAGCCTGTTGGCAACAGCCAACCCCTGGTTCCGCTATGTGACATTTGCTTTCTCTTTGCATAACTCCCCTTAGTGCATGAAGGAACAAAAACAAGTATTTCCATTGATTTTTCTACAAACTGATGGGTGTTTTTTTTTTTTTTTTTTTCCAGAGAGTAGTTTCCTCTCTTTGTTTAATCCATTGTTGCAAAATGGGAACTGGAAAGAGAATGAGCAGGATGCATCCTGGTAGTTGCTAAGAGAGATTCAAATATAGCCATGCCTGCTTAACATTCCTGCCATTCTGTGAAGCAAGCCAATGGCTATCTCTTGAGGAATGTTCTGAGTCTGGAAAACTAGCACCATACCTGTGCCCTTCCTATCTCTTCATCTGGTGTTACATGGATGCAACATGGTTCTCCAGACCCAGAAAGGCTCAGGATCCATCCATGACTCATTGGTGGAGTCCACCTAAAAAATTAGGGTATATGGATTTTCTGAATTGCCTACCAGATATCCTCTTTCCTTTGGTCAGAGTAAAAGAGAGAATATCTCCAAACATGTGAGGGTATATGCCGATAACAACTGCTATTTTTGGTTTCTTTAGATATACATTTTGGGATTTGTCCATGTGTATTGCATTTTACAGTGTTGAGGCAGAGATGGAGGCTCTGGAAAGAAGAGTAAACAGTGGGTAGATATACTCTGTATCTTAAGTCTTTGCCAAATTTTACCAATCTATTTCAAAATTAAAATTATTTACTGAAAAAGTATTCCTTTTTATTTGTGAGTATCCTTTGTAGAAAACGCCAAAGTACAGGTAGAATTGTATCATAAATACTTATGGTGTGCTCGTGTCCAACTGACTTTATTTACTATTGTCTTTGACCTTGATGATGGGACCAGTTTGATAACGTTAAGGTCAATGGATGCATTATTTTTAGACAAGATACGAAGTGTAGAATGTTCTGTTTTGCTTTACCATGTTAACAACTAGTAGTGCTTAGCGTTCTCTATGTACTGCTGATTTCAGTGATGCATTCGTCCTTGGTGATTATCCAAAAGATTTCAGCACCTGTAATTAATCACCCATTTGAGAAAAGAAACACAGACTAAGGTAGAGTTTGCCTCCCCTCCTCCCCACCCCGAAATGTCTGGACAGAGTATGAATAAGAATAATAAGAGGGCTTGTAATAATTATAATCGTGCTTTCAGTATGCATGAAAAAAAATCACTGAAACATCCTTTGATCATATTTACTACAAGATCTCCTTATATTGTTTGCTTAACTTTAAATATTGGGTCATAGCGATAAGAAAGGGACTTGTTATCTCTATTTTATAGAGGAGGGAATAGTGACCTATTCAGAGTTAAAAAGCATATTGCTAGTAAAACATTTGTATTCTATCAATTACTTGGACTGATGATCATTAGTATCTTTTTTCATGCAAATATTTATTTAGTTCAATGTAACAAACATAAAAATCTCAGTAAGCAGCAATGGATTTATATAATAGACATTGCAGAAGATAAAATCACCTACTATGTGCCATTACATCTATTACATTTTCATTAATGAGGTTTTTTAAAGACATGGCATTTTTGTGGATTGCATGTTCTTACCTACTTCACTAAGAAGTAAACAATGATGTGATAATTGCACACTTCTGTGTACCGAGGTATAGGGGCCAAAGAATGAATGAAACAGTGTAGCACAAGGTTCTTGAATGTAAAACTTCAAAAACTACTTTTGAGCTATTTCTGCATTAAGATGCCTTACATGGTATAGTGGGAAAATACTATCATTGGGCCAAGGACTTAAGAATAAAAAACAAACCTTTTCTATTTCTTGTGATGGAAATTAATTTATCAGATTGATGTCTGGTTGACTGCAAACAGCAAATGCATTTAACCTCATTCAGTAGCTGGAACTAACCTGTTTATAAATACTCTAATTCGATCAAAACATGGAAATAACCAGAATGGATGTAATGGGCAAAAAGACAAATGAATGCCCCCGTATCCACAGCAAAAGGGCATTTTCCCCCTTAACATGTTCATTGTATGAAAATCATCCTACGCTTTCCTGTTCACTTAAAATCCAGTATTTTTAACTTTGAAAAAGGCCTTCAAGAACACCTCGCGCCTTAAACTATGATTCTCAACAGTCGTGTTTTATCTCACCCAGATTTGTTTAGACTGGAGTCAGGCCTGCTCTTTGCTGTGCCAGGATCTATTAATGATAATTACCTAGAATCCTATCCCCGTTCTGTGATACCATCACATCGTCGTGAGGAAGATTGTGATCTTATCCCAGCCTATTCTGGTTAACTCCGACACTCCTTCTATTATAGTGGGGCCTTGATAAGATCATGCCTGTTAGGATCAGACATTAGTTGGAATCAATATTTGAAAATGTGCCTGTTTTTGCTGAATAGTAAAGTTAGGGTGAGCGTTCAAGTGAGATCATTTGTTGGAGGAGGTTCTACAACTTCATCTTGTCAGGTGTTCTTCCTACTACTGTATGCTCAAAAGCACCGGATGAGTGTACCCATCTGGATATACGGGGTATACTGACTCACCCATCTGGATATACTACCTTGATGAGACTATATGATATTTTAGACTATATGACAAGGCTGTATGATTTGGCGGGGAAAATGCTTTGGAAGGACTCAACAGTTATCCTCATAACTCTTCATTAATGAAACGCAGCAGGTAATTCCGTTCTCAAACAGGGTCAGGTTTGCCTCCGAGGGGCATTTGAGGATGTCCAGGGGCACTTTTGGTTGTCACAACCTGGGTGGGAGGAAGGAGAAGCAGAGCAGCGCTGCTGCCATCTAGGTGATGAAGGCCTGAGTTGCTGCCAACCTGCCTGCAAGGCAGAGACTAGCTTCCTACATGAAGGATGACCTGGCTCCCGAGGTCAATAGTACCATGCTTGAGAAGCCCTGACACATTGTATACTGTGCAATATCAAAAAGTAGAGGCCATTGACGTCCGTGTGAGAGAGAAACATCGATCAGTTGCCTCGCCAAGTGCCCAACCGTGGATTGAATCCCTAACTTAGGTATATGCCCTCACTGGGAATCAAACCTGCAACCTTTCTGGTGTATGGAATGAGGTTCCAACCAACTGAACCACCCGACCCGGGACGGATTCAGTCTTTAATGTCCATCTCTCTCTCTCTCTGGGAGGAGCAGATGCTACAAGTGCTTATATCCTTTTTCTGGTTTGCAACATCTGATGGATTTGTAACTAAGGAATTTTTTAGGCATACACATTCAGAAATCCGGGTGGTTTCCTTCAAAACTTGTGCTGAATGGAACTTCAGGTAGAAAAGGTAAAGTGAGAAGTCAGCCCTGTAACATGTTTGGTCTTAATACAGCCTCAGCTCTTTCATCTTTATTGGGTACTACCATGTTTGCAACATAATCATAATTTTTTGAAATTAATGAAATATGGAATGGAATATCCACATGTATCACTTTCCCATTTCACGAGATTCACTTACTATTTTTTTACATATTTTATGTGTACAATTTGGTTATTCATTAATCATGTATTTTTTGGTCACATACTCATGTATGAAAAAACAACATTGAGTGCAGTTGGCCCTCTGTATTCACAGGTTCCACATCCCCCTGTTCAACCAGCCTCAGACCAACCTCAAATCAAATATATTCGAAAAACAAAGTTACATCGTTGTTGGCATATATGTGTCAGTGCTACAACGGTTGCATGTCTGTCCTGAACACGGACAGCCTTTATTTCTTGTCATTATTCTCTATACAGTACAGTGCATTACATGGCATTTACATTGTATTGTAGAAATCTAGAGATATACATGAAGTATACATGAAGACGTGCAGAGGTTATATGGAAATAGTACACCGTTTTATATACAGGATTTGAACATCTGAGAATTTGGTGTCTGTGGACTCCTGGAGCCAATCCCACTGGATAGGGAGGGATGACCCTGTTAGATTTTTCATTCTATTGGGGTGATTGTTGCTGCACCATAAATGTTGAGAAAAGGAAATAAGTTGTTTTTTAAAAATTTTAGCCTTTTCATGCTTACAGTAAAACAATAGGCAACACATCTATGGCCATGTTTCTGACAAATAAATTAGAGCGCGTCTTTCTTGGGTTCGCGCGTTCAGTGATTATTGAAGTCTGTGTAACTGGGATTGAAGACAAAGCCCTTTCGTCGGTGAGGACAGTGAAGGGATTTTTTTTTTCCTTTTTGTATTGTTGAGAGTCCTAAGAGCCTTTTTCCTGAAGACTCCCATGGGAACGGCAGAAAGGGTGCTGGAGGTGCCAGTGGCGGGAACTGTGGGAGATGAGCACACTTCCTCTGATCAAAGGTGACATCCCAGGGGGTTGGAGAATAAAAACCTGGGCAGAAGTGCTGGTTTGGAGAAGGGGCGCTGAGGGAGATGAGAGGAGTATCCCCCTGAAGCTGAGTTAAGGGCACAGGACTCAGCCTGCCCAACCTCTGAATCCATCACTCCTTCTCCATTTTGGAAAAGGCGTCATCGTGCAGTAGCCTGTTTGAAGACTAGTATGTTCCTAAAGCCTATGAGGAAAGGTTAGAAGAAGTTATCAGGTTAAACAAAAATTTTTCTGCTTTATTCCTAAAATTCCTCATGAAGTGAAACCTATTTTATCCTAGTGCTCCCCTCCCCCCTGTTTTTGTTTGTTTAGTGTTTCATGTTGTCAAAGGGGCGGAATTATATTTTAGCCTTTGGGGACAGCTGAAAAAAAATATTTTACAGATGAAAAATTATTGTATGTAAATATGTGAAATTCTAAATTATACTATTTAAGCATGTGTGCTGAACTAAAATAACAATTTTAGAGATTGTTCAAAATGTTTTTAAAATTAATTTAAGAAACACAGAGTTACTAATTCTCTTTTTAAATTTTTTATTTATTTTTTCTAAATTTCCTAAAATTCCGTCTCTATATCCCCAAGAGAATATATGGTTTCATATATATTCTAACAACAAGAAGAGAAAATATTTTAAAGAAAGCAAATTACTTCTTTCTCTTAATTGTGGATCTAGATACTCCAAGAAAAAGACAAATTGAGAGTTCAGTACTGGGCATAGGTCCCCCCCCACCCCACCCCCGTGTCAAAAACACAAAGTAGCCTGGTTTTGATAGAGTTAAGTAAACTGATGACAACTCCATTGCTCCCAATCCTCTATCTCCTAGTAGTGCTCAGTCCAACAATCATTTCTTCTTGTAGAATAAGATAAGTTTTCACGTGCTCGTGTTTGATGGATTAACTACAGAAAATTAAGGAATTTTACAAAAATTCCAACTTGGCAAATAGTAGCAAGCCTTATCACCCGGAGGCCTGATAAAACCGATAAAGCACCAGGGGAACGTGTCTGGACAGTGTCTTGAAAAATACTAGGTATCTGACAGTGGTCGGTATCTCACTGCTGGAGTGGGGATGATCAGTTAAATGCAAACACCGTGCGTTAGATAACGGAACTGTTATTCGTAACTCCGTTTCTGCCTTTGGAGGTGGGACATCAGTTATGATAAGGGGGGGCATATGGCTGTAAAAATTGTGTAATGGAATATGTGCTCTTTCTCCTGACCAATTTCCACTTGAAGCGAATGACCCTTTTGGGGAAGGGAAAATAGGATGGAAGAAATCATACCCCCGCTAATTTGGGACAAGGAAGCCTTGGGACCTAATCCACGCAAGGCAATGCTTCACCCTGCAGTCCTCACCAATTATCAGCTATTTCATAGTTGTTGCCAGGCTATCTACTTATACAGAACAATTTTAAAAATACCTTAATGTTCCTATTGTGTGTGTGTGCTTTGGGTGGGGGGAATTTCCATTCTAGGCTTATAATGATGAAAATGCAATGTTTTTGAAGAAGGAAGCACAATACAGCTATGGTGAATATAAACCTTTAAAGTCTGTGTTTTCAGATGCTTTTCCCTTCCATTGGTGTCAGCACCCAACACTTTCTAGTTTCCTCTCTGAGGGTCTAGATCCCCACATCACTTCCACCTACACTTACTTGTTTCAAATGTATAACTCTCTGGTTTGAGCCAACTCAGGTATGTGCTCTGAGTAGGAATGGGTGCATAGAAAGTAACGTTATGTACTTTATTTCATCTGTTTATTAATTTAATGCATATTGTTAGCTAACGAGGTGCCAGGCGTGGTCACAGGCACTGAAATGAAGATATTTCAGTGTACTTGAAGTAGACAGTGACCTTTTTATCCTGGAGATTATATTCTAGTGGGAAATGCGGACAAATAAATGGCCAATTAGGTAATTATCAATAATATTATAAGTGCTTTAGGAGAAAATATAGTTGCTAGGAGAATACCTAACATATATTTGGGGATAAAAAAAATAGAAGTGGTATATAAGGGCTAGCAGGTAGAACTAATTAATTAATTTAATATTTGTGAGTTTGGAGGGCTTGATGTGCAGTGTGTGTGTGTGTGTGTGTGTGTGTGTGTGTGTGTGTGTGTTGGGGTGTAGCAGAAGATGCAGAACCTAGTATGCAAAGGCCTGCAGGTAAAAGAGAACAGAGTAAATTTCAAGAACCATTGAGCTATCCTATAGGATGAAGTAACTCTTTAGTCAGTTTAAAAATATTTCAGTGAGATATTAAATCATCCGCATATTATTTTCGTGAAATTTTCATTTTGTTTTGATTAACCATTAGTACTTATTCAAAATGTCGTCTAAAGAGATGCGCTCTGGCCCTGGCCAGTTTGGCTCAGTGGAGAGAGCGTTGGCCTACAGACTGAGGGGTCCCAGGTTCGATTCCGGTCAAGGGCATGTACCTTGGTTGTGGGCACATCCCCAGTAGGGGGTGTGCAGGAGGCAGCTGATCGATGTTTCCCTCACATCCATGTTTCTGGATCTCTATCCCTCTCCCTTCCTCTCTGTAAAAAATCGATGAAATGTATTGAAAAAAAAGAGAGATGAGCTCTGGAAATACTCCCCCGCCACCTTCTTTTTTTCTACCACTTCCCATTTTTTAGAGAAGTGTGTGTAACTGGGTTTTTGTGCAGATCTTTAGAGGCTTCTTTGGAAGTTGCTCATGTCTTTATTGGGATTGATCCAATATCAAAGCATATTTAAAACTAGAGGCCCGATGCACGAAATTCGTGCAAGAGTAGGCCTTCCTTCCCCCAGCTGCCGGCACCAGCTTCCCTCTGGCACCCAGAACCCGGGCTTCCCTTGCAGCCCCAGCTTCATCCAGAAGGTCATCTGGAAAGACATCTGGTCTAATTAGCATATTATACTTTTATTATTATAGATATTTTGACTTTTTTAACCTAAATCATTTGTCTTTTAGGCCATGATATTTTATTTTTTTGAGCTGACCTACAAAACAAGGAAAATATCTCCTCCCTAATTAAAGCCTTCACCAGACACATGAAATTATTTTGAGGATTGTATATGGAGGTGGGAGCTTTGGGCACAACACTCTTAGAGATGAGTGGCTCAAAAATGGAATCCAAGTGAAGATGGAATCTCACAGCACTAAAATAAAGGACTACTTTCACTTTAACAAAAGAACTACCCTTTATGTCAAACTTAAAGCTGTGGACCTTTTACTGGGTTAAATTCAACATAAGAATAGTCAAAATGCCTTCTAAATGAGAATGCATGTCAAATGCCTTTTTTTCTGTGATAAAACCAAGGGAAAAAGTGACATGTTGTGAAAATGCTGACTGCCCTCGCGCAGTGAAAGTACCAGAAGGTACAGCATAGCCCCAAAAGAAATAGCTGACAGGGTCCTTTTCAGGTTTCCACATGGAACATTTCTATAAACTACAAATAATAATGGGACTGTTCCACAGTATTATAAATTATAAACCAGAAAGTGTAGATCAGTAAAATGGATTAAAAAGTGTTTTTCAACCTTGGCACTATTGGCATTTTGGACCAGATAATTCTATAATGTGGGGGCTGTCTTGTGCATTGTAGGATGTTTAGCAGCATCCTGGCCTCTATCTACAAGACACCAGTAGCGTGCCCCCCTGGTTGTGACCATCAAAAATGCTTCTAGACATAGTCAAATGCCCTTTAGGTGGCAAAATTTCCCCCAGTTGAGAACCATTGGAGTAGGATATTTTAAAAGATTAGTAGTGTGGATTTTAAAAGCACAGGAAAAGTCAAGAAAATCTATGCACTTTTTAAGTTCTTATCATTGATTTCATTGGTTGGTTTATTTGTTTTACTGGCAATTAAGCTATTACTTTAGGTAATAATATATGTATTTAGAGGAAACTGAGATATTGGTTGGATTGGAAAAATAAACCTGTTTTATAAATCTATATAAGCAAGAGAAGATTTGAATAAAAATGTATTAGGTAATAGTCAGGCTAAAGATTCATCTGCTTACTTACATAAGGCAGAGACATGAATTCTCTTGAGAGAGCCAACTCAGTTTCTGCTGTGGTAAAACCTAAGAAACCCCAAGAATACTCCCTTTGCATGGAAAAGAAAGAATTCCTATGGTAAATGTAGGGGAAATAGAGTCATTGGAGGAGAAAAAGTATTCTTTTTTTCCTTTTAGTCATCTTTCCCACAGGAATTTTGAAAGCATGTTTCATATGAGAAGCTCAGGTCAATATAAAAGAGAGTGTTTTAATTTTCCTTCCCCCGCTCCCCACAGGTGGAAAGCAAGTCATTACACAAGACTCTTCATTGTTGGTCCTTTGCGGTCCCATGTCAGTTCGCCTTAGGTTTGCCGGAGGAGCCCTAGTTGTTGGGTCAGACTTCATTCTCAGTGGCAGTGATGATGTTGGAATCAAACTTTCAATCTTTTCTAAATTTCTTCTTTATTGGCAGCTTGAATGGCCTACTTTATTCTTTTGCAGTCGGGCCTTCCATTAGGCATTTGTTTTGTTGACATGTGAACGCTCTTTTGTCAAAGATGAACCACCCTGCCTCCGCACAGGCAGGATGCCATTTAAGATAGTCCTTTACTAAATTCTTAGAGTAAGGATGTATGTCAGGCCAGCCCGGGGGCAAGGTTAGGTGACAGCCGGTGATGGGTGGACTTGGAGGCTCCCTTCTCACTGACCTGTTGAGAACATGGTCACACATGAGTTGGGACTCATGCCTGATCCATAGTGCATGCAATGGAGTGAGCATTAACGATCCCTAATCCCATTATGTTTTAAAACCTTGCGTAGCTCAAAACACGTTACAAAGCAGTTGGCCAGGAGAGTCACCTGAAAGGGGAAAGCTCAATGAAGGGGTGAGAGAAACCCGCCTAGGTCTTAGAATCCAAACTCCGTGGACCAACCTCTCGTCCTGTTACCCAGTCCCACTTGATAATTTGTAGTCAATGTTTATGTGAGGATTTTTTGTGCCATTAAGTTACAATAGACTGTTGTTTGATCATGGTTTGAATAACTGTTAGAATCCATCTATTAAAAATGACAATCCTAAGTTTTTTGCCTTAGCCTCTGCACTTTGTTCAATGCATGTACCAATAATTCTCTTCAGCCTCCACAAATACCTACCAGCCATATGGCGATGTTTTATGTATAATCAGAAAAAAATGATTTTTGCAAACAATCTCAGCTACTTTGCCAGGAAAGCCCACAAAAAAAACGAAAGTTGAGAAAAGCTAGGGATTTGGTGAGTACAGAAATTTGAATTTAGATCACGCAGAAGGTTTGAGATGTTTGGTACATATTTAGATGGATGGGAATAGTACCTTCTTGTTGTCTAAGTCACGTGCATTTGACCTTGTCAGCTCTACTACTAGCTTAGCTGTGTGTTTTCCCCTCACAATCATATTACCTGTTTTATTCGTTCTTTCCTGCTTTTTCCACTCCACCATTCCTATTCTTTCCATTCTTGGCTCTTTCTCTTTAACTCATCTTCTGGCCCTTATGTTTACAACTGTGCTGTCTTCCCCTTTCCTTTTTGAATCAGCTTCTAAGTGGCTCTCTTCTGCTTTTATTACTTGACCTTGGTTTTCTCTTGAGCTAAACTGATGCCCCTGCATACACTTCTCTTGTGTACTTTACTTCTGGCACTGTTAGTGAGCGAGTGTTTATTTGTCTCTGAAGAGCTAGATTTTAATTCAGCTTCCAGTGATATGTCACTGTGCTGTGTCGGGGCTCAGAGAGTCCCGCCAGTGTGTTCCAGCCACAGCAAGTTGTTGTCCTTTCTTCTGTTGCTAAGAGGAAACCTGTGCGGGATCATAATTATAGTATTCATTGCCGAGATGTATATGGCCAACACCCTGTGTTTATTCCCTGCATTATTTATTTTCCAGTGCCTCTGCTTGGAGCCACACATATACTAAGAATGCCTTGTGTCTTTCATTCTTACTTAGGATGCTGTATTGGTGTACTCCAAGTCATGAGAAATGATTTGGGGGCCATAGATACACCCAAAGGTGTTTTTGAGTTAGAGACTTAATTTGAAGAAGAGAAATGTTTGTATCCAAAACTTTTAGAGTTCTCTATCATGTATGTGGACATGGATGGCTTCTTTTCTGGTGGGTTGAAATAGTTTCTTGAAGAAACTCATAAAACAATATAAGAAATAAAAGTGTGTGCATATACATATATACACATGCACATGCACGCACAAAGAAAATGGAAGTGTAGCTGACTTTTTACCAACACCCACTCAATCACTTTACACAAGACACATGGTGCACTTTAGGAGTAAGCATATCAGACTTGAAAGAGTGTAGTTCTGCCATAGTATTAGTAGTTTGGGCCCTATCCAGGAAAATAAAAATAGGAGGGATTAGAGGGATAATGCAAGGTTATTATAAGTATTTATCAGTTGTGGGTAGATAAGTTAGTGGGGTAACAACCACCCCCATTCTCTTAAAATAGCTTCAGTTTTCAGACTTAACTCCCCACTAAAGCTCAGAGCCTTAGCTGAATGTTCTCAGATTAAGAAAAAATAAATGTAGGTTATAAATCAGTTGGCTGGCTCTAATGTTTTCCTTTTCTGTGGAGGCCACAAACTGGGTTGTAAACAATAAACCTTATATTCATGAGATTAAATGTTCAGGACTTCTTGGAACCTTGTGGAAGTCTCCTTGAATTAATTTTTTTTTAAAGCAACAACAACAATAAAAACCAAGTGACACCTGAATGTAAACAAATGATTTTGCTTTATAAGTTGGATGACTTAAGCATTTTTATTCGTAATATTTTATGTCACAAATTTTGTTTAATGAACATAGGGTTTAAAAAGATAACACTTAATTCTTACAGCTATAGCACTTACAACAATAATACTTTAAATATGGATTTTCCCTAATATAGAAAAATATTAATGTCTTGAGTCTTTAAGGCCTTTTTAAACTTGTATGAATGAAAATTTCAAAATCAAACAAATGATAAAATTCATATTGTAAGAATTTTATGTAAAGGCTTTTGATTTTTATATTATTTATATGCTTCAGAAATTGGATAATCTTAATGAATCTGAAAGTATGCAGTAAAAATAGTCATATTCATGTTGTTGGGTAGAAATGTAACTTATAAAGCTGCACATAAAGTGCCCAGTAATGTTATCATTTATTAGGTTGCCATAGTAAGAAGGTAAGTTGTATTGTTAAAGTCCTCCAGCACTGTATCAGCATGACATCAACGCTCTCCCAATTTACAGAATTAACAACAAGGAAATGGTATAAATAGTGTCTATTTACTTCTGAGCCTCAGGAATATAATACAATGTCAGCTATTAAAAAGTAAAAATAGAACAGAAAAATAAATGCTAGATAAAACAGAGTTGTTTTGTTAACCATGTAAAAGAAGATTTTGATAAACATTTTTATTCGATTCTCAAAACACAAGCAGCTTAGCTTTAAGACTTCATCAGATCACAATTAGGCTTGCAAGGTATTTAAAAATCCCCTCTGAAAAATAGAGTTAAATTCCTTTCAAAGCACTGTAGTAAGCACAGGAAATGCACAACAAGCCTTTAGTATCATTTCGATAAGAAATAAGGGAGACTCAAAGCAAAAATATCAAAAGGTCAAGAGGATTCTTTACTCTCAGTAATTGCCTTGAAGGTTTTTTCTTCTCTCCCCCCCCCCCCCATACATTGTTTTTAAAGGGTTGCCTGAGATGTGAAAATGTAAAAGTGCAACCATAATAAGAAATCAGAAATCATCTGAGAAGGTGAAAAGACTTTACGGTTTTTCATTTGGCTTTTGAAGGGTGGCCAAATTGGCCAGGCCATCCTTGAAACCCCAAAGTCTTTCCAATTTGGGTACCATTTCATTTGATTTGAAATACATTTCTCCCCGTTTAAAAGCGTTAACTATCTCAGAGTGCAATTGGAACTTGCCTTGTGTCAAAAACAGGAAATTCTAAGGAGAAATAGACTGTGGATATATGTCAGATGTTTCTCTTCTCTTTTTCCCCCCTTCCTTTCTTTTTTAGACACACAAAACCCATTTGCACACACATATATTAGTACATATATATAATATATGCAGATATTGATGGAATTCTGTGAGTTGAAAGAGGAGGGAGATGTCTTGAAGGATCCATATCTCTCCCAGCAGATTTGTGCTATTATCGCTGAAATGTGGCCTTCAGTCTTGAAACAGTTAAAAGAGTTCTACGGCCACAAAAGGGGAGATGTCTTCAGAATTATCTCCAGCCTCACATTTGCTCTTAGGCAAGCAGTTTAAAAAAGCCCAGTGATTGAGCCAGTGATCCAATTTGAAATGCAGAAATGATTAGAGCTGCTTGCCTCATTTCATATCGAAATTCTCTGATTTATGTCAGGGCGGCAGCCAAGATCTATCTCCAAAGGGAATTAGTGTGCAAGTTTGCATATTTTTGTTATTTAGGTTTCTGATAGCAGCTGCTAGCTAGAAATACCGAACTGGGAGGTGGTGGGGCAAGGATTTTCAGCCACTGGAGCAAAGGAAAGATAAGAGCTTTCTGTTTAGGACATTGAGACCCCTTGACCAGCATATATCTGTGTTACTTATGCTTCTTGTATGTGTGTATATTTAAAAGCTCGTTAATGGTAGAGATGGGAGTGTATATGTATACATAAATTATGAGGTCCAGGGATCCCAGGCATGTATTGGAATGGTTAATTCTAGTAATGAAGAAAAGAATTACCCAAATTCTGTCTCCATGTTTTAACTAGTGGAATTTTAATGAGGCATAATACTTCAATCATGCAACTGACCTGTGGGGCAGAGTATAGAACATATAATGAAACAGAAATAGAATTCTGAAAAAAAAAATTATTACCTTATCTGGAATTTACATGAAGTGTTAACAGGAAATTATGCAGCAGTTATAAATGAAAAATATGGGATTTAATGTAGTTATTAATAAAGATTTGTTACATACATGATACCAGTGTCCCAAATCTGCTGTCCGCAGCTGTCCCCAGTTTCTAATGTTTCTGTCCTCAGATGCCTCATTTAGAGTCATCTTATTACCATGGAAGCTAATACCAGTTTCTCTTCAGTGAGAATTCCATTCCAAGGAAAAAAAAGGGGGGGAATATCCTTGTGCACAATTCAAGAGGTGCAGACTTTCTATCAGTTACAGTACATTAAAATATTAAACACACCCACGCACGCGCACGCGCACACACACAGTCACACAACTTTCTTTAGGTTGTGCCAGTGCTCACCTTGAATTTGTAGATCTTAATCATTGTTGGCAAAAAATCATGATTCTTCCAGTGAAAAAAAATGCCTTGAAAGAATGACGTGTGATTGTCAGTCCACATTAGTACTGCGAGGAGCAAAGAAGTCATCGCGGGAAAGTTTATTACCTCCGCTGCTCTCGCTCCATATGGACTCATTATGGCCTGAGCCTCAGCACTGCTCCTCGGCTGACCTTACTGCAATGCAGCTGGGCGTCTAGGTATTAAAACCGCTCTCGTATTTCACTGAGTATTCTCCAGGGGACCCTGGGTTATTGTAGCAAAAACTTTAAGTTTTGATTATCTTGTTCATTGACAAAGGATGCAGTAAGATCTTTAAGCTAAAATGCCTGGGTTATTCCTTTTAAATCAGCCCACCCCTTTTGTTATGAGGCTCTTGGACTTATCTTGTCTAATTTCAGGAGAGTAACCCTTCATGTGGTTTACATCTCTTGTGTTTGGGAAGAGTGCTGTGTCAGTATCTCAAAATATTAATTTCTAGAAGATTCTTCACCCCCAAAAAGTCTGGTGATCAATTTTAACTTGATCATATCTTTTTAAACAAAGAATAAGTCTTTGTTTAGAATTGCAGCATTTTTAAAATGACTTTAAAAAATTTTAAGACTAAATTAAATACTATTTTATATCACTGAATTCTAAATTATAAAAGCTCAATTCTAGCTTACAGTAAGTCATTTTATTAAAAACCTAAATATTCGTAGTTAATCTTTTTAGTTCCAGGGACTGAGGTTGGTGTTTTGTTGCTTCATATTTCCGTAACTCTCTGAAGCTGATTTCGTTTTACCATTTTACAGATGAGGAAACTGAGGTTTCAGTTACTCCTCCAGAAGCACTCAGCGAATAAAGTGCAAATCCAGAATTTGAACTGGTTTGACTTAACACTTCTTAAGTACACGCACTTTAATTTTTGTACGACCTCCCTGCAGTACCATTCTGATGGTCCTCTTCATCGCTCATAAATCATGATTCCTTCATTAAGTCTTTCATTGAAAGGGGCTGAAGATTTAGATTTACCCTCTTCCTCCAAGGAGCTCAGTCTATGACAGAAGCAGATATGTGAACATAAATACTACAAGATAGTACAATGGTTCTGATGGAGGTCTGCCCAAGAAGTTGTTTCTTTAAAAAAAAAAAAAAACATAAGCAGTAGACACAACCTCTAACTTAGGCAGAAACAGAATTTATGGGGAAGATATGGGGGAGTCCACAGAATCAGTGGGATGTCAGAGAACCAGGTTTAGAAAAGGACAAGCATCAAGGCAGTTTGAGGGTATGAGGTGTCTAACAGTAGGAACCATTATACAGCCTTAAGGCATTTTCGTAGGAAAGAATGAACACCAAGTTTCGGTCTTTTTCTTTCTTCGTTCAGGATTCAGGTCCAGGAAGGGAGTGAGTTGCCTGGGTCACATCTCTGCCACTTGCCTAGAGAAGGGAGGGGTCCCTTGATTAATGATCAATATTAATCAGTCCAGCCATGAGGCAGTGATTCTCCACCAAGTGTAAGAAGATGAAACCTTTAAATGGCTCAAATGCCCAAAGAAGGTTTCTGCAGGGTGATTTTTAGAAAAAAAAAAAAAAGTGTGAATTTACTCAGTAAATAAATTGAGAATGTAAATTCCAGGGGGAAGCACCAGCATACGCAAAGTATAAAGGCCTAAAACGAACACGTGTCTAAGGGGAAATGCAAGCGATTTGGGGTAAGGTGTGGCTAATGAGGATCAAAGGAAGGATTCATGTCCAGGTAACGGGAAACTTTCCATGCCAGGACAAGAAATCTGGATTTAATATTTCTTTTAAAAAATATTGTTATTGATTTCAGAGAGGAAGGAAGAGGGAGAGATAGAAACATCAATGATGAGAGAGAGTCACTAACCATATGTACGCCATAAGTGACTATAGACGCAAGCAGTGGACCTTTTTTAATTAAATTCAAAATATCGTGGCAGTTAACTGGTTAATCGGCTGCCTTCTGTATATCCCTTGTTGGGGATCAAGCCCACAACCCAGGCAGGTACCCTGATTGGGAATCGAACTTTTTGGTTCATAGGACGGTGCTCAACTATTGAGAAACAGCAGCTGGGCTGTATTTTATTTTCTACTCAATGGTGATGGCCTAGAGGGCATTATATGTTTTCGCCAACATTTTTTAGTTACCATCTCTTTTATTGGCTTTAGCCATACTTCTCCTTTCAGTTTTTAATCTATGCATTCCTCATGATTAAATCCTGTAAGGAAACTGTTCAACACTCACTAATATCCTCTAATTGGTTTCCTAGTATCATCCAGAATCTATATGTATTTTAAACCAACCCGAAATAAGTGAGAGAGAATCTAAGCAAGCACAATTAGTAGATATCTTACTTTTGCCTGAAAAAAAAGAAGAAACGACCAGTTGTGTAATAAATTAACCAAAATGGGTGAAATAGTTTGGCATTTAGTAGTCACTATAAGCTGTGTATTCTGTAAACACTTATTTCAAATGGAATAAGAGTTTCTATTAGAACAGAAGAGCAGGTTGTCAACTGCATGAGCAAAGATGTGTTTGAATCCCTGATCGTTAGTTTAAAAGAAATAAGACTGAATGAAGAGAAATCATCAAGTAAAGAGAGATAACAGATTATAAAAATTAAAGAAGAATAAAGGGTGTTTTTTTCTTTAATACCTTGCATTTTTCTTTAAAAAAAAAAAAGAGAAGGAAAAGATTAGAAAAGAATCCCAATTTATAATGAAGGTTACATCTTCCTTATTGGTATCATCCCATTGCAAAGAAATTCGCACTCTCCCTAACTATTCTGCTATGTTATACCTAGGAAAGTAGGTACTCTACTCTTCCTGAGAGAACCTTTGCAAGTTTAGCATCAATCCTAAAGCTTCTGGATGTTTCCTAATGTAATTTGGGATCCAAAGCTGCTTTTGCATAGCAGTAGTGTGAAAAGAGCTCATGAAAGTTAAATAATTTACTTCCTCTAAGAATTTAAGTGCTCTGTAATCATCAGTAAAGCAACTCATGACAGAGGAGGAATTGGTGCATCTGATCTTTATCTGGAGAGAGAGAGAGAGAGAGAGAGAGAGAGAGAGAGAGAGAGAGAGAGAGAGAGAGAGAAAGAGAAAGAGAAAGAGAGAAACTGAGACTATGAGATTCCTGAGTAGGAAAAGCAATTGGGAAGAGAGGGCATTGGACTCTTTATCTCTAAAACCTCAATTAAGCGAGGTAGTATCTAAGGTGATTTTTAGCATTTGGTTCTCTGGAAAGGGACAGACATACACCCTCCATGGCTGCTGCTTTGTTGACTCCAGAAGTGTAATAAAAGCTATTATTCTTTAGAAAGTAGAATTCAAATAGGACCTTGAAATATTTCTTCTGTTTTCAGGCTCACTTATTTGTGCTTTAATTTCCCCAGTCTTGTCTTTGGACAACTAAATATACCATTTCCCAATCTATATAAAAGCTGTGTCCTGGTATCTGTGAAAAAAAAAGTCATTATTAAGAGATGGTGAATGTTTTTGTTTAAGTTGAATGCTAAGGCTGTGTTATTCCTGGGCTCTGTTGACCATCTTTGAAAATCAGGAAATAACCTTTGGATTGGCAGGAATTGACATGGTCAATTTTTAAAATGCCGTCTTGTTTTCTATATGTATGTCTAATCATCTTGGAAATACATATTATTTGGGTAAAAGTAAAGTCTAATGCTGAAATAATTCTCTTTATTTAAAATGATATGATGATGATACATTTCAAGTCCTTGTCATATAAAATTCTTTGCGTGTGTGTGTTAATGAGAAAAAGACTTGAAACCTCTCACCTATGTGAGTTTTTCATAGACACACCAGGTATAGCCTCATTATCTCTAAACAGAATTACAGTCACTAAGAGTACAGAAACCAATTTTTTAAATTTAAGTTATTTTTTCTTGTTTTTCATTCTCTTCACAGATAAATATCCTAATAATAATGATGGTGATATCAACCCATCTTAATTTAATAATAAAAGGGTGGTATAATAATATACTTGAGTTATCTTTATCCTAAGTTAGGAAGAAAATCTCTATATACTATATCATATTTTAAATGGTCTCTTATTTAATTTTTCCCATGAATAGTGTCTTTCATTTGGGAATGATAATGAATCAAATTCCTAATAGTATGCCTGCACTATAACCACATTATATAAGACTATTAATGAGGATAAATACTACATTTGAATAGATACTGCAGGTGCGAGGCATCCCATGAGAACTCCAAAGGATTAAATTCTACAGAGGATCATTACTTAAGTTCTTTCCAGCTCCATTGTTCTGCTGCATAAAACTTACTTTAGTGCCTCTCCGGACTGTCGTAACATCTGTTGTTACTGGGGAGGGGAAAAAGGTCCTTCTCTTTTGCTTCCTTTTGGTCAGAAATGACTGTGTTATTCCGCAGTGTTGGCCCAGAATGCCTTGCAGGGAGTAAGCTGTATTCTTCTCGTGTTCTGACTAATTAATTCTCCTGAGATCTGCTCCTTACAACCACTCTCGCTCTGAGTCCAGCAGTGGGAAGGACTGCCTTTGGGAAGGTCACTTGAGAGAGCTGTGCTACCCACACACGATGATCATGTAAATACAGAAGAGGAGGATGACAAGATAGTTAAAACCCAGGGAAGTTTCATAAGAGAGAGAATTGATCTGAAAGATGGCTGTTATTTTTATCAACTAGTTTTTATCTGGCACAAAGAGCACATTTTCAACTTAGAATATCCACTTGCCAAGTTGTGATCGTGGTCTTTTAGCTTTGCTTCATTGAGTTGCATAAATGTGATTAAATTTTTACTGACCAAATAGATTTTTAAAATTATCTTTTGGGGAAATGATCGATTCTTCCCTCTCTCTCCCTTTGAAAGTAAAATAATTCAATAAATGTTCACAAAAGTATTTTTCCTCATCTTGCAGCTCCTCATACTAAATAAACTCTAGTTTTATTTCCAAATCATTGATTTTCTACATCTCCTTCCTTGTTTCTACATCTGCCATATAAAAGAACTGGTTTTAATTTCTTGAGAATGACCAAGAAAGATAACGAAGTCCTTTCAAAAATTCTTTATATGTGAAACCCTGGAGGAAAACCCTAGAGCCTTCTTCCTCCTAGCAACCAATTACTACATACACAAAACTTTCCCCAATTATGAAGTCCCCTAATGCATCCTGCACAGACCTGATTTCAGGACCTCTGCTACGGAAACGGCATTCGCGTAATTAACAGGAAGACACTGCATGAGGCCAGACCTTCTGCTAATTGAGTCAATGAGTCTGTTCCTAAATCAGATTCTAATCACACCAGCAGTGCTCTATGGCACATCCCGTCTCCCACAGAATTTGCAGAAACCCAAATTGTGCAGCTCCGAACAAATCCGGAATATCAGCGGAGTGCTGCTTCAAAAACTGCACGGAAGACAAAACCAAAGATGAGAAAGGCCCACGTGCTCTCTGGAAAGGCCACTCTCCCAGGTGGCTTTCTTTGGTTTTCCCGCTTCTATCTGATCCTTGTCCTTTTGCGATTCATTATCCACACCCAAGCGATACAGAACATGTCGCACTTCGGTCCTGGCTTCATGATTATTTTAGTGAACAAGTACTGGATAGTTTGCCTGCATTTCCTAGTAAAACACAAAACCTCCCGTGGGCTTGTCAGTTTTTCTTTTCTTTTTTCCCTCTCTCTCTCTCTCTCTTTTTTTTTTTTTTTTAAGAAGGCCGAGGTGTTCCCTAAGGGTTGTGAGAGAAGTTCATCCCATTGAACTGGTCAGCAAGCTATCATTAGCTCGTTGTGTACATGAAATCCAGGGGTTAGAGCACCAAGCGTCACAAGCCAGTTTCTTTACCTCCTTGAGCTGATCAGAGGATCAGAGTATCAAGGAAGGATTAGCACTGACTTGGGATTTGTGTGATTGGTTAATTTATTGCGGCAATGGCAGGACTTTCATCTATGGCAACATTTAATCAGCACAGCCATGGAGGCTATTACCGGTTAGCTCCTTTCTCAAGTCAGCCAGGGCTGCACCATCAGCCCTATCACAACTCCCCTGAAATTTCCAAATTATCTGGAACAGGCTTTAGCCTCACAGTAATAAAAATTAGAAGAGATTCCTGATAGCACTGGTGGAAAAGGCTTTCACTTGCACAGGGCAAATTATAAATAGTATGAACGTGCACTTTAAAAAAAAAAAAATTCTCCACCTCTTAAGAGATGTGCAGGACTTATCACCCCTGCTCTGATCCAAATCCTCATGGTTGAAAATTTATATTAGATTTTATCAGCGAGGCCTAAGTCTAGAAAAATCAATGAAGGTTATCTTTTATGTTGCAGGAACTTGTGGAAATATTGATTTTCATTTTATAGTGAATTTGGAGCATGAGTTGGTAATCACTGCTGAGCCGACCACAGTGTTTGCCTACTGTATCTTTTACTGAGTTTTGCTCAAGTATTTAAGATAGTATATTCCTGTTGATTTTAGTCTATAGAGTGAAGACAGATGTTCTGAAAACACAAAATTGTACTTGATAATAAAAAGTACACTCCAAAGCTTAGTATTTACAATGATGAGGTCAGTATTTTACTATTAACAGTGTTGAGGCTGTAGTTTGTCTGTTAACGGTGGATTTGGGAATAAAATATACTCAGAAATTTTTGTAAGATTATTTCCCTTTTGCTTCCTTCAAGTTTATAAACCAGGAGAGAGATTTTTTAAAAGTAAAGAAAAACTGCACACATTCAAACAGTGATGATTTGAAACATTGAGTTTCCACTGGAAAAAAAAATATTTTTTTAACTAATTATTATTTCTTGGTAAATGACAAATATTGGTCAAAATACCCCCCCCCATTGTATCCTTTTAATGTTTTTATTTCTTTGAAATTTACTAATTTATGTTTATTTTATTTTTTCTTCTATTATTTAATTTTAAATGTTTTATAGGTGATGCAAGCTAAATAGCTTTAGGAAGCAATTGCTCTTTTTTCATTTTTTGAAATGTTTAACTTGTCTTTATATCTCATTTGTTATTATTTTTTATAGAATTAGAATATGATGTGTTACTTTGTTATGTTTATTTATAACATATATCTAAGGTTTTTATAGCAATAATCTTAATTCAAGAGGAGGAACTTGAAGAAGATCCGGGCATGTCTATTAGGGACTAAATTCTTCAGACTTTGTCAGATTTCCTGAGAAAATATTCTCTTTTAATATTCACTATGGACCTTTTACAACCAGAATAAATGTAGACCTATTCCTGCATTTTGTTTTGTGCTCGGTCCTAGATCATTGGTCAGTATCCAGCTTTAATTTTCCCCTCTCAGCCCCACGGAGTTCAATGGCAAGCTCCCCTGGGTTCCGCGGGTGAGCCGGCTTCCTCCTTCCTCCCTCACAGGCACTCATTCCCCTCAACTTACGCTTGGCAGCAGGCAAAGAATCACTTCTCTCAATCACCACCTAAAGCCATGCTCCATACCGCCAGGCTCTGGGGAATAGCCAGCAGCCTTTCTATTCCTCTGAATATACCCCAAAGATGCCTAAGCCAAGGAATTAACAAGATAATGTATGAAAACGCTGAGCCCAGGAGCTGGCACGTGGCAGGGCCCACAGATGGCAGCTACACTCGTCGTATGATTGTTTGGGAAAGTGTATAAGGGTACCCCAGAGAATTCATCACCTGTTCCCTGGGCTTGTCCCCTAATTAACTGCATTTGGACACGCCTGTTCATGGCCAACCTTAGGTATAATGGCAACAGAATTGTTTATTTTTTAACTCCCTCTGCCCTGTCATTATTCTTCATTCCCATGATCTTACACCCTCACCCTTCCTTACTCTTCAATTCTAAATGGCAGAAAATGCATTTGAAAGGAGAGGTAATGGCAGGACCCATGATTGGATGTAGCCTTCTATTCTTTCCATGTCTTTTGTCCCTGCTGTACTTCTTCTGCATAGGAAATGGAATATTGGGACCTGAAAGGCACGGAGAATTCTGAGGCTTTGTAGAGACTCACACTGTCGACGATGGTGCCTGGGGTTTAGACCTGGGTTGCTCTGCCTTCTGTGAGCATTGGTTGAAGTAAGTGAAGATGTATTAAGGTCCCTTGGCTGCCAGCAATGGAAATGTGATTGAACCAGCTTAACGAAGAAGGTAATTTATTATCAGAACGCTGGGATGTTTTATGAAAACCAAGTAGAGGAATTCACTGGGTCTCCAATGTATTAGTACCAAAGATTCAGAAATTGTCAGGACACCTTCAGCAGTTGTTATGGCTCCCGATTTCTCCTAGTCAGTTTCAGCCTTCTTCCCCACGCTTCCAACTGCTCCTGCAATGAGGAGGGGCCTCTGAACTCTACAGCTCAGAGTTCTGCTCTATAGTGACATCTGCCTTTGACTCTTTTGCTCCTGTTATTGGAAACCCTAGAGAAAGGCATTGCTGTCCTAGCACAGGAGAGGTGCCCATCACTGGACCAGGGCTAGAATGGAGAAGAGGAGTTCTCAGAAGGGTAGAGATTCTGGGCAGACAATTTCATAAGTATCCACTACAGTTGGAGAAAATATAGACCGCCTTCTGAGTCTGAAGGCCTCACATGCAGAATGCTTTTATTCTGTGGAATTACAGAAAGGTAGATTTTGGTTAATATAAATATGAATTGTGCTGCCTTGTAAAGTAGCGAGTTTGTCTTTTGTTTAGTTACTAGACATGGTAAACTTTGGGTAAATTAAAGCCTAATAGCACAAGTGGCTACTACTTATATTTCCTACCTGACATACTCTAGGGAAGGTTGCATTAACTGGAACCTGGCCCAGATGAATTTCAAGGTTCTAAAATTAAGATTCGTCAGGTCTGATAGTTTTATAACTATTGTGTGTTTTTAAAAGTGAGTTAGTACATGAAATGCCTCTTGTGCATGGTATAGATGTCTGCACAAATTATGAAATTGTTTGCCTGTGACAAAATTTGGCTTGCTTTTGCTAATTTAAGCCACAAACTTGCATTTGTATGCACTAGCATTGAATATTTTATGTAGTAGACTTTAGGCTACATTTAAAAAAATTTTATTTGCCTGGTAGGTGACACATTCAAACCACAGAATTTAGGGGCATTCACAGCTTTCTCATCATCGTTTGCCTGAAGCTCACAGACTTGATGCTTTTAAAGTCAAGTCACATTTTATATGATACCCTCCCCGGTTGAGAAATTTATCCCAAAAGCTTAATGATAAATTATTTTCAATAAGCTTGTATTTTAGTCCAATACACAGTAAACTTTGGTACGTTTACTGTGATACACACAGAATTACTGATTCATTTCATGATTTTTGCATTGTAGAGTAGTATGCATCTTCTCTCCATATGCCAGTGCTTTTCTGCCAAAATTTTATGGTGTTGGACAATAGCAATGGGCTTTTATACCAAAAGGTGCTTCAGCTTTGGTTACCTCACATAAAATAAGACTTGGCATAGAGCATTTTCCAGCAATTGTGTACAAATCTAGAATTACACAAATTCCCTACAAAAAAAATGACTTAATTGTTAGATTTTATTTTCTGCAATAGATGAGAGTGTCCCCAGCTTTGCATGGTTAGTCTTACCAAAATTTCACTCAGTATAGTTCTTTAATAACTCTCATTTCTTTATTTAAATAGCTTTACTTCTTTGAAAATATGGAAATCACAGTCTTTCGAATCAGGGCCATTATGAATCCTAGCTGTATCACTTATTAGCAGTGTGATAATCGTCAAGTTAATTGACATATTTCAGCTTCAGTTTTGTCTTCTGTTTAAAAAAAATAAAAATGGTGGAAGTCCAATGCTTATCTTGCTTGATTGTAAGGTAGAAGTCAGCCTCGTATTGCTAAGTCCATCGCTCCCTTAGTCCATCCCCCTTCCTGAAAGACTTAGGGAGCCTGGCTCTCATGATTGGGGGCTCCATTCCTTCCCTCTACCTTGCTGGAAGCACTTTCTCAGTTTCCTTGGCTGAGAACTTAACCTCTAAATGTTGGTAAATGCAATGACGTGATCTTAGGGTTCTACGCTTTTCTTTATCAGCGGTTCTCAACCTGTGGGTCGTGAACAATGAAAATACATCCTGCATATCAGATATTTACATTATGATTCATAACAGTAGCAAAATTACAGTTATGAAGTAGCAACAAAAATAATTTTATGGTTGGGGGTCACCACAACATGAGGAACTGTATTAAAGGGTCGCGGCGTTAGGAAGGTTGAGAACCACTGCTTTAGATGATTTCATGTCCCATGACTTCAACTACCGTCAATTATCTAAGATTGTCAAATTTAACTCTCAGCCCTAACTTCTCCTCTCAGCTCTAAACTCATATTTCTGAGTTTAATATGGCATCTCTACATCATAATAAACAGGTAGAAATCGGAACTCTAAGCGAGATACCCTGAAATTGCTCTTCTCCGAGTCTTCTCTGTCTTTATAAATGTCACCACTAGTCACCCTGTTGGTAAGACCCAAGCCTTGATTCCTCTCCTTTCTTCATAGACTTTATGTGCAGCCACCCAATGAACTTCACTTTCACCATCTGACCACTTCCCGCCATCCACACAGTTAGCATCCTGGTTCAGGCCATCAGCATCTCTCACCAGTGTCATCCACGTCCCCTCACTCATTTCCTTCTGTTCATCCATGTCCCCTAGAGGCTGTTCGTCACATGCCAATGAGCGTGGCATTTTAGCATGTAAGTCACAGCATGGTATTCCCAAACCCATCCACACTTGATCATGGCCTGCAAAGCCCTTCACAATCTGGCTTTCTCCTTGCTCACCTCATTCTCTGCCTTGCTGACTTCGCTGTGGCCATACAAGTCTCCTTGCTGTTAGAGAATATGCCAGATTCCCACTTGAATGCTTCGGCATTTATTGTTCCCTCTGCCCTGAACATTCCACATTGAGATTTTCACATGGCTGACTCGACCTAATTCAGTGACATGCTCAGAATCACTCTCTACAGCAGGGCCTTCTCGGGACTATTTAAAAGACAAAACAAGCAAAGCTCTGCCATTGTCTCTTTATATCTTTGCACTACCAATTACATCGATTTACTGCTTACTCTGTTTATTCTTTTTTTCCCCCTAACAAGAGAGGGAATTCCAAAAGGGCAGATATATTGTATAGTTCACTGTTATTTCACCAGCACCTAGAACACACCCGATTAATACTTGTTGAATGTATGAAAGAATGAAATAATACCTTTTAAAGATTCTAGCATAGTGCTTGGGAATCTCAAGAAATGTTCATTTTCATTCCCTTTCTCATTTTTGAGAAAATTATTTTGAAATAATGGCTATGTAAAGCGGTAGATTGCCTAGTCATTTTGCTTAAGACATTAACAGTGTTCAAAATCTCCATTTGACCCTCACGATACTAATGCCACCACTAGGCAGGTTAGATGTGAGGAAGTTTGACTCAAGAACAGACCCTGATTTCAACACTGCTCTTTCATTTGTTGACTATAGATGAGTCAATACATTTCTGAACCTCAATCTCATTACCAAAGAAATGTAGTTATATGTTCAGGAGATTTTTCCTGAAAAAAAAAGAAAAAGAAAAATGCAGTTGTTTACTTTATGTATGTAAATAGAGTAGATACTTAGTAAATATGACTTGTATCTGAAGATACTGATTCTTTGTAAGTTAATGTTGCCAATAAATTAAATTAGCAACTGATCTATTGTTTCATCTATATCATTAATATAATTGATAAACAATCCCAGACAGAAAACTGATAGCTATGGATTCCTAAATACTGATGTTGAGCCATCAGCAACTATTCTTCGAAAATCCCTTGTAATTAATTTGTGTTGATTTGGAGAAAGTGTATTTTAGCATCTTTTAATGCTTCTTGAGTATTTCCTATGAAATCATTTTTTAAGCTGATGAGAGTAAAAATTTGTCATATCAGCCTGATTGGTTTCTCATTATTAAAGGAGAAAATAGGGTGAGAAAGTTGTATTGATTTGTTGAGACTTGTCCACTGCAGCATTACATTTATCTTTAATGTCTTTCATCTTTGAAAAAATATAAATGAATTTAGTATAACTTAAGAATTTTTCAGGCATTTATCTGGGATGCCCAGCAGAGTTTTAGATTCCAGGTTATATTTTACATTTGAACTCTTTATTGGTTATCTTGCATCTCTGAATCCTGATTGTTGGGGTCTGCAACAAAGTTTGGCATTTTCTCAAATTATCTTGTGTATAAGTGACTTGGCCCTTTACTTGTAAACACTAAACATTTTTTCTAAGTACTATTTCATATTCTTTTTCTTCCATTAAGTTTCTCCTTTTTCCTTCCACGTAGCTGTTGTTTATATTTTTAATAAGTAATCCAAAGACAACAAAAATAAACGCAACATGGTTAATGTTTGTTTGTGAAGACAGAAATGAAACAAATACTTAGACTTTTTTTATGTCTGCTTTCAAATGCTATCTCTCTGCATGACAAAGGAGGACTAATATTTCATTATACTGATTTTTATGAAATATCTTTTTCTAGTCCTGGTTACGTGTTTTATCTGTTTTTCTTCTTTATATATGTGATTTGATTTTCAGATCTTATTTTAACTTGAGTTGGTGTAGTACAGTGATGGCGACCTCAGCCACTGGAGTCACTTTTAAAACATGACTTCCTCACCATTGAGTTTGTGATATTGGGTCACTTTAACTTTCTTTGTGCCCATTTGACTGTTCTTGTGAGTAGAGATGTTAACATGACATGCATATATATTTTGTGAATTTCAAAAAAAGGTTGTGTATGTTTCACACACAGCCAAAGACTGGCATAGAGTTGGCACTCAAACACTAGCCTTTACTGTCATCTATAATAATAAAAGCGTAATATGCTAATTAGACCAGCCGGCCCAACAGAGGAACGACCGTCCAGACGACCTTCCAGAGGACCTTCTGGATGAAGCCTGGCCTTCAAGGGCCAAGGCAGCCAGGGCTGTGAGGGCCAAGCCTCTTGCACGAATTTTGTGTGTTGGGCCTCTAGTGTTAATAATAAACCATTAGCGGCTATGTTCGTTGTCTCTTTGTAAAATTGCACATCATCTTTTGGTAATATTCCCATTTTGGCTTAATATTGCCAAATCACAGACTGTGATACCTCAAAAAAAACCCTAATCCAGCCCTTATTTTCCAAATAAGAAAACTGAAGCTTTAAGAAACAACTTTGCTGACCATTTAATTAGAGGAAGCACTGTTTCAGATACACTGTTCATAGCTCTTTCCATTTTCTTTGGAATATTTGCTTCTTTTTGGTGATGAAAAGAAAATAAGTGTATTGTTACCTAACACTGATCGACTTCCAAATTATCCTCAGCTATCCTGTCTTTGGATTGAATAAGCCACTCCTTTCATAATACGTTGCTAACTTTCTAATAAAGCTAACAAAGTTTTCTCATCCTGATTTTAAGATTTCAACAGATTCTTTCAGATCTTCTCATTACTATTTGACATTCTTTCCTCCTCAGCCATCCCTTAGAATTTCATTCCATAGAATTTTGGGATTGGCTTGCAAGTGGGATGACACTGTAATAGTGTGAGGTACGATGGTCATCTCCCTTTCTCCCTTCCTCTCATTGGTTGATACCTGGAATTTCATTTTGAAAACCTACCTACCCTTTAAAAATAAGGCTTGGTGTATTGAAATGCAAATGCCTCCAGTGAAGAAATTACATTAATATGTAGTAAATTATATCTTAATTGAATGAAGGATCTGAGAAAAGAGGAAGGAGACAAAAACACTGATGTCTCAGAAAAGTAACTCTCCCTTTCATCCTCATCCATTCATATCTTGCACTCTCTGATTAACAAGGTATGTTTAGATTCATAATGTACCACAAGAGAAAGTGACCTTTGAGAACTGGTACACAGAGGCAGGAACTATAACTCCAAAGACTTAAATGCATTTGTCAAAGTTACTTATTTGGCACCAGATGGCCTCTCTTATCAACCCTCACTAAGCTGAGCACTTTCTACTGGGTAATTCGTACCTCAGACTTCACTCAACTCCTCAAAGCTTTCACCATTTAAGCAGCCTCCATGTTCATTCCTCTTTACCCATCTGAACTTGTAGCTGGCTTTACTGCTTTAGATCTCAACCTCAAAAGTAATTTTTAATACTTTTTAATTGTGTGTAGTTAGTATCTTAGAAATAAATAGCCTTACAATGAAATGTTACTGGTTTTTGTTGCATGTTATATGTTCTTTTACGCTTTTGATCCTGTTGACTTCAATTACTAATCCCCCTAGGGAAGATACAATGCACAATTTCTCTGAACACCCAACCAAAGTTTAACCATTAATGTATCAAGCATTGTTTTAGTTATTTCTGTACAATATCATAGATAAAAAGTTTAATGTATCTAGAGGTTAGAAATGCTAGATAAATATAAAAGTTTTTTTTAGTTGTTAACTTTAATAAAAATAAGTAACGGTGACTGGAAAGTTAGGTTTTACAGAAGTTCAAATTCATTTACATATGTTGAATTTCACATGATAGTAAGAAAAAGGAAATATGAATATCTAAAAAAAATATGTTTAAAGGATGACTGGGCTATAGGAGATTATCTATGTGCTGGAGATTTGAGAGCCGTTTGCTAGAGGTGTTGCTTCTCTGCAAAATTCAGTATGAAGAACTAAAACTGTAGAGCACTAACATGTTTTATGAATATTAACTATTTTTAATTAGTCAGAAAGTATTTATTGATGAGTTATCCAGTGTGGAGTACACTGATGCTGTATTACAATGCCAAAAATGCCAAGAATCAGAATACTCTTTGAAAGAGAAAAGCAGAGGCACATGGGGGAAAAAAGGTATATAAATGAGATAGAAGCAAATGCAATGGCAGGAACACAATTTTAAAAAAGCAATTACAAGCAACGTATCAACAAGTATAAAATGGCTTAGTACAACTATATTCTGAAGGGACATAGGATGATGAACTGAGGGAAGTGGGTTAATTGGGAAATGCTTCCTCAGGGCAGAGAGCTGACCAAGGTCAAAAGGAAGTGATGGGTACGCATTGGTTGAGAGGGGCAGGCAGGGAATTCAGGATGGAAGAAATGGCCTAACCAGAAGATGAAGGAGAAATCAAACCAGGTGTATGTAGGGAGCAACAAATGGGCCATTTTGCCTCCAATGGAGAGGGTAGGTGAAAACTATAAGATATCCTTCTAGAACGGTGTGGAGGGGGAGTGGTGTGGAGGCAGTGGGCGTTTATATAAAGAACCTTGAATGCTAATAATGCCCTTTGAAAGGTCCATTGTAATGTAATTTTTTTTGCAGGAATTAGTTTTTCAAAATCTATTAATGAATTTCTAGTGCACAGCCTCCCGTTGTCAAAATTACATGGAAATATGTGCTCCTCCCCCCTTCCCCTCCGCCGTTGACTCCCTTTTTTTTTGTTTAACTGTACAAAGAGAATAGAGTGTGCCTGATGGATATTTGTTCTTGGCTAAAATTCTGCATAATGCTTTGAAATATTATTCCTCCTAGCAAATGTTAACAGTTGCTAATGTCATTCAAAAATAGTTGAGGAGAATATGTTTGTGAAACATGCAGCTTTTACTGTCAAATCATTTCCTAAGTGAAAAGAAAATACAGTGATACTCTGCTATGTATTGAATGGGGTTCCTTTCGTGTCAAGGATTTCATCAAACTGATGCCCTAAATAAGCAGGAGATGGTGTGCCCTCTGTTTTAATGTCTGTTCCTCATGATGAGGCAGCCACCCCATTCAGCTGTCCAGATGGGACTACCACCCATCACAGTCCTCTCAGATAGGGTAACCAGAGCATAACTACTCTGGAGCAATGCAATTATGAATTTCTTGAGGGGGGAAAGGGAGAGATAAGTGCAAGAAGTCCGCTAACGTGGTACATGGGTAGTCCCAGGCAGCCAAAGGGTTAATCAGATTTTCATTTTAGATAGTCGCCTTAGTAACAATCAGAGAGCCCCGGCTGTATCTTTTCCATTTGTAGGGAATGTTTAGATTTACGGAGTAGCTTAGCTTATTATATACCTGCCTTGATTGCTGGATAAGGCTTGTGATTAAAAACAGAAGAAGATCCATTTTTATAATATTATAAAGAAGGACAAAACATGAAGAATGATGTCACTCGTGGTCTAGGGTGCTGGGAAATTAATGATACCGGAACTTTCTAGTGACGAGAGGGTTCCTTGAAAAGTTAAAATAATGAAGGTCAGCATCTTTTGCTTAAACTTTTAAGTGAAAATGAGTCTGTATTCCCCATTTAAAAAATATATATCTTGTTGATTTCAGAGAGGAAGGGAGAGGGAGAGAGAGATAGAAACATCAATGATGAGAGAGAATCACTGATGGGCTGCCTCCTGCACGCCCCACACTGGGGATGGAGCCTGCAACCTGGGCATGTGCCCTGTCGGGGAATCTAACTGGGACCTCATGGTTCATGGATTTGATGCTCAACTACTGAGCCACTCCAGCTGGGCTGTATTCCCCATTTTTAAGAGCGAATCTGGATACAGCAAGTAACAACAGTGAACGATGCTATGAGGAATTGGACATCAACCTCATCTGTATGCCAAATTGCAGGAGGCTCTCTGAGATGCATTTGTCTATCTCGTGGACCAAGTACTATGTGACACTTAAATCAGAATTGGAGCGGAAAACCTCAAGTTTGAAAAGTGCTTATTTTCACAATGTCTGAAGGAGTGGACAAATGACACTAACGTGTTGAGGTCTCCAAGTTACCCATTGGCCGAAGAGCAGGAAAACAAACTTGATGCACAGCCTCAAACCTCACCTGGAGAGAGATTTCCTGAGGGCAGAGAAAAGCAGCCAGTCCCATTGCCAAGACTAGGTCTGTCTGAAGCAGCTGCTGCAAATTAGTGACAAGCACTATGTACTGAGGCCCCGATGCTGGGAGAGCCACAGTGGTCAGCACCTTCAGGAATTACTCTACGAAGCAACACGATTCTTAGGAGCATAGTTCACTCCAGGTCCACGGTAGTAACTCAGTAACCGGTGAGCCTGCTCGAAACGTCTCCAAAGTCCATCTGTCAGGCTTTGGTAGCCACTGAATTTCACATTATTTACAGACAGCTTCTGACTTACTTCTGCTTATTATGTTAACAATGCCCAAAGCTCCACCTGAGCCAATGGTGCAAGTATCAAATATTTAGCCAAGAGAGCCACTGGAGAACAAACTAACAAGAACTTGGGAGATGTAAAGACTGTGTCTGCTCAAATTTGAGGAAAGGGTGGGGAAAAAGTTTTTAGAAACAGGAACAGCTCAGTAATGACAGGGATATCAGCAGCATGGCAGCTGTTCATATCATAATATCGGTTAATTCTGTCAGATGGCTTTCCTTCTGAGAGCTGCTCCCCTGAATTAATGGAAGTGCTTGTTTCATGATAAAAGAGAGAAGAATGGCCATTTTGGCGGATGGAGTAATTGGTGAGATAGGGCACCTATACCTCAAATGAAGGCCTGTTGTAGGGGAGTTGTTGCAGCTCAAAGGCTCCAAGGATTAGGGGAGAGTGATTTTGGAATCTGGGAGACAGGGACAGAGAAGGGAGAGGCAGACAAAGAAGACAAATCATAATAAAATTTTTCCTGTGGCCAGAGAAAGATAAGGAAATACCCTGCCTCCCTTTCTGTCCTTCCTCTAAAAAAATGATTCTTATTCCTGGACACAGGCATTTATACCTAATATGTAGCTAGATTAAGAGCTAAATAACCTTTTTGTAATCTAACCTTGAAACTTGACTGTTTGCAATATTGGGTCCTTGCCAGTTCTTTGCTCAGTATAAGATATAGACTCTTTTTTGAAGAAGAAAAAATACAGTTCAGTCGGTTCAAGGTTTTCCAGGGATTTATGGGTTACCACGTGAAAAACACTAAGTTAAAGAAATAAATTTTCCATTTACCGTATTTCAAATGCAAAATTTTACTACTAAAGACACAATTTGCCAACTCGCAAGGTAAGCATGTATTTGTTTTCATATTTGTTGTGTTAGGATCAAAACGAAAATATCAATTTTTTAAAATTACCTATAAATATTGAAGACCCCAAGAGGTCTGCAGCCTCTGCTTTGAGAAACACTGAAGGTGAAAAATGTATTTGAATTCCAAATGGTGCATTTTCAGATGGACTGTTAGAGTCCACATATAACTAAGCCTCCCTGTATGTAATCATTTCACTCTAATTTTTCCCCAGTTTGATGAAAGAATGTCTTCAGCACAGTCACCTAACATTTCCAACATAATAACATCATTCCAACCAACACTAAAAAGTAAAACAAGAATGTTGACAGAAAACAAGTTATAAATATACTTGGTTGGAGTATGGAGGAATTTTTCAAATGTCAAACAATATATCAAGACTTGGCTCTTTATTAAAAAATCTGTGATCTCTCCTGCCACCTGTGATCTCTCTCTACGGGGTCACTAGATCCTTAAATTGTCTGTGTGTGTCTAACATTTTAGCATGTGACCAGTATATAGTCAGAAAGACAAATGTTCCAAAAATCTGAAATAGAGAAAACAGTGTTCATTTTCCTGAGGAAATAATAGAAAATTTAAAAAGGATCATTTCCCTCACCTTCTTCTAAATTCCTGGGTGAAAGTTAAATTATCACCCACTTATCAGAATTGCTCTTCATTTCCATCTCCAGTGAGATGAATTTTAGTTAAGGATACAAAACATTAGGTGAAGAAAATAAAAAGCATGATGCTAAGGGGGGAAAAAAGGAAAAACGACTTTGAAAGACCCTCTTGAATGGTTTCTCTGAATTTAGGTGAAAAGGAAGGACAAGAATATAAAAGATGAAAGGAGTTCCCAGGTAGCTGTTGAGATCTTGGGTCATTGAGAAGAAGAACCCATTTTCAGAGCATCCTGGGCCTTTGATCCTGTGGTAGGTCCCCACAGGACCCAGGTTGACTGACACCCTTGTTAAGATTTGGTTCTTCAGTTTAAGGCTCTGGTAAAAGAAATGCAGAGATTGTGGCTAAATTCCAGAGCAAAGCAGTAAAAATAGTACCGTGAGAAAAGAATATCAAATTATTTTGCCTGAAACATAGGCTAATACATGACATAACTGCTTTTCAAGGCTGAAGGCTTATCACCCTTCAGCTGGAGTTCCATCTTCCTTTTGGAAAATTGAAAGCAAATATCACAACCGGACACATTCAGGTTAGGCCTACTTGTGGTTAGATGTTTGGAATATAGTAGTTTGAAATAAATTTCCCCACGTGCCAGTAATTATCTCCAACATATCTTTTAGTTCTTTGACCTTTTTTTATTAGCCAGTCACATATTATAAACAATTCCAGGACCATGCATTCTTTTCTTAGACTATATAAGAAGTTCAAGGCACCTTATTATTACTTCTGTCTCTACGGCTGGCTACTTTAAATCTGAACATTCCTGAGTGTTTGCTTCATATGTTTTGAAATACTCTATTGCATTTCTTTGATTGGACTGATTCATGTGGAATTTCCTAAAAGGGACTTTGAAAGCGATGCTGGTTCGTTAGTTATTTCCTCAAGTTCGCAGATTTCATGAAAGTTTCAGTTAGAGTCAACCCCTTAACAATCTTAGTCATACTTTGTCTTCTGTAACAGTAATACCTAAACTAGCTGAGGAATTCTGAGGCCTTTTCTTTGTTTACCGATTTTAAGATCATTATGCATACTCTAATGCATAATTATAATTATGCATTCATGATGTTACTTGTGCTGGCTTAACTCAGAAATAGTGTGAAGCAGCTAATCTCGAAGCTACAGGCTGTTTCCCATCACTTAGATTCTGATCAGAGCTGTTTGTTGAGTCTTATTGGAACGTGGACTCTATCAGCACCAGTCCCACTGCTGAACCCTTCCTTTTTATCACCAGTTTCACTCCCTGCCCTTTCTCCTTCCCCCCAAATCTTTGCTTTTAAGACAGGAAAACTACAAGATAATTTTGTTTCGTTGCATATGTTTAGTCTAGTCACAGTAATTAAGTGAGAGGGGGCTTTTAAAATTATCCATTTTATTTATAGTCCACATTTAGAATTACATGTGTAATAAATGAAGATACAGCATTATTTCTCATTCTTGAGATTTTGCTATCAACTGGCTGAATCATTGCATTTATTTTAGTGTACTTAAAACCAGTCTAGTGCAAAACCACTAAACTTCCTTCCGTATGTTGTTGGGTAGTGTGATTTTGGCCAAAAAGGAAGTTGGTCTGTGGATCTTATATGTGTGCCCTTATCAACAATTGCAGGGTATTGATTGAGTGACTATGGTAGGCAGGATGCTTTCTGCAGCACTGTGAAGGATGGGAACCAGTCTCATTTAGTCACATTAAAAAGATCTCAGAGTCTTGATGATTAGGAGCTGGAACTTGGATCAGCCTGTAACAGCACTACATGGAAATATATGTTCACGCTATTGCCTTATCTGGGGGTGCACAGTCTCAAAAGATTTAGAACACAGAGCAGTAAGTTAAGGCATTTGGTTCTGCATACGCCAAGGGGAAACGGAAACTCCATTTGAGTTTGTAATTTAGCTTTTCCTTCCTGCAGATTTGAATTAGGGATAATCCACTTTAGTGTGGGTGAGGGACAATTTTGTGATTCTCGAAAGTAATGGAGAAGAGCCCCATCAAAGAGTACACATGGGAGTATATGTAATTGTTGAAAACTATAACTTTGTTCTTCGGGGATGGAGCACCATTGTGTCATTTCTTAATATATTTATAGCTTATTTAAATTTCTTAATATGAAAGAACACCATGAGTTTGTTTTCAACACCAAGAAAGGAGGGTACAGATTTTAAAAGGCTGAGTAACACGAGACAAGTCTGTTTCAAGAGTTTCTTCTATTTCGAGTATGTGAAGTATCAGAGCTAGAAGGTGCACTGCCAGTTTCTTCTTTTATAAATGAAGAAACTGGCCAGGGAAGGGATGTATTTCCAGTAAGGTAATCTAATCATTTAATGACAAAGTTTGAACCAAACCTAACTTTAGTGAATTCTCAGGTCATTAATATATATATATGCAACTAGCTCTGGCCAGTGTGACTTAGTTGGTTGGAGAATCATCCCAGATACCAAAAGGTCATGGGTTTGATTCCTGGTCTGGGCACATTCCTAAGTTGTAGGTCCCATCCGTGATTGGGGCACATACAAGAGTCAGGCAATCCCTGTTTCTTTCTCATATTGATGTCTCTCTCTCTCTCTCTCTCTCTCTCTCTCTCTCTCTCTCTCCTCCCTCTCCCTCTCCCTCTCCCTCTCTCTCTCTCCCTACCCGCTTCCTTCCTCTCTCTCAAATCAAATATATGCTCAGGTGAGGATTAATGATAATAATAATAATATATGCAACTAGCATACTAGCATGACATAGGAACTACTGAGGAAAAGGTCTTGGTCTTTGTAATCATGAGAGATAATTGCTTTGTGTTTAATTTTGTTTGGTTGTAATTGACAAATGAGACATGTTTAAAGGTTTAAAGAAGTAATTAAGATTACAGTGTTTAAATTTAAGGCTTTGTTCCAGCATATGGTGTAAGAAAAATTTGCATATTCTAAAATACTGTATCTAGCTCAGAAATTACCAATTTAGAAACCAAGGCAGGTGAATGGCATTATTAGGAATTCAGTGTCCAGAGCCTTTTCAAACTACTCCCCAGATGCCCTACAAGCAGATGTTTAGATCTTGTAGTAAAAACTATAGATAGAAAATTTGGAGTAATATAAACAATAAATTATTTTTTTAACCAATACTTACATCTTATGCTAGGTAAGATTTTATTCAACTAACATTGGGTTGCCATTAAAATCTTTTCATTGCACTAATAGTGGTGAGGTTGTCCCCCTACAGGCCAATCTGTTAAGTTGATAAGAATTGAAAAGATTGCTCAAAGTAGTCAAATTTATAACACCTTTATACTATGCTGCATTGATCCTTCTGTTGATGTCTGGATAGAACAAATTAAACAGGCACAAGACTTGTCACAGATATTTAACTATTTCTTAAATTTCCCCTATTACCCCAAATCAGTATACTTAGTACATGAAATAAGTATAAAAGAACACTAAACTCTGTCAGGTGTTGGTTTAAGTGATTTATAAGTGTTAACTTACTTTTTCTTCACAACAGCCCCATGAGGTATTAATATTCCCATTTTACAGATAAGGAAACTGATGCACAGAGAAGTGGAGCTAGGAGCTACTCGGCCAAGATCACACCATAGATGAGTAGCAAAGGTTGGATTTAAATTTAAGCACTCTGACTCTAGAGCCAATTCTTTCAGCCAATGTATTAATTGCCTCTCTGTTAAGCCCATAGTATATGAACTTTTCCTCATCATGCTCACCATATTGTGGAAAAATATTGTGTGTATAGCATAAATAATATTTGAACTCTTTAGTTTCAGACCCATTGAGTCAAAAGAACTATCATTTTAGTCATGAAATAGTCACAGCATAGGAAATATAGCCAATAATATTGTAATGACCATGTATGGAGCCAGCGGGTACTTGAAATATTGGGGGACACTTTGTGAAATATACGATATCTAACCACTATGCTGCATACCTGAAACTAATACAAAAATATTGAATGTAAGCTGTAATTGAAAAAACAAAATTAAAAAACAACTTCCTTGTTTCCACCTCTGCACTGTTTTCACCCAGCACTTTTTACTGAAACTTCATTTTGACTTCTCAGTTTGACCTTGAACATCTCCTGGCAGGTGAAAGTGCTCTGATTTGTTTTGGTCCAGTCTACCTGTGAACAATTCAGTATAAGCTGAGGAGCATGCTAACTAAACATAGACTGAAATATTTCTTAAGTGGAGAATCCTCCATTAGGGAGCCAAGACTATACATTGCCATTTAGCTTCCTTAAGTGGGTGCATCCAGAGGTTCCAATGAGGGGAGTTGACCCGTCAGAGATGAAGACCCGGATAGACTGCTTTGAACCCCAGAGTGTACATTGATGCCTCACGGAGAAGTTCTCTGATGAGGCTCTGTGTCTGCTGACCAGCTGAGCACCAAGAGAATCCATTTTTCATTTGTTCTTGTGTAATAGTTGCCGAATAGAGTGAAATTTAGCCTAAAGACATCTTGGATCTCATCATGAATTCTGCTTATGATTGGAAACATTTACATAGGCTATTTTTGTCTGTTGTAAGCTATAATAATGTCCACAGGTATAAAAATACCTATAGTCATAAGAATATTAAAAGTATTGCTTGTTTTTCAGTATTTTTATGTTACTAACTAGACTATGCTCGGTTCTATTACCCTTAAACCTACTAGGTGTCTCATATTGATATTTGGTATCTCAAGTAGACTTTTAAGACTCCAAATTGTGCAAATGTGAGAAATAATTTACTACAAGGCTATAATTTTCACAGCTTGAAAATTTTTTTTACAGCCTGAAGATTATTAATGAGGCACCATGCAATTAGCTTATACAAAGTGCAGCTAGGAATCATGCATAATGTAAAACAGTAACTGCTAACCACTGACTCATGGAAGATCATTAAGCTAGTTTCATGGACATGAAGAATTGATATTTAACACAATTCCTAAGAAGATTCTTATAACTTTAAAGCCATGGAAATAATTTAGTTTCTAGCAATGTGAACTTGAACAAGTTGTTTAACATTTTAGTCTCATTTTTTACTTATATAAAATGGACATGACAATATCTTCCTTATAGAATTGTGAAAATTAATTTAAAAATAATGTGGCACCTAGAATTTCAGCACATAGATAAGTATAACAAAATGTTATGAATCCTATATTAGGGATATAGGGCACTTTTCTATCAAGCCAAAATTCTTCTTTTACTGGGAATATAGAAATATATATCTTTTTTTATTGATTTCAGAGAGGAAGCAAGAGGGAGAGAGATAGAAACATCAATGATGAGAAGAATCATTGATCGGCTGCCTCCTGCACGCCCCCTACTGGGGATTGAACCTGCAACCTGGGCATGTGCCCTAGACCGGAATCGAACATGGGACCCTTCAGTCCACAGGCTGACACTCTATCTACTGAGCCAAACCAACTAGGGCTGGAAATAAATTTCTTTAGGAGTGTTGGGAAGAAAAGCCAAACAAACAATTTCAAAGAATACATACCTGGTACTGCTTTAAGCCCATTATATACATTAACTCATTTAATCCTCAGAATAATCGTGTGACGTAAGTACTTTTATTTATTTTAGAAATCAAGAAATTGAGATACAGTAGTTAAGCAACTTGTCCTAAGTTATACAGCTACTAAGTGGTGGAAATATGATTCAAACTCAATCAGCTTGACACCAATATACAAGTTTTTTTAAAAATGTATTTTTTATTGCCTTGAAAGAGGAAGGCAGAGGAAGAGAGAGAGAAACATCAATGACGAGAGAGAATTACTGATCAGCTGCCTTTTGCATGCCCCACACTGGGGCTCAAGCCCACAACCCGGGCATGTACCCTGACAGGGAATTGAACCATGACCTCCTGGTTCATAGGTTGACTACTGAGCCATGCCAGGCAGGCATATACGTTTTTAAACTATTTGTTGATAGTTTAAAGCATATTGAGTGAGATAGTGAGTATACACTCAAAATAGTATATACATAACTCATCTTGGCTTCATTTCCCAAAATATTTTCACTTTTGAATTATTTATTCAATATATTTTAATATATTTTTATGATATACTTTATTTAGCAGTAAGAATAATTAGATGAGTGTAAAGTAAACCAATGTTTAATAAAGTGGAAGTGAATGGCTTCCCAAAAAATATATATAAAAGATTTTATGATTAGGTTTTAGATAGAATTATTAAAATATAAGCCATATATTATAGACTTTCAATCCAATTGGAAAAGCCTCAGTGTTTTTAATATTAAAATTGAAGTGTAATCCTAAAATGCCACGGAGATCCCTTAAAAAGAGTCTATTAACCACTTCTCACCTATTTGCTATACTTTCATTTGGTCATGGACCATCATATAGGCATTGTGATTTTCAAAGTTTTCAGACATATACTTAAAATATAATGAGATTAATTATTAATATTGATGTAAATAATCTGTATGTCACTTAGGTGTTTTCATTATCAACATGTGAGCATCTAGAGGAAATGTAACTCATCTTTCACTTTCTGAGAGGTTTCTATGTAGTAGATATTTAATGAACATTTATTGAATGAATAATGAATATACTTAATTTCTAGTAAAGTATACAGTGACTATTTTAAAAGCAGAATAACCAAAATACACTTCTTTTTCTTTCCTTTCCCTTTTTAAAATATATTTTATTGATTTTCCACAGAGAGGAAGGGAGAGAGACAGAGAGCCAGAAACATCGATGAGAGAGAAACATCGATCAGCCGCCCCCTGCACATCTCCCACTGGGGATGCGCCCCCAACCCAGGCACATGCCCTCGACCAGAATCGAACCCGGGACCCCTTAGTCCGCAGGCCGACGACGCTCTATCCACTGAGCCAAACTGGCCTCGGCCAAAATACACTTCTTAAAGCAGAAATGGTATAGAGAAATACAAAGTCAGCACTGATTAGTTATTACTAATGGGAATGATTTTATACATGAGGTTACATTATTTATGTGGCAAAAACCACATCTGGACAAGGCAAAGCAACTTGTTCCAAGCTTTAATATCCTTCACGTGCAACTAAATGTAGAAGTTAACCCAGGGTCTTGGCACCCAGACATTAGTTTCAATAGATATGTTAGTTTGTCATGTTAACATTATTGAACTACCCTTTCCACCCTACCCATCGCTGCTTTGATTCATATTGTATTCCTTGTGTAAACAATATAGGTTGAGACTTTGTCCAGGGGCAGTATTAATAACGGTTTATCGCATTTGGTTCTGACCTCATAGCAGGCTCCTTCAGTTGCCCCAGACCCACAGGGATGCTGAAGGAAGGTCCCCGCCCTGGGAGCATGTGGAGGTGAATCTGTTTCATTGCCTGGCATTCTCTCCGCATGCCTCCAGCAGCAGGCCCAGCCCCCAGTGAGCTGGGCTCTGGACTTTTTTTTTTTTTTTTTAATATATTTTATTGATTTCTTACAGAGAGGAAGGGAGAAGGATGGAGAGTTAGAAACATCGATCAGCTGCCTCCTGCACACCCCCTACTGGGGATGTGCCTGCAGCCAAGGTACATGCCCTCGACCGGAATCGAACCTGGGACCCTTGAGTCTGCAGGCCGACGCTCTATCCATTGAGCCAAACCAGTTAGGGCATGGACTTTTATTCTCTAAAAGTGCAGAACGAGTGTAGTCCTTCTGCATCTGCCGATTTGGGGAGAAATGTTGAAAACCATCCTCGTGATCAGAGTCTTCCTGTCAATACTTAATTTAAGTGTTTGCAATGTTCTTGTTCTTAAATGTCTCACAGATTTAGAGAAGCTTTGACAACTGGGTAGCACCTTCGCGCTTCTACCACCTAGTTTGCCAGTTTTTAATTTCTTGCACCCAACTTTCAATAACATGCCTCATAAAAATCTGCCTTCCCAAAAGGTCCTATATGTATTACGCCACCAACTCTCTAGCTTAACAATTCCAGCTTTTTTTCTTTTTCTCTTTGAAGGGGGATGCTTTCCTCACTTCTAGTCTTTCAGTTTTTCCATAGACTTTTTCCAACAATTTCAAATATCATTATCAGGTATATCTTAAGATGGGTTTTTAACAACTTATGATTATAGAAAGCCATAAGGTGATGAATCATGAAACAACAGAATTAAAACAGAAAAAACTCTTATATTTGGTTTTAAAACTTACTATATCATTAATGTCAGGATTGCCTTTTGGGGGGGATGAGGCTGACATTAAGATTGGCTGAAATGGTAATAATAAGGAGACAATCTAACAGGTGGATGAAGGATTCATTACAAATTGCAATGCATTAATTCATGAGGAACAGACATATCTCAGTATCTGAGGATGGCCTTGTGCAAGATTGAGGTTTTTATCTCTTCCACAGAATGCCTTTGGGATATATCTCAAAAATAGGCTACTGGATAGAATTGACCACTATTTTATGTGTAAATAGGCCATTGAGAGTTGAATGTATATATGCATTTATTTTTTTAATGTTTTTTATTAATTTTTAGAGAGAGAGGAAGGGAGAGTGATAAAGAGATAGAAATATGGATAAGAGGGAAACATCTATCAGCTGCCTCCTGCACACTTCCTACTGGGGATCAAACACACAACCCAGGCATGTGCCCTGACCGGGAATGGGACCGTGACTTCCTGAGCCATACTGGTTGGGCAGTACATATACATTTATTACACACTCTTTATAATTCTTCCTAGTAACATTCGCATTTTTATCACCCCATTTTCTTTGGTTTTAAAATCCCAAAGTAAATTAGAATGACATTATTTACTGTTTTGCCAATAAAAATAGTAGCATTTTCTTAGGGAAGCCTAAACCCCGTGTGTTGAATTTTCATATATATCTTCTCTGCACTCAGGATTTGAGTTAAGCTTGATGAAAATGCTATAGTAGGAAGTCTTACAATGGTATGTGGTTAAGCTGAAAGGATATAGGAGATCAGCTTACAGAGGAAGAAGATGAGACCATGAGAGGTTAAGGGCGAGCCCAGGTCACACGGCCTGGGCCACAGCTTTTGGGATCCCAGAACCTGCCACAGGTTGGTTTATGTGGCAGCCTCATGACAGGAGGGTAGTTTGATTCTCCCTTCCCAGGGTTCAGCGCTGACACGCTTTTGCACATCGCACTATGTGCAAGCCCAGAAGTTCTGCCAGGAGCAAAACAACACTCCTTAAGCACTCTGTGACTTTCAGAGCCGTGTGAAATAAAAGGTTGACATTAATGGTTGCCAGCTTGGAGGGAGTAGCTCCTCCTTGGCGCCACATGTATGTGGAGAACAGATGAGCCTGTGGGAGTGAAGTTGGCAAAAGGGAAAGAAAAATGAATCTATTCTTTTTTTAAAAAAAAATGAAAGTATAATAAATATCTGGATAAGTTAGATGTTTATTATTCATTTAGAGATTCTTCCCATTTGGAAATGAAATACCTGTGTCTTTAGGGTCAGTACTCTTGAATAATAATTTTATATTATTTTTCTAAATATCACACAGTGATCCTTTTTTATTTGGAAGTAAAGAGATTATTTTAATTATATAGATATAGATAGATAGATAGATCAAACTATTTGCGTTCCCTTTCCTAAAGGTAACTATTTCTTATACTGAAATGCCTATATTTAAGCAGTGACGCATGTGAAGATAATGTGTTTCAACAGTTTTGAGAACTAAAAGCAAATATACCTCGCAGATAATGATTATTTAAATTTTTGGCTCCTAGAGATAAAACTGTCTTTGACATCAGGAGTGTCTATAGGGTGGCCAAGGATTCTATCATTTTATTTCACACTCATTTTGTTTCTGCAAAGCCTCTTCGCGTGTTGGAGAGCCTACATACCCCAGTGGCCTTAGGGCGTTTGTTCGCAGAGGCTCTGCAGCCTCCTGCTGCGGCTGCCTTCCTGGGAAGGGCATTTTGTAGACCCGCCAAATACCCAGAGAAGCACTCTCTCACGAAACCTTCCTGGGTGTCCATCCATTGACGCGTTGTGTGCCTAATGGTATAGGGTAGCGGTTCTCATTAAATCACATCCCATCTGATGTCTTTCTAACCTCGAGTTTTCACTTATTTTCTAATTTAAGAGCAAACTTACCCTTATTGGAGCTTGAGTTTGAAAATGTATCTAGCACATCAGTTGTTTTTTTCAAGCAATACAGATTTGATCATCTCTTACTAAGTTGAGTCTTGTTGCTTTTAAACAAGAACTATGGATAAGACGTGTGGTATCAGTTTGGGAGTTCTTAAAGTGACCTGTTTAAATCTATTTGTAATTTATTATCTGTCTCTGTGTCTCTCTGTCAGTCACTCTGTGACTGTGTCTCTCTTCCCCAGGCCCATGATTTTAGACACAATATACAAAAGGAAGCCTGGCCAGCATGGCTCAGTGGTTGAGCTTCAACCTATGAACCAGGAGGTTACCGGTTTGATTCCTGATCAGGGCACGTGCCCCAGTTGTGGCTCTATCGCAAGTGTGGGGCATGCAGGAGGCAGCCAATCAATGATTCTCTCTCATCATTGATGTTTCTACCTATCTCTCCCTCTCCCTTTCTTTCTGAAAGCAGTAAAAATATATATATTTTTTTTTTTTAAAAAAAAGGAAGACTGAGACTCTCCCAATATAGTCCAGTGGCCATTCTATGCTATTTTGAAATGGAAGTACATGATTTTAATGGAGGCACATGGCTTACATCATCATGTCTAATAATGTCTGGGATTAATTAGGCATGGAGAACATTTAGGTGTTATTACTGAGCACCTGTTTTTATAGAATTACAGAAATAATGCCAACCCCACAGGACCACATAGAGTAGACTGTTTCTGTGTATGTAGTTTAATGTAATACTCTACTTCCTAAAAGAAAAAAGCTATCCGCCTCAGTAGCATCAAGCTCAAACATTCACACACTGTCCTGTATAACTTTTGAAAGGGTATTTACTGAAAAGCACAGTTCTATTAGGTGGAAATCATCATGCTAAAAGTTTTATAGTTCCAGTCAAATCAGTAATATTGAAACTATAGACCATGCCCATAGTTACTGAAAATACAGTTATTGCAGGGCCTTGAATTATTACTTGATATTTCTTTCAACTCCAGGTAGTCAAAGATTTTAAGTTGTTACACCTCCTTAGGATGGGCTATTGATGAAGGGAATTTTTAGACTCAGGTTCACTGTCATTAGGGACTGCACACAGTTATAGGGAGTGATCAATGTTTTCGTGACCATCGGATTGAATTTGAATTTCATTCCAGTGTGGAGAACTATTTGGATGCATTAACTGAAACTTCCTGTATAAAATTTCCCCTGTGGTAGTGCATGGTGGAATCACATACACTATCCTTTTTCATATACTTGTGAATAATGCAGTTGGGAGAGATTGGGAGGTGGTTTTTTTTGTGTGTGTGTTTTTTGTTTGTTTTTTTTAGTTCTAACTGTATAAGTCTAATGTCTGCAGTAATTTGGAAATTTTTATGCATCCCTTCGAATATGTTTTTAGAGGTGAAAGAATAGAAACAGCTATGAATTCTTAAAGCAGCTATGAATTTTGCAAAACAGGCCTCAGTCCTTTTCACCTATTACTCAGTTGTGGAAGCAATACCCCAAAAACATTTTCATTAGCATCCAGCCACATCTCATGGTACTGGCTTGAGATTCTCTAATGAGATTTTGTTATATTTCCTGAACTAAAATCAGTGGAGGCCAGTTTTTCCATTAAATGACACCTCGTTCTTTTAAAAGGCTGTGGTGTCAGGCTCCTCTCATGGGTCAGATTTTTCTAAGACTTCTAGCTCTTCCTAAGCCTCGTTTTGGAAATCTTTAACAAATATTTCCAGCAAAATTTGGAATCTCTAAGACCACATTATGTCACCAGTTTCTTGGGTTAGAATTATCTTCTGTTCTTTACCTTTGGGCTGTCTACTTTTATCTCCATTAACCTTTTGGCTCCAGTATAAACATTTATCGAAGGCTACCTCTTTTGTCGGTCCAGTAACTCCAAAGGTTAGTGAGAAGTGGATGCCAGTCTGACCTCTTTTATCCACATTAGATGATTCTAATTATTCCTAAGAAATGACACTTTTGACCCATTTTGTCCTTGTCAAGTTTGTCTAGTTGTAGACTGTCTGAGCATGAAACTCTGGGTTCAGAGAGTGTCCAGGAGGGCCGATTTTGTTCAACTTACAATGGGGAGCCCTCAAAAGTGCACACTGTTTCTTTTCCTTTTTAAAATATTCCAGCTTCACTGAAATTCAGGGCTCCTGTTATGTACCTTGAATTGATTTATTATTGAAAGAGACGGCCTAGATATAGATAAAGTGCAAACTTTAACCCGCAAAAAATCCAGGGGTTATTTCAGTACAAACAAAAAATGATGAAAACCTTTGTACAAGTGAGAATAAGCCAAGTTTTGCTGAGGTTGCAAGCAACCCTAATACCACAATAGCTCTTTACATTTAAAAAAAGGTGTTGTTTTTTCTCATGGTCCATGAATATTGTGAGGGCTTCCTTCCTCCTTGCAGGCTTACAAGATCAATGCAGCAAAGTCAAGGCATATCATGGTGGTCCATTGGCTCCTACAGCTTCTGTGTGAAAGTGACATGAGTCAGTCCATGTTCAATTTCATTGGTCAAATGAAGTGATATGACCACACCTAACTTTCAAAGAGACCTGGAAAGTGGAGAGTTGGAAATAAATGATCAGTGGCATTAGTGACTACCCCCACTTTTAAAATGGATAATGGTGTTGGTCTCAACATCTATGCTAATGATGACAGATATTACCAGTGCCTGAGAAATAGTAGGGGTTCAGCACATGTTTTTGTACATTTTTAATGCATCTATTCATATAGATCTTTAGCAAAAGTTTGACATGCATCTTTGGTGTACTCTACACTGTGTCACTTGTTTTCCATGGCAAGCTTTGAGATAGAAAGTATTGCCCATTTCTCAGATGTACTTGTGAGGTTCAGAATGTTCAAGTGATTTTCCCTTCACAGAACCCACCAGTAGCATGTGTCAGGATTAAAACCTACATCATCTAACTCTAAGAACAGCGGTGTTCTTTCTGCTACACCTCAACTCTAAGGTCAATGATGAACCATGAAATGTTTTAAATTCCTAATTACAGAAGCAGGAATTATTAGTCACCACTGTATATTTCCTCGTACTTTAAGGTACAAACATCAAACATATCTAATGATTTTAGAATGGCAATGAAGGTTTGGTGTTATCCCCACCCAGGGAAAATTGTTTTATACTTTTGAGCACATTTGACGAGGAAGTAATCATTTGTTTTTTAACGTTAAGTCAGTGATTCTGAATGTCTTTTGTATTGGTTTTCAATTACTGCCAAAACAAATTACCATACACTTAGTGGCTTAAAACCACACAAATGTATTACATTAAAGTTCTATAGATCAGAAGTCCAGTATGAATCTCTAGAGACTAAAATCAGTTTGTCAGATGTGTTCTTTTCTGTGTGTGTGTGGGGGGGGGGGGGGGGGGCGGGGTTGGGAGGCGGCGATCTGGGGAGAATTCATTTTCTGCTCATTCCAATTGCTGGCAGAAGAATTCAGATCCTGGAGTCTGCAGAACTGAAGTCCACTTCTTTGCTCCCTTTAATTGATGTCCCTCCCAGTTTCTAGACCATGGCATTCCTTAGCTGAGGCCTCAGCTTGCCATCCTCAAATGCAGCAGGTGGAATCCTTTCATGTCCAATCTCTTTGATCTACTGCTGCCTTTTTCTTCTACTTAAGAAATCTCCTGTGTTTAGATGGGGTCTATCTAGATAATCCAGGGTTGCCTGGTCACGTCATGGTCCTAAACCTTAATCGTATCTTTAAAATCCCTTTTACCAAGTAAGGTGACATATGCTCAGGTTCCAGGTGACTAGAGCACGGACGTCTTTGGGACCCAGATTTCTGCCTTCCACACCTTTTACATCTGCTCTCTTTTCTCATCATATTGTAGCAACTGTATTTTTTGTAGGAGACTAGATAAAGATCTTGGCCTTCATTTCTTCATTTGTGAAATCATTGAATGTAAAGTTGCTTCCACTCTTAACTCTTGTATAAATCCTTATGATAGAGAGAGGCATTGGAAAGTAAGCCTAATGATCAATGTGAACATTACTGTTATTTTCTATTCATAGGTTTTGCTGGAGTGTGGATTTCATATAATCCTGACTAACTCCTTCCCTCTCACACTTGGTAATCTTCTTTGAAGGCAGTCAATCTCTACAAAAGTTGACTTCTTCAGAAAGAAATTGACGTACCTGCTCGAAACTGTAATAACTGGTCCCTTGAGATTTTTTTATCTACTTATTTACTCTACAGCTTGGATATAGCTTTCAGCAAATCTTTGGTAAATTTTTGCTTTTGCTTTATTGATTTGGAGAAAAAGAAATTGTTTCCTCTTTAATTTAGTTTCTTAGTAAGTCAGAGTGTACCTATACCCAAGCATAATAAAGACTTCCAAAGTTTTAAAAGGTATTATGCCTAATTTACCATTAAGGAAAGATATTAATTAATGGTTTTTTTATTGTGCCACAAAATTAACTGCTTTAAATATTAATTGGCCCATGTAAAAACTGGAGAAAATGTTCATGCCTAACTCTTGGAGTTAAAAAATCAAAAAAAAAAAAAATACTAGGAAAGTACTTAATACCCAACATTTAGAAAATACTCAATAGATATAAACAGCTAATATTTGGTAGTAGTAATAGTAGGAGTGGACGTGAAGAACGCATCTCAGTATGCTCAGGACTTTCCATTTTTAACACTGAAAATCCAACATCTTGGGAAATGCTTCAATCCAAGGAAAACCCAGATGGTTGGTCACCCTAGGAGTAGTAGTTTGGAAACAAGAGATATGAATATAAATAAGGGCCCTGCCTTCTACAAGCTATTTTACCTAAAAAATTATTAAATTTTTGAGTTGCCATTTCTTTATCTGAAAATATATATGAAATAATAGAATCCTTATTTTTTCCTGCTCAAACCATCTGTATTGGCTTTATTCTTCTTAGAGATTTCAGCACAAAAGGTTTTGCCTAATAAGAAGAGGACCTTCAAGATCTGTTCTAACCTGCCCTTCCATATGCTGTGTTCCTTCCTCCTACTCATGATGATAATAATAATATTGATGATGATGATGATGATGACAGCTAATGTTTATCTAGTGCTTTCTACATACCAGGAACAGACTTTATAAGAACTTAAACAAAAGAGTCCAAAACTACTCACTATTTCTTGTACACATGTACATATATTCTATTCAGACTATGGCCATGCTATTACCAGAAATTGTAAATTCCTCCTGTCTGTCCTTTAAGATCTTGCCTGAGTATCACCTCTTCTATGAAATCCTTCCAGAATCCACAGGACAGGAATTTCTTTCTTGCCCTTCACTGACCTGCAAACAGTTTACTTGTGATGTTACACTCCTTACCTTGCTACTTTTTGCATTATATCAAACTTTTTTTTAACGTATCTGTACCGTTCACCAAAAAAACGCCTGAACATATTTTTTAGCACCACGCAAAGGACTCTGTTCATTGGTTTATTTGTGAAATGAATGGAAGAGCAATTGATTTACTTTACACTTAAAGATTCCCTAAAGTGTTTAAGTGATCAATATCTATTTTTTATATTATCTATCAAAAATTGTAAAAGCTCATTTACTGTGTAGAAATCCATATGGCTTTAAGAACTATGGAATATAAAGATTAAATAATTAAAATGAAATAATAGAATACAATAAAAATGGGGCCAAGTGTCTGTTGTTGAAATCTATTCTTTCAAATCAGAAGAAGCAGATGTTACAAAGAAGATGACTAAATCCATCATAGACACGTTTCTTTGAATGGTGGACTGTCTCCCGTGACTTGCTCTGCTTACTGCTTGGAGAACTGCTGACCCTGATCTGTGGACTTAACTGTTTCTCTGGTAATAAAAAGGAGCTAAAGTATGCATAATTAAGACCTACTGTTTAATTGGATATGGGTCACTATCTTTTCAGATTGAAGAAGCTTGCCTGTGCTCAAATTCTGGTTTGAAAATGGAAATAAATAGAAATGGTCACTCAGACGGGTAACCCTAGAGACAACTTGATAATATTTTGCCTAGATTGTTAAAAATTACAACATGATATAAAACTACTTCTTGCCTGCAGGGCTTTCAGATACTTGTTTTCTAATGGTTACACTAAGATATGTGTTTGAAATATTAAGATTTTGAAATGAATCAAAGTATGAATATGAAAAATCAGTATGCCAGTATTTCTTGCAATTGATCTGGTTTACTACCTCTTCTGTTTTAATATTCGAAGTATTTTTTCAACTTCTTTTTCAATGTATCCATCATGGTTCATGTTTTCATTAAATTGTGTATTCTGTGGTAGTTTTATCTCTCATCAAAAATTGAAACTTCAAGAAATGGGTTAGCCTTCCTTTTAACATGCAGCGTTTTTAATATGGCTCCGCAGTTAACAATGGGTCCCATGTCTCATGCGTTATCATTGTTGTCATTCAGCGGGTGAAACGGGTTTCCCAGATTCCTCAGAGATTTGAAGTGGCCAGATTACATGGAACTCCTCAAGCGAACACTTGTTAATGCCAATTTGGGAAATTGGTGATAGCACAAAACATGTGGGCAAGTCCCAGACTGGGCCGAGGTCGCTCTGGCAGGATCGTATCTAGGTGAAAATGCAGTTCAGAAATTACCTGGAGACCCTTGTATTATGCTCTGTGTTGTGGTTTTATGATATTTGATATACAGAACATGGGCTGCTGAATGATAAAAGTCTGAATGCCAGTTCACTGTGACTCATCAGAAACAAGAGTCTTGCTAAGCTTATTTCCTCACAGTTTATTTCCTGCCGTGTGCATTTATCAGCGTCGTTAAAGAAACAACCTAAAATGCCGAGCCTTTTGAACCTCGTATTTAAAATGTCCCCTGGAAACATTTTGTCTCCCTGCTTCTCTGCCTCTCAGAGGATGTCATGCTTTACTTGGTCTGCATTTTATTTTATTCATAACTCCCCTTTTATAGTCTTTTTGAAGACAATGTATGGTGGATCATTATTATTATTATTATTATTATTATTTCAGCTACAGACGGACTATATATCCACACTTAGCAAAGGGGTCAAGTAGATTTCATTATTCATTCAGAATAAATTCCTACTCTAATATAAATGTTGCTCAGGATAGAGCTTTGAAACGGATCCCGATTCTTTACATTCTTTCCTGTCTGTTTCAGGAAATAGTGAGATCCTGTTGATAGGAAAGGACAATGTGTCTAAAGTTCACTTCTAAACACCCTGCTCTTTGCAATGAAAGTCATCTGCATTCTCTTTATAATTCAGAGCCACAAGAGATCTGACTAATCTTGGCGATCTGATCCAGTATCATTTAGGGGGGGGGGGGGACATCCTTGATAATAATTCTACCATTCAGATTAGTGCAAGCTGGAAAGTTTCACAGCTTCTGTCATCGTAACAAGATATCAGGAGGCAGGGGAATAAGGACTTGGATTATGGTTCTGGAGATTTAGTTGTTTGTAAAAAAAAAATAAAATGATCCGTTATTATTCAAGGTTTTAATCAATGAAAGCCAATGGCATCTGTTTGTTATCATTCTTTCTGCAGAAGACAAAGGCTCAGGCCCCCATGGTGCTGACTGCTGGTCCCAAGTGGCTGCTGGATGTGACTTGGCAAGGCGTGGAGGACAACAAAAACAACTGCATTGTGTACAGCAAAGGTAAATGCAAGACCCCGCCCCTCCTTCTTTGGAAGTACTGAAACCTGATCATTGCGAAACAGCGCCAAATGAGCTGGGGTCAAATTTGATCCTCTCTTCCTTTTCCTCTTACGATTTCTCTTACCTGTGTTTGCAGCAAAGCCTGGTGCTTTTTTACAACGTAAAACAAACGGTATTATGCCATGAATTACTTAGCGCCACACACAGTTTCCTAAACTTGGTTCCTATTTGAGTACCCCTTCCTTGTTCTCCGTTTTCAGTGATGGCCGGTTTGAGGAAATCCCAGGTTTCCCTCGCAGGCATCTACCAAGAAGCAAATTCCTTGTGACATTTAGCACTTCCTGTCAAGGTGTATATTCCAGGAGACCGAATTCCAGCCAGTTTCTCAAAATCACTCGTGACGGGAGGGTAGCTTAAAATGAAATCCTAGCAAAGATGGAATTCTCCCCGGTAGCGATTTCTGAAGGCCAGGAGGGGACCAGGCAGGAGGAAGCGATGGCTTGCAGAGCTTTGCCTTTGATTTCCTCAGTGAGACATCAACCTAGACCATGTCATCCAGCTACGCCCTGGCTACAAAGGAGCCGAGCTGCAGCTCACAGCTCGGCGGTGGCCTATTGGCGGACTGGCTCTCCAAAACGCAGCCCCCTCCTCGTGTGTGGTGTGGTTTGGGGCCCTTTCCTCCATATTCAAGTTATGGACCCGAGCTCTGTACTTTTTCCAGCGAAATCCCTCATCGCTCCGCGTTGTAAATATTGCAGAACCTTGTGCTTCTCATGTTTAATTTCTTCTGGCTTTCGTTTTTTACCAAATAGACCTACTGAGATCAAAGATTTATTTGCACATTGAACCTAGACACCATGAAAGCGTACAAGGGACCAAGCAAATAAGTGCCCCTATCAATGTATTAACATAGAAAACACTAATCATAACATCAAAGACTCTTAAAAACTTGCTAGGAACAATTACAACTTGTTCCTATAATCATTATAATTTGTACACTTATAAGAGGATTGCCTTTAAACTGCCATAGCCTTTGAAAGTTGAAACACCGGAAAAAGGGAATTTGCAAGCTAAGAAAACAATCTGCACAGCAGGATCTGATTATATCCCTTTTCCTTCTATGATTGCTGGCCCCATACCCACTAGATTCTAACCCTAAATACCTGTGGTATGCGGGTGGGGGAGCTTTCAGCTGGAAGAGAAGGTAGAATTTTCCCAGGATACGTCAATATGATCTATCAACGTGGAAAGAAACAGTACAGTGAACCAGCCTCCCAATGCCCAAATTCAGGTGCCAAAATACAAAAGGGATCTTGGAATATAGGATTAATTACTGGGAATAACTTTTTTTTTTTTTTTTTGGCTGTGCAATATCTTATCTGCGTGATGGCTCTGTAGTATGGATGAAGCAAGGGAATAGCTGTTCTCCTATCATAACCCAAATCCATTGCATCTGAAAATCAGGCATTCTTTTGGAAGAGACGATGGTTACACTGATATATAAGGAAAATAACAAAATTCTAATTCAGTGTTCAATGGAGTACTTTTTTGTTATAGGTGGATATACCTCAAGCCTTTTGGCAATAAATGTTGAGTAATTTATGGAAGCTTATTAATTAATAATTAACTGATAAAACTCGTGCTAGCCTTGTACCTGGATAATAATGGTCACATTTATTAAGCACCCTTGAGTCCCCGCCCTTGGTATTCCCATACCAAATTGTACTTACTTCTCTCATTCCTCTTCATTGCCTTATTTTATGATTATAATTTTATGCGTTTAGGAAGAGAAAGTAAAAAGTAAGCTATTTCCTGCCTTTCCAATCTACTCCACGTTTACTGAGGGCAAGGACTGTGTCTTAGTCGCCTTTCTATCTTTGGTCTGGCATGCTGCTTATACAAAACAAAACAAAACACGAAATAAATATTGATTGGTTGACTAGATAAACCAATGATTAATGCTTGCCAGAGACTATAATAGACACTTCACATACTATGATGATGAACCGTTTGAATTCTTGCCATTTCATAGTTTCTACAAAAGGCAATTAGATATTGTTCACCCTACAAGAACAATTAGTATTGCAGTTCAAATAGCAGGGACTCCAGTAACTATATATGCATTATTTCATTTAATCATCATGTAAACCTCCCATAAGGTAATGAATATACTACCTCATTTTAACAAGGTGAAATTGCGAATTCGTAGGGTAAGTAATTTGCCACGGTCACGGAGCTAATATGCGCAGAGGGTGAAGTGGTGTTCACACGCACATTGGTCTAGCTTAGAGTCTGAGTTATACATAGTGGAATATGTTCTCCCTGCATTAAGATTTAAACAGCTCAGTGAGATGGGCAGGTTTTTTTCATTGGACACAATTTGGCATTGTGACTTAGGTAGGATGGTTGTCCTTGGGCATGGAGAGCTAACAATGGAGCCAGGTTTGAATCCAGATCTTGACAATTCCAAATTCTGTACTCCGTGTCCTATGGGACTCTGCCTTTGCACGTGTGACTGTTACAAGATGAGAAGATCCTCCCAAACCACGCCGACCTTCATGTCCAGAAATCACAGGAGTATATGTTAACGTGGAACTTCCCAAAGTGTGTGTATGTGTTTTCTTCCCAATGGACTTCCATGGGGATTAGTGCTCTGGGCAACACACTTGGGAAAACTCTGCTGTAGACTCTACGCTCATCTCCTCAATGGGCTTCAGAGGCCTGATGTTACTTTCTAGAATTCAGATTTTCATTGGAGGGAGGGGATAGCACCCCCACAGTAGGTCTTCAAGTTCTGGGAGTACCTTAATATTTTGGGATTGGAATAGGGATCATTCGCGTCATGGAAAATGTGACCCCGAGAAGCATACCTACCAGGACCACACTGGCTCTGTAGCCTTTTGTCATTAAAGCCAGCAGGTATGACAGAACTCCTCAAAGCAAATGCGTTTTGTAGGTGGAAGGATTAGCAATTCAGGTTTAACAATATTGACTTGAAAATCTCTAATGTGTGAGGCATTGTCATAGTGAAGGGGTGGGCAAACTTTTTGACTCGAGGGCCACAGTGGGTTCTTAAACTGGACCGGAGGGCCGGAACAAAAGCATGGATGGAGTGTTTGTGTGAACTAATATAAATTCAAAGTAAACATCATTACATAAAAGGGTACGGTCTTTTTTTTTTTTTAGTTTTATTCATTTCAAATGGGCCGTATCCGGCCCACGGGCCGTAGTTTGCCCACAGCTGTCATAGTGTATATGTTATTTTGGGAGCTCTTGTTTTCAAGTGATAGAAGTTCACGTGTGTGTGTGTGTGTGTTGGGAGGAGGGGCATTCATCTGCTCATGGACCTGAGAGTCCATGGCAGTTCTGGACTTCAGGAACACCTTCATCCAGTTGTTCAAACCTTGTCCCCAGATTGTCTCTCTCTGTCTTCTGCTTCCTCTTTCTTTTGTGAGCTTCATTCTCAGAAGTAGTCTCCTCAGGCAGTGGGAAGCTCCAGACTTATTCTACCAGCTCAACAATTCCAACGAAAAGAGCTTTTCCAGATGTTTAGTGGGCTATATCACATACCAATCCCTAAACCAGTTAATCGCTATGACTTTCCCTGACTCTCCCTCACCGACTACAATCATACTTAGGGCCAAAGAATAGAATTATTCCCACAGAACCACTAAGATGGAGGATAAATAGTTCCCTCAATGAAACCAAAGTACTATTGCCACACACACATAAATGGTTGCTTATTGGGCTAACATCCATGCACCCAGATTTCCTTATTTTGTTTTCTAGCTGAGAACCTACATGACTTAGGCATTCTATGCCAAAATCATTATTATATGAGATGGCTAACTGAGAGTACATTAGCACCTATTTACAAATAGGATGTAAAATGCATATGTGTAGTGTTTTTAAAAATTGCCTTGACTGTGAAATTTTTGATATTTTTATGTTGTGTCCATAGGCCACTTAATATGTAACTATTACCACTTAAGAGACACGCTTCTTGAAGTATTATTAAATGTGGGCTAGTAATGAAATTAAATATAATTATAAAATTTTCATTGTCAGGGCGTTCATCAAATAATTATTATAAAATGTATTATATCACTTAGTGCTGCTTAACTGCCTGCCATCGTCTTGTTTCATCAATGTCAGAAAAGAATAGTATTTGGCGTTAATGTTATAATCTGATGTATGTTTTTCCTGCCTCAACTACCCCCTGTCATTCCAGAAAGTAATTAGGTCATCCAGACATTGATGGACCAGACTTGTTGGGTCGTCTGTTTTTGCCATTATTTTCAACAGACTCCAGATAATTCTAATTTACTTATCTGCAGTGAAAAAAGACTAAAAAGCACTATGCTGAAGTGAAAGAGAGGTTGCTAGGGGGTAGGATGAGCAAAGTCTGCCCACTTACTACTAAAATCCACTAATGCCTATCGAATGTTGGAGCTTGTCTTCTCTTTTTTTCTTTTTCAATTACAGTTTACACTGGATATTATTTTGTATTAGTTTCAGTTGTACAGCATGGTGTCTTCTTTGCTCTGTAACATTCTGTTCTTTAGAGTGGTTGCACAATATTGGTGGCCCTTTTATATATAAAAAGTAAATGGCTTAATTTGAGTTTTGTGTTTCTGAGTATTTACTAGTAAAATTAAGCCTTTATTCTTGGTCTGGCCAGGTAGCTCAATCATCCTACCCATACGCTAAGGTTGCAGGTTCCCTTGCTAGTTAGGGCACATAATAGAAGCAACCAATGAATGCATAAATAAGTGGGACAACAAATCAGTCTCTCTCTCTCTCTGTCTCTGTCTCTGTCTCTCTCTCCTTTTCTCTTTCCCTAAAATCAATCAATCAATAAAAAAGAATTCTTCTTCTGTGAAAGCACAATTTCATTGTGAAACAACGGTTGCTCATATGTAACTTTGGGCAAGTCATTTTCCCTCTATAAATCTTGATTTTCTCAGCTGTAAAAATGGAATAGCAGTGGCCGTCTCACAGAATTTTGGGGAAGATGCACCCACACACTAACTGTGTATGTTATTATAAATATCACTAGAGGCCCGGTGCACAAATCCGTGCACCAGTGGGCTCCCTCGGCCTGGCCTGCGGGATCGAGCCGAAACCGGCTCTCCGACATCCCCCGAGAGCTCCCAGATTGCAAGAGGGCACAGGCCAGGCGAGGGACCCTACTAGTGCATGATCAGGGCCGGGGAGGGACATGGGAGGTTGGCCAGCTGGGGAGGGACCACAGGAGGGCTCCAGGGAGCGCCCGGCCCATCTCACTCAGTCTCAATCAGCCGGACCCCAACAGCAAGCTAACCTACTAGTCGGAGCGTCTGCCCCCTGGTGGTCGGTTCATGTCATAGTGAGCAGTAGAGTGGCCTTAGCATATCATTAGCATATTACACGTTGATTAGTTGAATGGACGACCAGACACTTAGCATATTAGGCTTTTATTATATAGGATATTTGCCCTGTACTCATAAGTCAATACAAATTAAAGGAAATGAAGCCAGGCCTCCAAGTATGCAAGGAAACATGATCGTCTGATACAAGATTTATAGCCAGGAATTCCATAAGTCCCTTTCAGTCACTGTGAACCCACGGTACCTGCAGAGAATCGTATTACAGAGTCAGAGAACTGAAGCCTTTGCCGGAGATATTATTGGATTTTTTTGGAGGGGAGGGGGGCACATGATATTTCTATTTTTAATGAAAGTCATAAAAATGCTAATATAATTATAATATTAATACTAGTAATAGCAGTTGCCATTTTTTAATAAGCACTTATTCTATGCCAGGTATTATTTTAAATGCTGTACATACATTTTCTCATTTACCATTACAAGCTCATGATGTAAACAGCGTATTCCCACTTTGTGGATGAGTAAACCAAGGTCCAAATAAGTTAATAGTTAAAGGATATATAGCTCATACATAATGAAATTGGGATTTAGTCTTAAATATGTCATCCTAAGTTACCAAATATACAATTAGCAGAGTTTTGAAGATGTGGTTGTAGGTTATTGCTCTTCTCCCCAAATTGCATACTACATGTTTATCAGCCAGACTTTCTTTTTCTCATTCTATGGTTTGGCTTTAAAGAGAAAGTGTCCAAGAAATAAAAACAGCAGTGACAGCAGTACTTTTTCCCAATTTCTCTGTTGTTTTTAAGACCACGGCAATTAAAAGTCATACAGAAGATCAATCTCAAAATCATTCTAGGATCATCTTCAAAGTTCTGATTTTTTGTTGTTTGCACAAATGTAGCCATGCAGTTAATTCAGTTAAGCCTATATTGATTGTCTACTGTGTTCCAGGTCTTATACTAGGCACCGTTGAATTAGTGACAAATTCTAATATGACCTATCTTGGGTGAGCAACTTTCTGCACACTGACTAAATTGATCAATTTTTCAACACAAAGATCTTTCATTGTAAGGATTCTTGCAAAAGTCTGGACTATTTTCCACGTTAAAATACAGGATCTGTTACATGTTCCTAGAACTTTGAAACAATAGCCTTGTCTTAAGTGGCAGCCAATTTTTAAACTAGCCTTCAAGCAACTTTACCTAAAGGACCTAATATCATAGAAATAAGACATAAGAATTTAAAGGGGAAAATGTGCTTAAAATAAAGTCTTTATTTCCTATCGGTAATTCATAGAAAATGTGTAACTATTGTCTAGTTTTACAGAATTCTTACAAGAGGTGGGTGCCTGAACCCAATATTTAACAGCAGGAATTATAAAATCATAAGGCGATTAAGTTAGCGAGTCACAGAATTCCAATATTGCTTTTTAAATGACTTCAGGATATAGGAGGTACTAAGGTTATTATCTGTTATCAGGAATACAGTGGAATTGTACAACTGGATAATAACCAAACAAACTGACACAATGTAAAATTACATTATCAGTGTGTTAAAACAAAATTGCACCCTAAAGGAGTCCACATGCCAGCTCAGAGCTGCAGTGTAATTATGCTTAACTCTGATAATTAAAATACAACAGAGATCAACAGAATCATTTTCATTAAGAAAATTATTAATGATGGTGGTATAACAGTAATTGATTGCCGAGCTCCACAGGATAACGCGCTGCCGAAAACCCAACGTGTGTCATGAACATCTGAGGCTTTTTCTGGGTATGTTCTGTAAGAATGAGAGATGTTCTGGGGAGTGAGCGATTTCTTATGCCTGTTCTGGGAACCAGTGGTTGTAAAAATAGCTGCTTTAGAAAACCACCGTTTTGAGTCAAATTGTCATTTCTGAGGGGTTCTTAAGGTCAAGACAAGTGACCCCGGTAGTGACGATGTTATTTACTGTCTGTTACAGATTGCAGGATGACAGCAACTATAGCAAATATCGGGCCTTCTGTCATTTCACACTTTACTATGCATTTGCTATATTTTTACAGTTATGTGGGTGATTTAATGATGTTCTTCCAGTCTGCTTCTGTTCGTACCAAATAGTTTATTTCCTTAGTTATTATTAATGTATGCTATGTGATATGAAAAAATGCATTTGTTCTCATATCAATATCGCTGTGAGTTTCCTTAATGAAATGTTGGTAAATAATCCTGCATATAATACTATTAATTACTTCATGCTATATCACATGCTGGAGAAAAAGTATCCCTAACTACCCTGGATCCATGCATAAATGAAGCTTCTGTCTCTTAGGGGTAAAACCCAGTTAGGGTGATGGCAAATGATAAGACCTAAGATTATATCCATTTTATTGATATAAAAACAAGAAAGGTAGTGTGAGGCCTTTTGACAGGTGACTGACTGTCATTCAGGTAGGTTAGCTTGTCATTCAAAGAGATGCTAATCTTGAAAGCTACCCCCAAAAGTATCGTTGTCAACTAAAATGAGGGACAACTCTTCAGGGTAGTAGATTTTTTCCAGAGTAAGATACTATGAATAGTTCTTTGTATAATAAAAGCCTAATATGCTAAGTGTGTGGTTGTCTGGTCGGCCGTTCAACCAATCAAAGCGTAATATGCTAATGATATGCTAAGGCCGCTCACCCACTCACTATGACGTGCACTGACCACTTGGGGCAGACGGTAGACCAGTCACTATGACATGCACTGACCACCAGGGGACAGACGCTCCAATCAGTAGGTTAGCTTGCTGCAGGGGGTCCTGCTGATCGGGACTGAGCAAGACAGGCTGGACACGCCCGGGAGCCCTCCTGTGGTCCCTCCCCAGCTGGCCAACCTCCCAGGTCCCTCCCCAGCCCTGACTGTGCACCGGTGGGGTCCCTTGGCCTGGCCTGTGCCCTCTGGCAATCTGGGCTGAAGGACCTTCCCCCTGAGTACATGAATTTTGTGCACCGGGCCTCTAGCTATATTATAATTCCAAGTGAAAAAGCAGAATATGAAGTATTGAGCCTCGAAGGATTATAATTATATTAAAAAGTGTATGCATAGAGAAACATACTGGAAAGAAATACCTCAAAATTATACAAGTAATTCTATAAAGGTGGTAAGATTTGGGAATCTTTTTTGCATCCCTCTTTTATAATTTTCTTCACTTGATTATTTTTTCCTATGTAATTTGAGAAAAGTATTTGCAAATGAAAATCACTCTTTGTCTTAGCTACGTTCTTGCTCTTCTTTTTATACAACCCAAACTAAAAGAACAAAGAAATCTCTGCCTTGCCCACAAAGTGTCTCTCATCCATAGAATTTAAATTATTTCCTGGTGATATAATTATTTTTCCTTAGTATCTCTATAAATGTCCTAACATTTTGTTTTATGAGATAATTTCCCAAATAAGATAAATGTACTTGGGCCCATGCTTTGTGCATGATATGGCCCAGGTGTCATGAGGGATACAAAGAACTATGAAACATCGCCCTGGCTCAGGATGCTTACTGAAACGCGTTACTTGATGAAGGTTGTGTTAAACTGAGTTCAAGCTTGCATGGTCAGAGCAAAGTTGACAGAGGATGTGGAATTGTGCTTGGCTATTGAAAGTTGAATATAAGTTTGAGAAATGGGAGGAAGGCATTTGAGGAGGTTGAAACTGTGCCTAAGAGCATACAGTGTTTCTGTGAGAGTGTCAGAGCACGCTTTATTTAAATCAGGGAATTTACAGATGAGACCAGTGAGGGACCAGTTTCTGAGGGCCATGCTTTGGTTTCAGTGGCTTGCGCCGTGGAAGACCTCCTCGGGGAGGAGTGGAGAGCTGCTGAGCGTTCAGAGGCACACATGATCACATCGGGATTTTAGTACAAATGTTGTGTGTGAGGTTAAGTTTGGGCCCATCCATTAATAAAAGCAAGACTTTATCTGTCAGGGGAGTAATGTTGGTAGATACACCCTCTAGAAGATAGTGGTGAATCTTTCTCCTTATCCACTTAATACCCGAGTCCCACAATTTTTCAACTCCAAATGGACCTCCTAACCCTCACCCCACCACCGTTTCCCTGTCCACCAGCTCCTCCTGTTTTTTTCTCTCAGGTCACCTGGCTTACATTCCAGGGCTCATGATTCTAATTACTCTTTTGTACTCCCTCACTCTTTTCTCTTTCCAGCCTTTACCTCCATTCTGGTCAATCCAACTTCCCACTTTTCTCTGGGCAGAAGTTAAAGTGAATTAATATCTGTGCCATGCTTAGAGTAGTGCCCGATTCACAGTGAGCACCACATAAACATGTGGTCACAATAAGACAAATGAACCACCACCAACAACAAAACTCAATGCTGACCAGCTTGCATTACATTTGATCACAAGGTAAATGAGAACCCTCAGTGTATGTCGTCTGTCAATACAGATTTATTTCCCTAATGAATCTGCAAGGTCACTGTTTCAGACTTATGTCTCCCCAAACATACAACATCTCTTGTTAGAGGATGACCTTGCTTCTTGTTTCAGAGAGTGGAAAACTGGAAGCACAAACCACCCTCCAGTAGCTTCCCATCACAATTAGACTGAGATGGCATGGAGCCCTATCTGGCCCACTTTCACACTGTGACAGCAGAGGTGAGCAGTGGGCAGAGACTGTCAGCCTGCAAAACTTAACAGAGCTACTATTCGGCCCTTTACAGAAAAAGGTTGCCAACCCCAAACTAAACCTACCGAGTCATTACCTTGGACTCACCGACCCTCGCTGCTCTGCCAGGGATGCCTCTGTGGTTACATTTATGGCAGCTCTCCAACTGCTCTGTGGCAGTGGCACAGGTCCCCTTGCTTTTGCTTGAGAATACAAAACATGTGCCTGCCTCAGGGCCTTTGCACTGAGCTCTGTCCCCACAATGCTCCCTCTCTTACTTCATTCAGGACTCTCTAAATGTTGCCTTCCCAGAGGGTCTGCCTAACAACTATCCTGTCTCTCTCTGTCTCTCTTATCTCCTCTGTATGAGTTGGCTTAGGCTGCTATCACAAAATACCATAGACTTTGGGGCTGAAACAACAGATCTTTGTTTCTCACAGTTAGGGAGGTTTGAAATCCAAGATCAGGGTACAGGTAGATTTGGTGTCTGGTGAGAGTCCTCTTCCTGGTTTGCAGAGGGGCACCGTCTTGCTGTACCCACACCTGGTGGAGGAAGAGAGAGCAGGGGAGCTCCCTTGTGCCTCTTCTTAAAAGGGCACTAATCTCATCATGAGGTCTCCATCCTCATGGCCTAATTACCTCCCAAAGGCTTCACTGGGTTAGGGCTTCAACATAAAAATTTGGGGGAAACACAGAACATTTAGGCCATAACATCCTCTTTCTCATTTATCTTCATATATGACATTTTAGCATTTAGTAAAAATTTGTAATGTCATTTACCCACCCCTAGAATGGGACATTTTCAAGGATAAGAATTTTGTATGTTGTTAAGCAGTCCATGGTAGTACATGGCACATAGTATGTGCTCACTAAATATTTATGAATGAATAAGTAAATGAATGAGTTGCTCCTTATTCTTTAATATGGAAAACAATATAAGATATGCATTTAATAATTTTTCCACAATCATCTTCTTGGCTTTTGATCAATTTTCTGAGATGCTCTCAAACTTTATTTCTTAACTTCAGCATCGAATTTTAACTGTAATTTTTATACTTTACGAGAGGTCTTTCTTATTGTCTGACAGTTTTTTTAAAAAAAAGTAAATTTATAAATTTTTTATTGATTTTTTACAGAGAGGAAGGGAGAGAGATAGAGAGTTAGAAACATCATTGAGAGAGAAACATTGATCAGCTGCCTCCTTCACACCCCCGACTGGGGATGTGCCTTACAACCAAGGTACATGCCCTTGACCGGAATCGAACCTGGGACCCTTCAGTCTGGAGGCTGACGCTCTATCCACTGAGCCAAACCGGCTAGGGCTGACAGTTTTTTTTTTAAATGCCTTGCTCTTTTTATATGGATATTCTTTAATCTCTGAAGATAGGAATTGGAAGGATGTTTAGGAAGTTATGTGTCCTGTGCAGTGTTTCTTACTTTTCCTAACCTGTTTGGTCCCTGTATTCAGTGTTGAAGCTTTTCTCAAATGTCTAGAGATCCATGAATGTCTGCTTTGTTTTTTAGGAGTGAGGCACTAAAAGCCAAATGCTACGCAATAGCATGCACAGGCAGGTGGTGGGTTTTGCGTATGGTAATAGGATCACACTCTCACCATAGTAATGAGGTCCCCAAACAACAGCACATGTGATTTTTTAGTCTTAGTGTGACTAGCTTCTCCAGAGAATGCCAGTCTCATCTCTGAGATTTACGAATCTTGCAGTCAGCCATTAGAGGACTTAGTGGGCAAAAGGGATTAGGTGGTGCATTGGGTAAGTCCTACTTCCGTTTTGAGATTGTAGATGTTCCCTTCATCATCTCACTCAGGTGACACTTTAGCATCCCCTTTGCCGAGCCTGTATCTCTGGACCTGAAGCCACTGTTCCAGTTCTGCAAACACTAAGCCTCCATCTCCTAACCCAGTAGAAAGGGAGTGTCCCTTAGCTCTCTGGGGAATGGCTGACCATGTGTAGCTAACAGCTTCTTACTCAGAATGCAGGCCTGCAGGTTATAGCCCCACTGCTCAGCCCACCTTTCAAGGCACCAGGCGTCTTTATTTCCTGATTTTTTTTTCCTAGATTCTGCAGAACAAATCTGCTTGCTTCTTGCTAACCTACTGCTCTTCAAGTACCTGAATTTCGGCTTTCCATGCTCTGCTATGTCATCTTTACCGTTTTCTAGCTTCTGAGATTTTGTTGACTTCTGTTGATCATTCTGCCCTGTCATCTCTTTGCCCTCATCACCCTGTTTTTTCTTTATTGTCAGGTTAGTGAAAGGGAATAGAAGGAAATGCATGTTATTAATTCTCAGGAGCCTCTCTGCTTTCGGTCTTGGACAAGCTTCTGCAAAGTTTTGTGCATTCATGCTTTGACTTCTTAAATTCCGACAGCTTCTCTTGTCTAGTTTCTACCTTCCTGACTCCATTGAAGTGACTCACAGGTCTCCTGTGGTTTTCTCTTGCCACTTTTTCCTTCCAGGGGACTTGATCTGACTGTCCCTTGTCACGGCCAGTGACAGGTGTCTCCATCACTGTCCATCCACTAAGCATTATCATGCTCTCATCTTCTTTCTTCTCACTTATATTTTCCCTAGATTACCTCATCGGTGTTTTTAACTACTCTACTCTTTAGAGCCTCATTCCTCATTCATCCTCCACAGATACCCTATGCTCCAACTTTACTCATTTTAAATTTCTCAAATACCCATTGCTTGTTTATATCTGTCTTTGGACATTCATGTTTCCCTTGCCTAATAAACTTCTAGCCATCTTGATCATTGCTACAAGGTACCACCCAAGATGTAGTGTGTATCAGTGTCTCTGAGCAGCCTTCCTTGCTCCGTCGCCATAGGGACAAGCTCCACCCCAACCTGTGCATTGTCCAAAGTTGGATGTGAACACTTCGAATGCAGTGACTCCATTTCTCACCTCTGATCCCCCACACACAGTATGTAGTATACACTGATTGAATTCTGAATTATTATTTAATGGCTTTTATGGTGCACCATTCAACAGAGTAGGCTCTATCGAGACTTGAAATAGTTTTAGAAATTACTAGCGTGGAAATCATTTGAAAATTCAGTAATCAAATACTTTTCTCCCCACATCTAGAAAATCATACCATGCGCTAACAAGCTTTTAAAAATGCTAAGGAATCTGGTACAGGAGGATTTCTTTGGAGTGTCTTATACATACATAGCATACATTGTACTATATCAGTTAGCATGAGAGCATGTAAGAGTATGGAAATACTAAAATCGATATGCATGCAAAGGATGCTGCAAAGCCGTGGGGTTTTATTTGACATCTTTGCACACCAGCTATCCCAAGGCATTGGCTCACGATTACTGGGCAGTTCTTTCTGGACCCACTGTCTTTCTCCTCCTGTCACACATTAACTGTGCCTGTCGTTCTAAGCTCTTCACTGGGGGGAAGTCAGCCAGATCTCCAGACTTTGCTCTGAGACCTGAAATTGGAAGCTTTTCGTTTTTATTCTGGGTGTATAAGTCCATTTTTTGAAGGCTATTTTTAAACTTAAAAGGTCACCTTGTATGCCATGACATACAGTAGCACTTCAGAGAAGATATATTCTCATTAGTCTGCCTGAGGCCTATGAAGACTGTCAGACAACAGTGGGGTCAACCAAGATAGTATATCGTGGTGTTGCTAGCCAGAATATCCCAACCAAAGGAACGGATCTGAAATACATACATTTCAGTAAAAACAGATAAGATCTTTCTACCTATCTATTCATGTAGTCCTGCCTGCCGCCCATTGAAATTCAATGAGAATAAATTACTTTAAGCCAGTTTTTCTGTGAGAAATCTAGTATTTATCATCACTGTCTGGTCTCCGTTGTCAGTAAAGATTTTCAAGAATGACTGCTCTTCAGTTCGACACCCTTCGCTTTGTGTAGTCTTTCAAAAACTAGAAGTCTCAGAGGTTTCTTATGAAAACAATATTTTTCAGAATACTTATCAAATACTTCCAATGAGGAATTTATGGTTTCATAAGGAATTTGATATGATTCATGTGTGATATTTCTACTCCCTTCCCCCAAAAAAGGGACATAAAATTTTATCAAGAAACTATTAAGTAATAATTTGGAGTTTCTCAGTGTCGTAACTAATTTTGCAATGTAAATAAAACCTTAAGTGTCTCACGTATTATTTCTGTATCTTGCTGTGTAGGTTTCTAGAATTAATTGTGTGTTTTTCAGTCAAACATTCCCACCTGTCAAGTCCAAAATGGCTTGATCTTAAGTTAAGGGAAGCAAAAAATAATAGGTTATGAAAGATATTTAGGCCAAGCAGTGTTTTAGTTTTGCATTTTGCCTGGAGATATAGATAAGAAAGATATCTTAACCTCAGTGAGATGAAGTAAGGAGACAATGTGTATGAGAAAATGGACAAGTTACTTTTTATCTTTGGCTTTAAAGATATAATTTTAGTTAACTATCTAAAAGGAAATTAGGACGGCCGTCTTTAAGGCACCTGTAAAAATGAAAAGTGGTTATTAAAAAAATTTCTGTTACATGAAACTTGGGGATTGCATGTTCTTCCATTCATTGAAATGTTAGTTGAGTACCCACAATTTGCCAGGTAGAGAATCTGTTACCTTTTGTGATATGTTCAAGTTATTTATGTCTTACCTTGGTGTGCTACTAGGGTATAATTTGTCATATATAAACTATTCCCCTTTTTTTAAGAAAAAATGGCTGGTGTTTGGCTACTTAATATGTGCTTTGCCAGTGAAAAACATGGCATCAGCTTAGAAATGCAAAGATCCCAGGCCCATTTAGACCTACTGAATCCAAATCTGCATTTTAATAGAATCCCAGGGATCTTGTGTGCACACCTAAGTTTGGGAAGCCAGTGATGACTGGCCTGACTTTAGCAGAAGAGTACACAGAGGGATAGAAACAGTTAAGTTAACCTTGTAATACACTCGCCTAATAAGTCGCTGGGGTTTGTGAATTTATTTGCAACTAGCAAACACCATTGTCGAGCATGAGACTATCATAAAGGAAAAATAAGGATGTTGAAAAGTTCTTCCTGTTTTGTCGTTAAATACACAACAGCTTGAGTGCTATCTTTTTTGGCACTCCTCCTCATTCCCACAAATGGGTTTATAGAAAAGAAAATGCTGCTGTCCTCTCACGGAAACATTTATGGCTGTTTTTTTTTTCCCCTCCTCCTCTCTAGCACCTCCTAATTTATATTAAGCATTACATTGTAATGCTGTTGCTTTTCGGTGAAGATGCCCCCGTGCGTTCGCCTTTAAATCAGCGCATTGTTATTTTGTACAACAAAATGCTAAATAAGTACTGAGGGGAAACAGGCCCCCTGACCCCTGCAGCTCTCCGGAGGCTTGCCTCTGTCATCCTTCCTGCACAGCCAAAGGGGGAACAAGAGAAGGGAAGAAATAAAATAATAATAAAAAACCCCACAAATTTGCTGAGCCACACATTTCAAGTTGTCGACAACCCCATCCACGAGAAAACAGAGGAAAATATATATGCTCTCTGTCCTGTCAAAAGGCGTTCGCCTTATCTTGAGAGACTGTCAGGGCAGGAACATCAGTGAATGGACAGGAGTCTATTAAATTAATAAGCCGCTGGATGGTGTCTGGAGAGTTATGATGCTCCATAAATCCAGTTTGATCATGGTGGACAAGGTTTAAATCTGCAGGCTTCTAATACACAGCCACTTCTTGGATTGGATTTGAAGTTTTGTGCTGGAGACACAGAGATAGTCCTGCACCATGTGAATTAAGATTTATCTTTTTTTTTCCTTTCCCCTTCTGCTTTTTTTTTTCTTTCCTTACATTACTTACACACAAAAAAAAAAAAAAAAAAAAAAAAATGAAAGCACCTTAGGGATCCTAGCAAATGTTACGGCTGGAAATGAAAGAACTGTTGTCAAGGTGAAACCGTGACCTAGAAGCCTAAAATCAAACCTCGGTCAGTCTATTCAACAGCCCCATCAGAACTGAGTGTAAAAGGTCCCGCATGGAAGGAAAGCTGCCTGAACTCATCTGTAACCTGTTTTACAGGGGTGCCTGTCAAATTCTGCTCGTCTGTATTTATGGCAGAAAGGAAAACGAATGGTGTCAGGTCTGCCCAATAGTCATAAAAAAATCAGGAAATATTTTCTTCACCCCATTAAATAAAGTCCTCTGATATAGCCTTTATTGTGATATAGGTTTATTTGAGGTTTCAGCTTCCAACCATTTTAAGCCAAAAGAACTGCGTTTTATTATTCAAATAAATTCCCAAATAAACTATGAACTTTAGGTTGAGAACAATGTATTTATATGGGACTGATAAATAAAATCCCTGGAATAAAAACAATGGAATTTGTTCAGTCATAAAATTCTCCCTGTTAAGTTGAGAATATGATTGCACTGGTTATACTATCCAAATCATGAGGGAAATTGTTAATTACATGTGTGTGTTTTTTCATCAACTTATAATTAGTGTTATAAAGTGAAACTTTATTTTCTTACCATGGAAAATATTAATGTTAGAAAAATCTAGGATGGCTGACAGTGCTTCGTTGTAACCAATGCTACATGCCATTGCAACATATTTAAGTCACCATTAGAATACTTATTGTGGAATCATCCAATTAACCCAGCTCTCTCCTGTAACGAGGTGTTAAATCATTACAGAGCGTGTGCGGAAGGCGAAGGGGGTCCACCTGCATTCAGTGGGCGCTGTATACAAAGCCCCTTCCTGGACGTGGAATCACTAAACACTGACAGATAGCCTACGAAAGCCACACTGTTATCCTCAGTTTCACCATGGAAACATGAAGGTTTAGAGCTTAACTAACTTCCCAAATCACAAAGCTAACAACTGACACAGTTCTAATCAAACCCATCTCTGCTTTTCATTTACTCATTCTTTTATTCAACACCTTTTTTATTGAAGGCCTACTATGGGCCAGGCGATTTTCTAGGCATGGGAGTGAACGAAACAATTATCACCTCACTGTGAGCTAACATCTTTGGTTAGAGGGCCAAAAATAATCAACTGACTTAAAGGTCCAAGTTGTTTGCTTGTGCACACACACACACACACACACACACTGCCTCCTTTACAAAGAAACCAACTTAAGTAAAGTTGGTTGAACCCTTTTGGGTTCCTAAAAGTATATGTTCTAGGGTTTTCTTATGGACCTCTGAAAATTACTGACTTTTTCAGTGAAAAATTTTGGAGATTTTCCCCCCATAAGTAACTACTGCATATCTAAGCATTAATGTCCTCTTACCCCAATATAGTGCCCATTAGTAGTCAGAGATTAAATAGATATTTGGATAATTACCTCATCCAGTTCAGTTGTAAATAAATCTCCTCTGTGTCACTCTCTCCTCCCACCACAACAGTATATTCTGTCTCTAGCCAGGAAATGCCTCAGAAAACAGATGAGCCCCACACTGTGCCCTGCGGGTCAGCACATTCTGGCTTTGTGGGACAGATAGGGAGGGTAAGTCTGCAAGCCCACAACTCCTAGTGGGAACTCCCTGCTTCTGGTTTTTCAAGTTCAGTCGTAGAGGCTGTGTCAATAGAAGGATCTCAGCTGCTCTCAAAAGCAGGAAGGAGACTGTTATTATGTTTGCTAGCAGGACTTGAGAAAGGAATATTGAAAAGTTTTTGAAGATTCTTATCTAGTGAACATTCCAGAAGCAGCATTGCCCCCAACTAAACGCATTTACTTGTGTTCTGATTCCAGCTCTAAGTTCTAGAAACACGGAGAGTTGGGGATCAAGGCCTGATTAATAACGGGAAACACTCAAGAAATACTTGTTGAATGCATACATGAATGCTTGGCTTCTCTTTTCTCCATTCCCTTATTCCTGAGTTCCTAAGTCTAAAGTAGAGACAATAGACTGAGTTGGGAAGCAATAATAATAAAGATTTATATTTAAAGGATAAGTTAGCTGATAGCTTTCTCGTTGGTGATGCCTTTCTATCTTTATAAGATTTTGCATTATACAGTAGCAGCTTTATTTACATCCTACAAGGTGTCAGTCATACCAAACACACAGAGCTACGTACCTGATTCCACATCTGGCCTGTACAGAGATAAAACATTAGAAGTTAAAAGGCCAAAAAGGGAAACTAAAATTTGTTGAGCACCGACTTCACAACAAACCTTGTAATGTGTTATGCAGCTACTCTGCAAGGGATGCTGTAATTACTACATGTGAAGCAACTGAGAATATATTCTGGCCACGGTTATATAGCTAGTGAGGGATAGAGTTAGAATTTGTACCTAGCTCTATTCTCAACACAGTATTGCCTACAAATAAAATGGTGTTTATCTCTACTCATGCATTTATATTTTATTTTATTTTATTTTATTTTATATATTTTATTGATTTTTTACAGAGAGGAAGGGAGAGGGATAGAGAGTTAGAAACATCGATGAGAGAGAAACATCGACCAGCTGCCTCCTGCACATCTCCTACTGGGGGTGTGCCCGCAACCAACGTGCATGCCCTTGACCGGAATCGAACCCGGGACCTTTCAGTCCGCAGGCCGACGCTCTATCCACTGAGCCAAACCGGTTTCGGCATATTTTAATCATGGTGTTATGTACCTACCACATTAATAAAACAATTCAGTCCACAGGGGCTTGACTCTAAAGAAAAAAAATTATTTTGAAAAACACTGAAAGGTAGGATATAAATTATATAAATAAGCATATAAATAGAGCATTTTCAGAAGAAAAATCTCAATGCCATTCTAATTTCCCTAATCTAGTTTTTTTAAGTTAGTGGCAAACAACAAAATATATAAATCTTAGGTGTACAATGAAGATATATATATATATATAGAATATATCTGTTGATTTGTGTATCAATAGTGGGGTGTTTTTTTTTCATCGCTAGCTAGTATTCCATTGTGTGAGGACACCACCATTTATTTTTCTATTCTATTAATGGATATTTGGGTTGTTCTCTTCACATCTGCAGCCATGGATTCCTCAAATGAGGGAAACTGTTTTTATTCAGAGAGTCTGGAAGCCTCTGGTAGCTAGAGTCTCAAACCAGGGACATTTTGACCGAAAGAGCCTGTCAGAAAAAGAACAGGAGTCAGCTTCCTTTGTTTTTGTATTTCAGCGACCTTCAAATCTTATCGACCCCAATCATTCTCTAGGAATTTGCATCCCTAAATTGTTCTGCATTTCCAATTCTATCAGTTATCTTCTTGACTCCCTAACCAAAGTGATTCAAAGATGAAGGAATTTTAAAGATATTCCGATGGTCTTAGTGTGTGAATTTGCATGGGCTTCTTCACTTTTGGGGTCTTTATTTCTTTTTGTCTTATTAATTGCCTTCCACAAAGCAACTGAGCTATCATAAGGCACTTTAAAATCCCTGGATGAAAATAGCTAAAGCCATGGAAAATATCAGCATTATTATATCAGTTAATAGGCCATTGAAGCTATGAAAGGAGCAACCAGAAGGACAGATGAATGGCTGAGAGAGGTAAAACAATTATTTAAAGGAGAAATCATGGGTAATAGTAGCCAGGGTTCTGAGAACAGGAATAAAATGTGCATCAGAAGGAGCTGGATCTTAAAGGAAAGTGATACATCCTGACTTAATTAGAGGGCTCTGAAAATGGGCATCACCAGACAATTTCAGATAGCTTTGGTACTCCTTTCTATGAATTAGCTAAAGCATTAAGAATAATCCTAAGATATGCCTTGATCTGTGTTTTATTGAAGAGTCTGTACCTTTGCTGTAGAAATACATTTTTGAGAAACTTCTCAGAACCTAACTTGCTCAGATGTTTAAAACAAAGAGAAAAGAATAAATAATATCCTGAGAAACAAGAAATCATACAGTTAACAGCCATTGGCCGCTATGCCCTAACCTTCAACTCTGAAAGTATGATGAACTAATGTGGTTGATCTGTTAGTTGAAACAAATGTTCCGGAATGTTGGATCGGAAGCGTCTGAGACACGCGGGAGTGAATTGGTTCTCTGGCCAGCCAAAAAGTCCTCTGATAGTAGAGGGTGGGCGATTCATTTAAAAACACAAGAATAAATAAATGATTTTGCTCTAAAAGTGCAAGGGATGGCATTAAACTAACATAATTACTACTAGCTATGTATAACAAAGTTGTTGTTTTTTTCTTGGAAAGTGCATTATAGATGTTTCAATGGAGTAAAATTACAAAATGCTTTTTAAAACGTATTAAATGATAGAATGATTCATATAAAAACTCAGATTCAATCCTTTGCAGAAATACATTTCTTTAGAACTGTGCCTTTCATTTGTAAAATCTATTTAAATATTTCAAGGATAAGGATGATAATTTCTTCAATAGTTTAAATGATTTTAAAAATAAAGTATAAGATAGGAATTTACCAAACCACACTTCTAAAAAACACCAAGATTAAGGATAGCAAAAAGCTTTTTACACATTAAGGTTTCTTAAAGTTCTTCGTGAGATAAGCGTTAAATGACTGCTAGCATATTATTAGGAAGCATAACTGCCTTGGAATGGGAAAAATGTCTTTTGTTTTATCCTGATACTAACAAAGAGTTTGGGAAAGAAAGATAAAGTCTTTCCTGAATTCTTCAGGTTACTCTTCCTATAAACTTGTCTAATGAATAATCAGCTAATCATTGAATACTTCCTTGAATTAAAGAAACTGGAAACTGTTAAGCAAATATATTTGTTAATTAAACTGCGAAGTAATCTTGGCATCAGAGAGCCATGGCTCTACCCTTTAGGGTATTGTTTCACTTGTTGTTTTCATTTGTTGGATCCCTAGTCGTGTCTAGCTTTGCCCCTGTCCTGGTTTTCAGGAGGGAATACCTTCTGGACCCCCAGCCAAAGTCCACTTCAGCTGCACTTCCATGTGAAGTATCAGAGTTTACGACCTGGTGGTGGAGTTCCAGAATAGCCAGCACTTTCTCTTTCTCTCCTAAAAAAAAGCTGCAGATAATAATATACAATAGTGACGGAGAAGAATGAAACCCCCAAAATGAATGAAAGCAAGATGCTAAGGGCAAAATTAAGTTCTGTTCATGTGTGGGAAAATGACTTTGGCGAGAGTAGGTCTAAGCAGACGTATGCGTGCACATAGACACAGGCCTGTGTGAACGTGCATGTGTGCAGACACACATGGTCTTTCTTTAGTAACCATAGCAAAATTTGTAAATTGTGGGAATAACACTTCCGGTGTCACCATGCCCCCTAGCTCCTCATTAAAGTACTGTTTTAGCGTTAAATAATCAGTTGGTTATTTTTGTGTCTCCTTAAAGCATTAGGATATCTTAATCACGTCTCACTAACACTACGTAGCATTTCAGATCAAGGAGAGGACCGTAGAATGCATCATACTATAGACAAAAATTAACGGTAAACAGTAGAGAACATGAAAAACCAGCTCCTTAAATACGCCCTAGTGATCTCATGCAGCCAGTTCATCTTCCCCTTCCTCACACCAGCAAGTGGGCTTGGAGTAAACAAAAGCATGTGTGTGTGTGTGTGTGTGTGTGTGTGTGTGTGTGAGTGTGTGTGTGTGAGTGTGTGTGTGTGTGCGCGCGCGTGTGTTTGTGTGTATGGTGGGGGGGGGAGGGAATTAGAGGGCAGACATTATGCTTTAAATTGCCAAAATTTGAAAGCAGAGAAATGCCTCAAATATCAAAACAGTGAAGTTAGTAGTGCTATAGTCCTATCTATAATTCTGATGAAAAAAGTTTTGGCCTAAATTTTGTAAACCTGTGTGAGTTGCTTGAGAAACAAGCTCTGAAAACCCAATTACGTGAATGAATTAGGGGGGTGGGGGGGGGGGATTGCCTTGAGGCAACCCAGATTATAAATGAAAATTGTGGACGAGGACAAGAAACAAAAGCAGAAGGACATGGCTTATATTAAAAATAGTCTCGAGGTTTTTTTTGGGGGCATGGAATTATTTTTAGTTTCGTTCCAAGAAGAGACCAATTCTGAAGAGACTGACCTAGTCTTTTTACATTTCTGTGAGTGTCTGTCTGCCTAAATCCTTTGCCCTAAGGACTCCTGTCTTTCACATATGTATTCTCGAGAATGTCACATTCTCGGCAGAGGAGGGAATCTCTAAAATCCACCTGCCCAAAATAAGGGAATTACAGCTTCCATTGTGAGACCGCAGACCTCTGGAATGCATCCGGAGTGGTCTGCTGGCAGTATAGTTTCAATACTAGTGGAGGCTCCGGGGAAGTGCCAAGACCAGCCTTACTTTTCCCCTTTTTTCTCTTTTAATCCCTGTGGGTCTCTGTGATTTTTTTTTCGTGGCTGGACGAAAGTTGTGTCCACGGGAGACTTGCACCATCAAGACTGACATGTGAAAGGAAGCTGGGAGGAACAGCTTGGAGGCAAGGTTTCAAGCTTTGTCATCACGCTTGAAGAATTTTCTGTTTAATGTGCTGTAATGCGGTATTCAATGGGGACACGTTTAATTGAGTTTTACACAACCCAGTTGGGAGTAGTGCTGCAAGGTAGGTGATGTCTAGGTTTTTAATCTTCCACTCCGGAGAGGCTTGTTGACGGAGAGGTTCTTTCTCTTTGCGAGAAAAAAAAAGGAAGCATGAGAAATGATACATCCGTGGATAAAACCAATTGGCAACCCCCAAAGGAATGAGGGCGATAAGGCGAATCCAGCACTTGTAGGAAATAAAAAAGAATCCAACTGTTCATTTAAATGAGAAACAACATCACAGGCTGGAGGAGGCAGGGAAGCTGGGCGCAGGAATGGGGAGGAACCCGGGCTGAGGAGCGGACCCAGCGATGCAGGGGGAAGGAATTTCAGCAAACAATTAGGGGCTTGTTAGGGGGATTATCAAGGAGATACTCACTGGTGTGTGTTCTAAAGAGAAATAGGAGGGAGAACAGGGCATTTGTGCATTAGAGACAATGAATACCGTGGCAGAAGTGAGCGGGGAGGGAGCTATTATCACAGAAACAGCACTTGAAATAAATCACCATTTTTTTTTCCTAAAGTCCTAACCTAACCCCTGCATCAACTTGGGTAAAAATAGCACCGGACCCTTCAGAAAGACAAAATAATACCTTCTCTATCAGCTCCAAGGTATTAAAGTTCCTGAGCTCAGGCAGCCCGTTTCTCTCCTTTTTAGCAGCCTAAGCCCAGGAAAGCGTGAAGCAGCTGCCGCATCCAGACACTGTGCACCCTGCTTAGTCTCCAAGACTCCAGGCCTCATGGGTGGCTCCATAGTTGGTCTAAGCGGAACCCTTTCAAAAAATTGTTTTACAATATTTATTATCAACGTTCTGGTCCCCAGCAGAGGGGGACTAGATAAAGAATTCCTGAGCCTCCGAATGTATTTACAGCATCCACTTACGAAGGAATGCTAGGTACCCTGTCACTTCTGCTGAGTCTTTTGGGGCTGCCCCTTTGCAGGCTGTCCCTAACGGGGATGGCTGGCTTTCCGTGTGCCCAGGAGCCCATCTCCTTAGGAAAGCGTGTTCATGATAACACAGATTCCCTTGAATTCCGGCACTCCACCTGCAGTGAGGGACAACACTCAATGAGAATGTTCTCTGCTATCTTTCATCCGTGTTTGTGGCATGCAGATAGCTAATGCATTGTTGCCTGTCAGGATTGCTGCTAATTTAGGGCTGCTGACATGGCGCCTGGGAGTCTATTCTTCCGTGTATTATGCCATGGGAAGCACTGAGGTTTCACCCTTTCAAGTTAATTTGTTTTATTCAACAACTATCTCCAGTACGAGGCACTGGAAGTAACGTGGAGACCCATTTAGACACTGCCCCTGGATCATCTTATACAAATCATTGTGCTTGTTACACATATTCATTCAGTAGTTGTTATGCAGCTACTATGTGTTAGGTATTGTTCTAGGTCAGTGGTCGGAAAACTGTGGCTCACAAGTCACATGCGGCTCTTTGGCCCCTTGAGTGTGGCTCTTCCACAAAATTCCAGGTGCGGGCGCGCATGTACAATGCAATTGAAACTTCGTGGCCTATGCGCAGAAGTCGGTATTTTGTGGAAGAGCCACACTCAAGGGGCCAAAGAGCCGCATGTGGCTTGCGTGCCGCAGTTTGCCAACCACTGTTCTAGGTGCTAAGTATAGTGCAGTGAAACATGGAAATTTCTTCTCTCTTGGGCTTACAGTCTAGCCATTTTCTCACTTAATTTTTATTGTCACCTTATAAAATGGCTGTTATGATGATGGTATTACCTAATATTTATAAAGCATCTTTTACTTTACTTTTGCTTTACTTACCTCGTCGAATGAAGTCTGAGGACCATGGTTCTAGAAACTGCCTAATCCTAATCTGATGTCAGTTCTCAGTGACTTCAGTCTGCAGAACACAAAGCAAAGGAAAGTGCTAGGAATTATCAGGATAGGGTAGGGCTACATATCCCTGGAATGAATAAAATTAGTTAGATAAGTTTGTTTATTTTACTGGTACAAAAATGATAATGGTTGGATTTTATGTTTACTCTAAAACAGCACTGTCGTCATTTTTTTTATTTGTCACCTGTCACTGAGATAATCCCTACTATTATCTACACTAATAAAAGAGAAACATGCAAATTGGTGTCACTCCGCTACGCCCACCAGCCAATCAGGATGAATATACAAATTAACCCAACAAAATGGCGGTTAATATGCATACACAGGTGCGGAGCGAAGACTGAAGGCTCCAGCAGGAGTAAAGACTGAAGACTGAAGAGGCTTGGCTTCTTTGCTGCGGCCGGACCAAGGGCCTGGGTCCCAGGTGCCAGAGGAAAACTGGTGCTGGCAGCCAGGGAAGGGAAGGCCTAGTGCGTGAATCTTCGTGCAACAGGCTTCTAGTTAAATAATAATTTTATAAATAAAATGACTAAATGTCTGCAATCTCTGTCCAGGGATAATTTCAAGATTCGTCTATTTTTTGTGAAGAATTGAAACCAACCCTTAAATGGGAAAATCCTCTCAAAGAAAGATCTGCAAAATCTCATTTTAGGGTTTGTCTTCTTTCTCACATAGTGTTTAACTGTGTTGTCTGCTGGGAACCCAAACAGCCTAGATGCAAATGCTGGTTCTGGTACTTGTGAGTTGTGAAGCCTAAAGCAAGTTAAATATATTCTCTTCCTTATATTCCCATTATCAAATAGGGGGGAGAATACCTACCTTATAAGGTAATTTTGTGGATTAAATGACTAAGTATATATAAAGGGCTCATAACTGTGCTTGGCACATGCTAAATGCTGTATAATTGTGAGCAAATGCTCTCTTGAACAAGTTTCAGCATTTATATCATAGTGCATAGGAGTCTGAGCCATAGATAAGGAATCATAACAATTCAATGCTAAGGACATTTTTAAAGGGAATTGCATTGTTAATTATTAATATTTGGAGTTGGTATTATTTAAACCATTTTTATTTATTTTTTATTGATTTCAGAGAGAGGAAGGGGGAGGGGTAGATAGAAACATAGATCAGTTGCCTCCTGCACACCCCCTATTGGGGATCGAGCTCGCAACCAGGGCACGTGCTGGTTGAAACAAGTGAACAAAAAGACAGTGCTATTTGGGATTCGAATCATGAACTCCTGGTTCATGTGTTGAAGCTCAAACACTGAGCCACACTGGCCAGACTGGAATTAGTATTATTTAATTATTTTGAGTCTATAGGCAATATTTGGGTTCAGCAACAAATATCTAGAATATAACTGCATTTCAGTGATGGAGTAGGGAACTTGGAGTTAAGCCCTAACTCGGAGACCTGCCATTTCAGAAAACTGCCCATTGGTTCTTGTTTCCTGGTCTCTTCTTTTAGAAAAAGAGATGAAATGAGCAAAGCACATCTTTTTATGATATAATCAAGAAAATACTTGGAGAGCCAAGCTGCAGACTCAGTTTCTGGATTAAAGGAAGGACAGTGGAGATTCTTGACCTTGTGTCCATCCTAACACATCACTCCAAAAAAGTAGCTCCCTCCCACAGTGATTTTGTGTGAGTTTGCTCACAAGGCATCACCTGCATGATTCTGATGGACATTCATTTCTTTCCTTCTTTTACTCCCCATATGCCCCATACCTGCAAGCTCTCACTTTGAAAATAACTCTGTAGGCTGTGTACACTGATATAGCTAGGTGGCTCCATCTATGGGTAGTCAAACAGACTGGCAGTTCTGAAAGCATGGTCCACCCACCACTGGGGCCCCAAGACACTTCCTAGAAGATCACAGGGTCAAACTATTTTCATAATATTCCTGAATGTGATTTGCCTTTTCTACTGTGTTGACATTTGCACTGATAGTGCAAAGCCATGGTGGGTAAAACTGGAATTCTAGCATGAAGGCGGTGGCACCAAACTGTACTATGGTCATTGTATTTTTGCCAACAGGCACTCAAAGTTGAAACAAGCAAACAAAAAGACAGTGCTACTTGAGAATGTTCTCGGCAAAGCAGTAGAATTTGTTTTATTAAATCTATACTCATGAGTGCATGCCTTTTTAAATTTGTTGTGGCAACATGGGAAATACACATGTCGAAGTAACATGGTTGTCTCCAGAAAAAAGGCACTTGTAGGATCCTTTTCTTTAAAATTGAACTTACTTGGATAACATTGGTTTGAAAGCCATACGGGATCCACGTGTACAACATTAAAAACATCCTCTGCATACTGCATCGTGTGCCCATGGCCCAAGCAAAGTCTCTTTTCGTCCCCATTTTCCCCTCCTTTGCCCACCTCCACCTGTCCCTCTCCCCCTTTCTCTCTAGCTATTACCACACTATTGTCTGTCTATGTGATATGTATGTTTTTTGTCTTAATCCCTTCAACTTCTTTCATCCAGCCCTCTAATGCCCCTCCCCTCTGACAGCTGTCAGTCTGTTCCATGTAGTATCCTTGAATGAAAGGAGGTATTAGCCACTTTTTTTTATAGAACGCTGTTTTTACTTGAAAGAATGTCTGGCAGACAAACTATGCTATTTAGATTTGAGTATTTGGAAGATATTTTCTCAGAAATAAATATTGCTTCAAGCAAAACAACTGACAGCATTTTTTGACAATGATAAAGTCAAGCTTTCGAGCAAAAGTTAGAATTTTGGAATTTGATGGTGTCTGTCACTGTGAGCTTGACAGCTTTCCAATTCGTAAAAACCTACCTGATGAGATCGGTGGTGATAGTCAAGAATGTGATTTTCTGGTGTTATGTGATGAAATGTGCCAACCTTTGGACAACTTATGTAACTCAGTAGGCCAATATTTCCACAATAATCAATGTGTGATACTAATAAATTATGCATTAGTAAAGGATTTATTCAAAGGGCAGCATAGATAAATGGATTTAAAATAACACAATGTGAAAGCTTTATTGATGTAGTATCAGATTCCGTACTCCAATTCACCATTAAGGAGACAACACCTGTGGAAGGTTGGTGTAGTATCAAAGAATTCCCAAGTTATCTGAAAAGTCTACTAAAATATGCCTCTCTTTCCAACTACACATCTATCTATATAAGGCCAGATATTCTTCATATAATTTCCGTCAGCACAACATAGGACAGCAGACTGAAGAAGAAGCAGATACAAGAACGCAGCTATCTTCTATGAAAGCCAGACATTGAGTAGATTTAAACAATGGAATATGGTGCCGCTCCTCACTGTTTGTTTTGAAAAATACGTTATTTTCCATTAAAAAGCTTTATTTTAAAATATGTTCATTATTTATTTTAACCAAATAGTTAAATATTTCACACATCTAGCTTTGTTTTCTATTGTGAGACCTATCAATAGATAAAAATCATGTGAACCAAAGGTCTTTGGGGTCTTCAGTGTTTAAGAGTGTCATGGAACCCTGAGACCAAAAAGTTTTGAAAACCACTAAGACAGATCACATAGGAGGGACCCAACAAGGGTTAATTAACAGGCTGTTGAGTTCAGGCATCAAGGCCCAGACAGAAAAGCCATTGGCTTCACTTAGAGATACATACCTTCAACAGCAGTTGCCAAATTGGGAAAATGCTCAGCTAAGCTTGTCCCTCACTACCCCTTCTGATCTTTACAAGCCTTTACAAGCTGTTCTCTAATTCATTCAAAATAAAAAGGATTTTTAAACATGTGCTGGCCTAATTTTAGATGAAAGTGAAATGTCAATTAAGAAGTCTAATTTAGCTCTAGCCACTAAATTAGCTTTTTCTACCTTGCAAAGTAGTAGACAGTGTGAGGCAGACATGGACAGAGATGACTGAGCTGACGTTTCAGTATGCTAGTTTTGCTGACCTGAATTTTCTTACAACAGGACAGAGTACTTCTTCAAACATTAGAATTATCCTTTCCTTAAGAAAAAAAAAATAGTGGGGTACCTTCCTTGTCTACACCTATTTTGTTTGTTCCTCCTTTTCATAATTATAAGAATTGCTTATGATGGAAGCCTTGGTTATAAAAGTAACTGGATTTGCACCTTACTAGGTTTTAAAAGGTGCAGATAACATTTTATGGATATTTTCTCAAACCCATTAATTTTACTAAATAATGAATCACAAATATTTATATGTACTTCATCCTCAACAAGAATGGCTTGTTGTCTCTTACTCCCAAATATTTCATTACTGATGGTATTACGATGATTAATTTCTTGACCAAACTTGATTCTGAAAGGATAAGAATCTTATTTTTACTTGTTTGGATTCCAAACACCTAGCAGAATTCAGAAGGTCAATGAGTATGTTTTGTTTTCAATAGAAAACATAACTGATTGCCCATTGTATGAAAGACCAGGTTCTTTAAATATTGCATTTTTATACCTGTTAATCTAACAACCTCGGGGCCATATTTGATTGTTTTGGTACTATAGGATAGTGATAAAGTAGTAATGAGCTAGCTATATAAATACATGTTTTATTATTTCTATTACTCTATTGCAAGCAAATGTTATATTCTCTCTTTTTTTTTTTTTTTACTTTTCTCTATTTTATTTATTTATTTATATTCTATTCTAGGAAATCTTTTGAGATATTTAGTGAAAATGAAGCCATGGAAACAATACTGAATTCTCTATGGATATAGATAATCTTCAGTAACTATGTACATGATAAGTTATAATTTATTCTAGTTCTGTTCCCTCTAACATTCTCCTTACTTTAATTCTCATCGCTGAATACTCAAGACATTTGTATTTTGCTTCATCTCCTGGGCTCACCATTTTTTAAAAATAACATAGTTTAATGCCTACTTTGGGACAAATGCCTAAAAAATGCATTTAATGACAATGCTTATAAATTACAGAACACCATTAAATATAGTTTTCCTTTATTTTGTCTCTCCATTTTGAGGAGAGCAAGAAGAGAGAGGGGGAGGGTGGCAGACAGAGAGAGAAAGAGAGAATAAATAAGGATTACTTTGTAAAACTCTGATTGAATCCATCATTGTATTCATATTTAGATCCATCAGCTTAGGATCGAGTTTTTTGATAAATGTGATGGGGTCAGTAACCATAATCCTCTTACACTCCTTCAGGCAATATTTACAAATATGTCTCCTCTCTATTGAAGAGTGTGGGCGTGCAGCTCTAAAACCAAAGGTCTTGCAAGCACACCCTTATGTCAAGGCCATGTCATCTATGATAACTTTATCAGCATTGTCATCTTGCCACTCCCATCCAACCAGCCAGTTGCTTTTTAAATTACTGGGAAGGAATGGTGAGAAATAACATGGCATAAAAACGCTTTCCAATTGAGCTTATATTCACCGAGAATTTTGAGAATGCTTAAAACTGTTTGACAAGTAAATAGAGAAAGCACAAGAAGTCAGGAGCAACATTAGCAATGAAGGACAGTCCATTTCTAACCAAGGCAAGAGCCAAAAGCAAGCTGAATTTTGTTCTTTTTAAAATATATATATATATTATTGATTTTTTACAGAGAGGAAGGGAAAGGGATAGAGAGTTAGAAACATCAATGAGAGAGAAACATCAATCAGCTGCCTCCTGCACATCCCACTGGGGATGTGCCCGCAACCAAGGTACATGCCCTTGACTGGAATCGAACCTGGGACCCCGCAGGCTGATGCTCTACCCACCGAGCCAAACTGGTTAGGGCTGTTCTTTTATTATCCTAGTAAGATATTATTTTTTTATTTATCCTGTGCCTTTTAAAAATATTTACATGTAACATAAACATGAGAATATCCACATCTACGTAAATTACGAAGCAAGACAACAAAGAACAACCATAAATCCGCCATCCAGATGAAGAACTAGAACTATACAATGACATTTCATCTACGTGTGTCCTTACCCTTGCCACAGCCGCCTCTCTGTAAACTTTTCCTTCCCTAACGACAAACCTTCATCCTGATTTTTTTTACACATTATCCCCTTTCCTTGCCGTTCAAACATAGCCTAATTGCAGATGTAATATATTACTTTATTTTCCTAAGTGGCTTATCTTTTACTTCTTGGGTTGTTGGGTATCTTACTATTAGAATTAAGAAAAAAGGAGGTTACCTTTCAAATTCTTTGTAGTGTAGATTTTGACAACCCTCTTTTTGAAGGTTGTGAAATTTATAGGTCAGCCCATCTGTAGTTTACTTGCTTCCCATAAATCTTGATAAGACCACATTTGGAGATGAAGTAAATAGTTCAACTGTGTTTTTTGTTTGTTTGTTTTTACTTTTAATGTTCTCTTTTAAATCACTGTATCTTTTTACTGTATAACAGTAATATTAATTATAACATGTAGTTTTTAGGGTCCTTGGTGCGTGTTAAACAGTTTTGTGAGCGCTTTTCATATTTGCCTATTTAATGTTCTCAATGACCTTATAGCCATGGGCGCTATCATTATCTCTGTCTTATAGTTGTGAAAACTGAATCCAAGGGAGATCAATTTGCACAGAGAATATATAATTGAAAGCAAAGCAGTCATCTCTTAATACCTATGTTGTACTGCTCCTCTCAACTGATGTAGAATTTTATTTCTTCTTACATTTATGCCAAAAAGTGGCTTATATGGGATATCTAAACAAATATTGTTTTTTAAAAGAATGAGATGTTCCCCAAATTGATTGGTTGCATCAAATAATATCTTATGTACACTAGATCCTTTTTTGAATTTTTATTCTATCTGTACTGTTATCTTTACTTATTCCTATATAATATTGATTTGATTTTATACCTTAATAGTGTGCTTAACATATTATATTGTATTATTCATCTACAAAATTATTTTAGATATTCTCATCGATTTATTCTGCCAGATAAAAAAGTATTGTTTTTATTAAAAAAAAAACATTATTGAGAGTTTGATTAACACTGTGTACATTTATGTATCAACTTGAAAGCAATTTGTAATTTAAATATTTTATCCATTTAAACTCTTCATCTTAGTAAATTCTGATTTCTATCAATATCTTGCTTCATACTGCTCAGATATATAATTTGTTAAAATATTTGCATGTATTCAGCACTTACGTTACAATTATGAATGAAATTTTGTGGCAATTATATTTTACTCTAATAATAATATGTGAGTGCTACTGATTTTTAAAATAATTTTTATCTTATATAAATAATTCTCTACTTAAATCTGGAAATAATGACTTTTTGGTGATCTCTCTTGTGATACTACAATTCTTATTTCATTTCCTGCCTTAATACATTGACTACAATTTCTAGAAAATTGAAAATAACATTATTGGTAGAGAATTTCCAAACATGTCAAAATATTTGTAATGAAAATATGAAATTAGGGGCATGTACCATGGAATTATTTTTTATGTGATTGTTCAACAAAAGCCCTGTATTTCAAGGAGAACCAGATTAGCACACCACAGTATGGGCATTGACCTTCCTACTACCAAACTGGTCTGGCCAAGATATGTTTTTCAGGAAAAATGGCCATGGAATCTATCTGCTGGGTTGCAGCAAAGAGGGTTATTTTAAACTCTTATTGCTGTCATTCAGTTAATGGAAACAACACAAAGGGCGAATTGTTTAAACTCTTTACCTGGAATGAACCTACTATTTCACTTTTCAACTAGGAGAGAAAGTAAAAGAGGAGTTGAAAAGAGAATCTGTGCCTAGGATGAACTCAAATATAGATTTTCATATTTCTCTGCTAATTTTTCAAAAAGCATACAATTACCTCTTTTTTAAAAAACCAATAATACTTACATATATGCCTTGTCTAAAATTTACAAAAATCAAGTCAGGTATTTTGTTTAAAATAACATTTTAATAACAACTCAACAAAGACTAAGTTCCTCGCACACAAATAATTAAATTGAAAGTGGAAATCTACATAAAGGTATAATTTTCAAAGTCATAGTCAACAGCCCCTCACTATAATACATTTTTTCTTAATCCTCACCAGAGGATATGTTTTTTATTGATTTTAGAGAGAGAGGGAATGAATCATCAGTGAAAGAGAGAAATATCCATTGGTTGCCTCCCGTATGTGCCCCAACCTGGGATGGAACCTGCATCCCAGGTATGTGCCCTGACCGGGAATCATAGGTCAGTAGATAAAAGTGTGAGATGTGAATGTGCTACAACCCAGCTGTTCATGCCTCATTTTCTTCATCTCTTTTTCCTACCTTACATGATTGGTTACTGTGTAAGGAAGATCAACTGAGGTAGTGCATATGAAACTTATATTTTATCACTCAGTATTCTCCATTTTTATTTATTAAAATTGGACATTGGGAAAAATTATTGCCAGGTATTAATCCCTTTGATAATTACAAATCTTCCTTGAATGAATTGGCCAGTCCTACTGAAAGAAAATTATTCAATTATATATACTGTGAGGTCTCCTTTTCTACCACAGTTTATTTATTATTCACTTCAAGCTTTCATCACTAAGAGTGGAGAATGGTGAGCACTTTTACCTAGAATGATAAAGATATCTGTGCTCCTGAAAAGCTCCTCCACTAATATTTTAAATGCATAACTTCCTAACTTTCTGTTAAAGAAAAATACACTGATTTTATTACTACATCTATATTACCTTCTACGTTATTCTCAAAGAGAGAGTTTATTTTGGATGAGAGATAGCATTCCCTTAACGGAAAGCCGCTTCTTTCTCGGGTTTATTTCATTCCTGTTAATGAAATGTGTGGTGACTCTCATGTCAAGGAGTTAATGATACTCAATAAGTAAAGAATGGGAAACCTGGTAGGTGAATTATGCCTGTTTCTCAGTTCTTTTCAAAGAGGAAAATTGAAAGATCCCATAGCATCACACTTATTATGATATTAAAACCACAAGAATTTCATCAGATAAAATAAATATTAAATGGAATCCTCTGTCTACACACTCACGTCAAGAAAGGCAGTTTTAGTTATGCAGTGGTGTAGCATTTTGTGTTTTTTTTCCCCCCTGCAATAAAGCCATCAGATCAATAAAAAATTATGTAGCAGATTATTATTACACTGTGCTCACTATAGCTCTAATCGTAAATAATACGGCAGTTATCCTGGTTATATTAATTATAATTAGAATGCAGATAATGCAGACCGTCTTTTATTACTAGAGCCAAATCAATTTTCCAGTGTTATTCAATGCAAGGTCACACAAAGTTGTGGGAGCTTTTGGGCTTCTTATGAAATGGCCCGCCTGCCTGTGCACACGAGAGGGCTTGGCTCAGCTGTGCAAGACACATTGACTGGGAAGATCATTGAAATAATTACAGCCCTGAACCCTTGCCTGTGATGGCAGAATTTCATTTTATAAAGTAAGCATAGCCGTAATCCAGCCTCCTTTATGGCAGAAAGCCTCATAAATCTTTCCGAGGAGACCAAGTCTTATGTTTAGTGGTAAAGAGGAAATCAAAATGGATTCATTTGCATTGTTCATTTCTCCTCATTGCTTTATTGCTTTTCTGTTCTACACCTTGGTATCATATTTTTTAAAGGCATTCCATAGGTAATCATCTTTTAATGATAGAGGGAAACCACAGAGCCACAAACTAATGGAAATATGTTAGGTGTTCAGTGTTGGTGGATGGATATAGGTTTGATTTTATACACTGTCGTGTGGGGACTTTTATGAGATTTGAATTAAGTTGCTCAAAAAGGGCATGAGATGAGAAGAAAGCAAGAGCACGTGACAAAGGTAAAGTTCCGAAAAATCATTTTACAGACGCCTTTACCATGGTCAAGGGAAAATAAGAAATATAGGTGCCAATGCCTACAGAGCCTGAAACTGGTTCAGAGTAAACCTGTGTATCTAGACACTGGAAAGGGGCCGAATGGTGATTGTTGAGCATGTCTAATGGTGATGGATTAGATATTTGCCACTTTTCAAAACTCCCTCCGATGGTAAAGCCAAGGTCTAGCCCTCTCACAAACTCGAGTGAGCTCAGGCAGGTAACTCACAGTGTGTACTGGACCGGAAGTAAAGTACCAGAACGAGTAGGCAATGACTCAAAATATAAGTTGGAAAGTTCATGAGCGACAAAAAGTCATTGGTGGTCAAAAATGGTTGAATCAGTGCTCTAATAGATCTTTGGTACCAGTGTGGCCTACAGACCATCAATGTCTGACCTCTGGCTAACAAGACATGTTTGTTCTGTTGATAATAGGGAAGCTGGTGCAGCCAGGCCATTCGCTAACTTTTCTTCTGAGAATTTGATAAAGTCAGGAATATCGACAGCAGTGATACTAGCAAAGGTGGGGAATGGGGAAGGTATTCCAAAAGAGCAGAGTCAAGAAGCTATAACCAAAAGGGAGCCGGGCTGTGAGCCAGGACTTCACTCCTGAGAAAATAGCAGCAGGCATTGTGGATAGGGATCCAAATTCCATTCTCCAGAGAGATCCCTTTGAGGTCCTGACTTAAGCAGTGACCTCAGCAGGTTGGTTCCGTAAAGGCTGGAGCATCAGGCTGAGCAAGGATCTCTGTCTGCAAGGAAGGAAGGAAGGAAGGAAGGAAGGAAGGAAGGAAGGAAGGAAGGAAGGGGTAGTGTCAGTCCTTTGGGGTCTCAGATCCTGTGGATAAAGTGAGGGGGTAAATCAATAAATAGCCAAGTTTCAAAAGTGGAGATTGGCAAAAGGAGGAAGCTCCAAATAGGTCTTTGTAAATAAACTAGAGGCCTGGGCACGAAATTCATGCACTGGTGGGGAGTCCCTCAGCCTGGCCTGCACCCCACAGTCCGGGAGCCCCGCGATCCATCACCCACCCCCACCCCCGCAGAGGGAGGCCCCACCCACCACAGAGCTGCCGCTGGGTAGCCTTGGCCTCCCTCTTTGGGTGATCGTAGAGTCCCCCAATTGATCACCCCGCTGGCTGGTGGCCTGGGCCTCCCTCATCAGAGCCATCATGAGGCAGTGGCCAGGTCCCCGACCAATCCCATTGCATCCGCCTTGGCTGGCCTGGCACCAGTGGGTGTCATAGCGTGATCAACCAGACGGTAGTTCCATTGTTCAGCCCTATGGTCGATTTGCATATTACGCTTTTATCATTATAGATAGAAAGCCTTGGCTACCATTTATTAAGCTGATGATCGTTCACATACTCTTAGGCATTTTACATGTGATTTTTTTTTAATTGTCACAATCTTTGAGTAACTAGGTAACATTCCTTGTTGGATTTTATAGATGTTCAAATGGGGACTTTCTAAAGTCACACAGTTAATAAAGCAGAAAGTGGAGCCAGAATTAAAAAGGTGTGTTTTTTTGTTTGTTTGTTTGTTTGTTTGTTTTTTGTGGCTGGAGGTCCCTGCTCTTAACCACTAAACAATACTGCCTCGAAGTTAGTAAAACATATAGAGATTTAAATTATAGGGCAGAAGCCATTGCATCTTTATAGGCTTCTCACCTAGGTACTAGGTTTTCTCAGAACCTGGGACTGGGGAAAGGGCAGGTCTCCGTTGCTTTTATAAATACATACTTATATTTTTTTTATTGATTTCAGAGAGAGAAAGGGACAGGAAAGAGATAGAAACATCAATGATGAGAGAGAATCATGGATCGGCTGGCTCCTGCACACCCCCTACTGGGGATTGAGCCAGCAACTGGGGCATGTGCCCTGAGCATGAACCATAACCTCCTGGTTCATAAGTTGATGCTCAACCACTGAGTCACCATGGCCTGGTGGTCTCTGTTGCTTTTTAATGAACAGCAGCTATATATGGTCTTTCATTTGAACCAGCATCCTAACCATTTTGACAATAACGTGGAATTACAGTTCTACTTAGTACCATATTTACGTACTTTAAAGCCACTCAGCTTTAAGAACTGCTTTTGGTCTACCTAGAGCAGTGATGGCGAACCTTTTGAGCTCGGCGTGTCAGCATTTTGAAAAACCCTAACTTAACTCTGGTGCCATGTCACATATAGAAATTTTTTGATATGTGCAACCATAGTAAAACAAAGACTTATATTTTTTTAAAATTTATTTTATATATTTAAATGCCATTTAACAAAGAAAAATCAACCAAAAAAATGAGTTTGCGTGTCATCTCTGACACGTGTGTCATAGGCTCACCATCACTGACCTGGAGACTTTGGCAAATTGTTTTTAAAAATTGAATTGTGGAGGATAATGCAGGATGGAAAGTAAAGCTCTCTGCTTTATTGTAAAGAACCTCCATTGCAATATTAAAATTCGTATCATTTTCAAAATTATCAGTAAAACTTACTTCTTCTCCTAAATCTTCAGTTTTATTTTATGGAAAATAAATTTTGGGCCCTAACCGGTTTGGCTCAGTGGATAGAGCATCGGCCTGCGGACTGAAAGGTCCCAGGTTCGATTCCGGTCAAGGGCATGTACCTTGGTTGCGGGCACATCCCCAGTAGGAGGTGTGCAGGAGGCAGCTGATCGATGTTCCTCTCTCATCGATGTTTCTAACTCTCTATCCCTCTCCCCTCCTCTCTGTGAAAAATCAATAAAATATATTAAAAAATAAATAAATAAATAAATAAATTTTGGTTCTGAGTGTTTCTGATCTAAAGCACACACTGTACATAGTATTGGACCATTTTGACATAAACATTCTTTTCATCCGTTTTGTTAAAGAAGTTGGAAAATATGCATGAAAAAATAGACTGTTCAGTATGTTCTGATATTGAAGAAGAAATATATTTGAATATATAAGAGCAATACTTGAAAATACCAAAATGGCTAAATGGATAAGAATCAATGAAAGGTGGAATCAAGAGAATACATTTTGTAAGTTAAAAATAAAGGGAAACTTGATGCTTCATTATCAAGAAATAAATGTCTTAGTTCATGATTATTTTCTAAAAAATACTTAGGAGGTGAAACATAGCCTGCCTGGGGTTAATTAACCTGTGTGAATGAAATTTTAAACTAGTCAAAGTGTCTAAAAGATGCCTGAAAATGTGTTTAACAGATTTGAGTTTAATTAATATAGATTTATTTCTAAAACCTGAAAACTTATTAAAGAGGTATGAAAGAAACCATCATGTATTGTGCTTTAAATACAGAAAAACTATTAAATACGTACCATTTTTTTCTAGCCCAAGGTACTTTCAATGTTTCACGTTGAATCTCTATTAGTTTTTTCCTCTCCCTGCTTTCAGGTATACTCCCATGAGATTTCCAGTTCAATTCTATTCTGATACAATACCTTTAAAACCTTTTGTCTGAAAATGTGTTTTCTGCTATGAAATCATATTTGTCTGTCTTTCAAACAAAGGTAATGATGACTACTAATTCGGTCCTGGTGCTTTCTATGGCCCAGGTCCTAACAGGGCGTTGGGAATGTTAATTTACTTAATCCTCACAACAACTATTATCTACAATAAGGAAATGGGGGCACACAGAGTTTATATCAAGAGCCCAAGGTCACCCAGCAGGTGAGTGGTAAAAGGAGCTTTGAACACAGGCATGCCAGCTTAGGAGTCCACACTTTTAAATCCAACCATATTCTGCTGAGTCTTCCCAGTGAGGTATTGTCAAACTCAAACATTGCTACCCAACAAATAAGGGTCTCCCCTTTGTTTTCTCTTTTCAAAACACAATGAATTCCATGATCTATATCATAGAAGTGTATTGGTTGGGTTTTTTTTTTTTTTTTTTAAGTAGCTCTTTATCTCCCAGGTACCTTGAGTATGAGCAGACTCATGAATTGCTATGGTAACTTCCAGTGCTTTGAATAATAGGATTTGGGAATTATTTTGAGTGCAAAACAGAAGGGGAAAAAAAAAAGTAAAGTCTAAATGTGACCTTGTCAGCTGAATTTAACTTCTAGGAGAATCCACTTTGAAATGATATGTCTGGCATTATCGTTTTCCTGCTGAAAACTGGGAAGCTTTCCAAATTTTAACTTACAAAGTTATTGTACATCCAAATGAGAAAAATGACTTTTGAGGTACTTTCTTTTTCTTGAATACTGTAATAGATGGCTCTGTAGTATTCTATGCAAATAGCCAATGTTGAAATTTGGAGCTGCCCATGAGAAGTGATCATAAACTGTGCATTTTAGAGGACTTTGGCCTAATTATTTACTGCGTAGTTTACGCTGTTTTATCCTGCCTTGACGTCTTCCCACTGGCTTTTTTTTTTTTCTCCAGTTAAGTTCTCTATACCATTTTCCTCCTCACATACTGAACATTCCTGTCCTTAGTTCATAGGAGGTACTGAAGTTTGGCACAGAATTAAGTCTGCATTGAAAGGAAGAAGTAGTATTTCTCTTTGTTGCTTTTCTTTGTTCATTTTGCTTTCCCATATTTTCTTGGCTTTCCCATATTTTATTACAGAGTCTCCATGACCATGGGGTTTATCTCATCAGCTTCTAGTCGTGTAATAGCACCTCTAGCAAAATCACCAAAAAAAAAAAAAAAAAGTGGACCTTATTTTTCCCTCCCTCATCAATTGCCTGTGTCAGTAATAGGGAATTCACTTAAAAAATGTAATCTAATTGAGTGCATTATGGTGACCAGCCTTCTGCATTTCCGTCCTGCACTTACTTCATTGTCTGTGTTCAGAAATGGCCCTTCTGCCTCCTGGTCTCAACATACAGCAAAAGAGACCATCTGGATACCACATATGAGGGAATCAGACATCTCTAGGTTAAATCATGCCCATAAGGACAATTTCTTGTCAGATAAGCTGCTGTGTACTTTGTCTGATAACTAACAAAATTACAATATGGTAATTTAAACTGGAAAGCGTCCATTTTTAACCTCCGGTTTTCTCTTTTATCCCCGTTGGTAACCACCCTGTGAATTCTCCTATGCCTTCGTTGCAACCCCCAGCTTGTGACAGTCAAGCTGTGGCGACTGTGACATGTCTGGTCAGTGGAGGGAGTGGTGCTATTGGCTCAAGCATCATAATGCAGTGCAGTAGACGCACATATTGTATAATGGAATAATTTGATTTTTCTCTGACTTTTAGGCACACCACAACATAGAGAAGGCAGGGGAATGACAGGTAAAAAGTAATTGCTGGGTTCTGAGTCACATCATTGCCACCTGCTAGCCTGTGTGACTTTTAACAAATCAGTAATACCATTTTTTTTTTAGAAGTACAAAGCTTATTTATTTTTTCAACTACAGTTGATGTTCAATATAATATTGGTTTCAGGTATATAGCATAGTGGTTAGAGATAATTATAGAACTTACAAAGTAATCCCCACCATAAGTCTAGTACCCACATGACACTGTACATAGTTATTATAATACTAGAGGCCTGGTGCATGAAAATTCATGCACTGGCCGGGGGGGGGGGGGTGGGCGTCTGTCAGCCCGGCCTGCCCCCTCTCACAGTCTGGGAGCCCTCAGAGGTGGGAGGCGACCTGGTGAACAGAGGAAGGCGACGCCCCATCACACCTCTGCTGCTGCCACTGCCAGCAGTGCAAGCCTTGGCCAACCCTGGTTACCTGGTGGCCCTGGGCGGCTGGGCAGCTGCCATCTGAGGCTTGCCTGCACCTCGGGCCAGCCCTGGGCAGCTGGGGCGCTGAGGGGGCTGGGGAACTCCGGAGGCAGGCGCACGGAAAGGCTGGGCCTGTGGGCCCCAGCCTTTCCACGCACCTGCTGCCCCAGCGGGGCTGAGGGGACTGGGCGCCACCATCTTGTGGCTGTGGGTGCCACCATCTTTGAGGGTGTGGCAGACAATTAGCATATTCCCTCCTTATTGGCTATGGGCACTGCCATCTTTGAGGGTGGGGCAGTTAATTAGCATATTCCCTCCTTATTGGCTGTGGGCACTGCCATCTTTGAGGGCGGGGGAGTCAGTTAGCATATTCTCTCCTTATTAGCTGTAGGGCCACCATCTGTGTGATGGCATGAGGGTCAATTAGCATATTCCCTCTTTATTAGATAGGATTATTGACTATATTCCCTGTGCTGTACTCTGCCTCCTTGTGACTATATTGTAACTACCAACTTGCACTTCTAATCCCTTCACATTTTTCACTCATGCCCCCCAAACTCATCCCCTTCTGACAACCATCAACTAAACAAACTCTTTTTTTTTTTAATCTCTAGCATTCTTATCTGTAAAATGGGATGTCTTTCCTCATTTGATTATCAAATAGGAACATGTACACCAGAGGAGTCTAGTTGATAGTCTGGTCTGTAGGTGCTGCCTGCAAATGGGGTATGTTTTACCCACAGTGAATTTTAATTGTTTCCATCATTTAAAAAATCAGAAAATGTTACATTAAAAAACACCAGGAGTTCTGGTTCTGCCTAGATGCAAGGTGGTCTGGCAGCACAGGTCCCCTGTTCCCACATGGCAACAAAGGCCATGAAGTGGCCCTTTCTCCTTTAGATAATGGTCTTTGCTACAGTTCGCTTCAGCCCCCATCTGAACCACTTTGTTCATCCCTATTGCTGGTGTAGCCATTGTAAGCATTTGAGTTTTCCACCTATGATGCTTTTAAAAGTTCATTTAGATTTAGTTGCATTGTTCCTGACAAACACACTGAATTTGGAGCTGAAAGACCAGCTTTCACTTACAGGTTCTGAAACTGGGGTAAATCATGGCCCTTTAGTAGATGATAGTGGTTTCCCAATACATTCAAATGTCCATAATAAATAGCTACCAAGTAGAACCTACCCCAGATATCCTGTCTGATGCTCTCCAACTCGCCCAAAATAAGTACTTACCTGCTGAGGTCAGCGGTTTGTGGTTCCTTATTGCTGAAACCATTCAGGAATTCTTTATTTAGTAGTAACTCCATCGTTCACAGTGTTGGGTATGAGGTATATACAAACATGAGTTAGATGAGAAAATAATTTCAACATTAAACTGCTATTTTGAACCCCTTTTTTAAATAGTTCGTAGTCCATGTTTTTAAAAATAAAAGTGATATAAATTTGAATTAAAAGCATTATTAACTAAAAGCACTACAACCATGGACATGTTCTATTCTTCACTGTCCAATATGGTAGCCACAGCCACTTGTGACTATTGAGCACTTGACATGGAGCTAATGAGATTAAGAAACTGAATTTTAAATTTTAATTAATGTCAATTGAATTAGCCACATGTGATTAGTGGCTATCAGATTAGCACAGATTTCTATAAAGTTAATTAAACAAATAAGTAAAATAGGAAACATTTCAGATGATAATAAGTACTGTGTAGAAAAAAATAAAGCCAGAAAGGAGATCAAAATGTACTTGTAAATCTTATTTAATCTTTTAGTGTCCTGATTTATTGAGGATCTATAGGCTGCTTACCTGTGTTCCATTTTCAATCATAAAATATTTTTTACTCCAAAAAATGTAGAAGCATTTTCTTTTCTCTTTTATTATCACAAGTGATATTTTTGTGACAAATTTATGAGGAACAAATTTGAATATTTTTCCAACAATGGCTTGGTATCTATGTTTATTTTAGTTTAGTCAGTCTTTTGGCAACTTTTCTATCATATCTTGAAACCAACTGAAAGGCAGATTGCAACTTTTTTGTGTTTCACTTTTGAGAAGTTGGTATATAGTCTAACAAAAAAAAAATACATACCTTTATTATCACAAGATTGCCAAGCAGTTGATATATTTCTGGGACTACACCTTTTCAAAAGTGAAGGAATGTTTCATTTTGGGACATTAAGACTCAATATTTCATAAAAATAGACAAGCAAATTCAGACTCATACTTGAAATAATACACAGAATTTAATCATACTAGAAATAATACAGATAATTCTACTATTTTAAAAGAAAGTAGACCCTGCAGGCAGCTTCATGTGACTACATAATTTTACAAATATTAATGTAAAAAAATCAAATTTTAATTGGGAACTATACTGAAACTCGGACTGGGCCAAATGGGAAACTAGACTATCATAGGGATCATAATACTAATATATTCCATAAACTTTACTGATTTTCTGTAGTTCTGTACAAAGGAGCCCAAAGCACTTCCATATTTTATCTCATTTGTCCTCACAACATTCTTGTGAGGTGGGTAGGGGGAACTGTAATTAAAGATTAGATGTGTCAGTTTTCCATTGTTATGGAAACTCATAAACTAGAATCTGTTCAGCCTGCCAACCAAGACTATTAAACAGTCATTTCACTTATCAAAGTACCAATTACTTGATTTTTTTGGTTACATCATAATTTCCTCTCCATTTTCTCTAAGGCTAATACTGCATTTTCCAATATTTTCATGTTTAACTCTAGTAGTGCCTCTTGAGAACAGTGTTTTGGGAGACTTTTTCTGTGACATTTCCAGTTCAAATCCATGTTCAGGGAACTAGGGTATGAGAACTAAGTGCTCTTTTCTTAAAAGTCAGCAACATATGTTTGAATCATATTAGGTAATGTAATTACAAACATTTCTTGGTTTATCTCATTTTTCTCTTTGCATGCCTAAGTCTCCAAAATTGTACCATCGAGTACAAGTAGGTAGAATTCTATAATCCACTTGCTTTTCAGACAAGTAACTGCTCCCTCCCCGTTATTTTATAACATTTTAACATTCATATTTAGCATGTAATGCTGATGTGAAAAATTTTAAACCATATAGGTGGTGATCATAAAAAAGATTTCGTTTTAAAGTTTTCCTAAAAAAAAAGAAAATTCATAACACCATGCATCTTTTTGATTCCACTACTTCTTTTCAACTTCCAATTTGTTATTTACAATCTCTATCAGTAATGAAGGAAAAAGTATTTCCTTCAGTTTGTGCAGCAGAGACTGCTAGCTGCTCACCAAAATCTAGACTCCTCTCTTCTTCCTGCTCATGCAGCTGGACCAGATTGCTTCCTTGTCCTTGGATGCGGGCCTGTGACTGTTGTTGCCAGTGGAATGTACATGGGCAGTGGGTACTAACTCCAGGCCACATGCCCCTTCGTGTTCTTCTCCCTCTAACTGGCTGACATGGAGACGATGCCCAAGAGGACTTCGGAAGCCGCGTGTGGAAGACATCGGAGTCTCCGTCAGCGTAGGTCCTTGAATGGCCTTGTGGAGGAAGGCCATGTTGCCATCCTGTCCCCCTCCCAGTGCAGTACAGTGAACAAGTAGTCTGTTGCATTTAAGTCACTATACATCTCGGCGTCTCTTTGTTAGAGCAGTGAACCTATAACGACAATTACACAACTTAAAAAATGAGTTTTACTGCAAAAATATAAATATGCAAGAAAAGCTTGACAGGCGAGGCAGATTTATAACCCCTGGTAAATATTTATTCAAATAAATCTCACTGGCCACAAACTACTAGAAGAGAAGAGAAAAGCCAAGAAGCCAACCTTACTTACTGGCTTAAAATTGCCTAAAAACTTGTAAGCAAGATGGGAACTTTATAAATAAGACCCAGAAACCTTATACATTTATCTATTTTCCTAGTCCTAGTTTCTCCACAGTGTGTATTCAGTTGACATCAAACTTGACCCAAATCTCTTATCTGATACTTAGGTTTTTTAGACCTTTCCTTGGAATATGTAAGTGAAAAGAATGAGTGAAATAGGAAAAATGATTTCAAAATCTCAAACAGTGAAACAGGAGAATCAGAAGAAAATTGGATCCTGAACAGGAAGGAAATTGAACATGCTTGTAAGTACCATGTTGAATTCGAAATACGTGAAATTTAACTGCGGGAAGGATGTAGCATGGGAGGATCGATCAAGGATTAAGAATATAAAAAGAACACATTATGGAAATGGAGAAGGAAAAGAAATAAAAGAAGAATGCATAGTCAATTGAATATAAATGTTTAAGCTCTCGGGGCAAGAAAGGGCAAAAAATAAACGAAAGCTGAGTGAAGTAATGTAGGCTAAAAGGGGTAAGTGGAATCAAAGGGCCTCCTACAATTATATCAGGTGAAAAAGAAACACTCGAAAGAAAGTGGGTCCATAAATAACCTGAAAAGTAGATGGAATCAATAATGTTTAAATGGTTCAACTTGGAAATGTTTTAGCTAAAATGGTGAAAGTTATAGAAAATTATTAAGTTATGAAGAGCCCATAAATATAGCCAATGATAACTTTTAATAAAAGAATATTAAGATGATTAAATATAACTTGATCAGGAGTTCTGATAATCTGTATCATGAGGATCAAAAGGTTACTATTGAATTTACGAGCCCCTTGTGACTTATTTATTTAAAATCATAGATAATGAAGAAGCTAGCCAAAAAAAAATGAAAGGCATAATAAGAAAACACACAAATTAAAAATGTAATTTTATTAATCATGAAAATTATTACAGCTGGTTTTAACAAGTGAAAAATAATGCAAGTTAAGGCAAGTTTTGGATGAAAGAGATAAAATATTAATGAAAAAAATAAAATAAATTTTGGTTTAAGTCATATAATTTTCTATAACTATTTATTTGATCTATATGCATTCATAGTTTCTTTCATTAAAAATAAATTAGCAGCATAGAAAATCATTTTGAGTTTGTCACAATAAAGATGTCATATGTTCTGATATATATACATATTTTAAGCTATATTTTTTTAATTGATATCATTTTCTAGGGTCAGACAATAAACATTGATCTTCATGAATATATGACACTATTTCAATTTTCTATCATGTATATAGCAAATAGGAATTACTCAGAAATATTTTATTAAGTTAAGAACTTTAAAATGCAAGGCTTTTAAAAAGAAGCATATCTAAAACCTATGAATTATTTATCATTGTTTAACTGGGTTGCCTACATGGTGGCTCTACCCTACCTATTGACCTTGCTGACCCTGATCTTTTTCCATTCTTCCTCAGGGTCAGACTCTGCTCTGCCTGGGGCTTTTGCATATGCCGTTTACCCCTGTGTACTTCCCTCCCTCTCCCCATCCACCTTCATTTCTTTCCTTGACCTAAGCATTTCTACTTTTCCTTCATATCTCAGGTGTAAAACCTGACTTCCTCATGGAAGCCTTCTCTAATGACCTAACCAGGTCAAACAAAATGCATTACAGTCAAGCAGATATCATTTTTTTTTAAGAAAATAAGATATAGGTGCTATCCTTGTTGCAGTTTAAAGAGATCTGAAATTTTAATCCATATCTCAAATGTTAGAATTTTTTTCTATCTTTTATATTTTCTTCATAGATGTACTATTGACAATACACTCAACCAATAATAAGAACTCATCAGTTACAATGAAACATTAAATTCATCTAAGCATTGCTGCTGCCACCCAGACAAAGGAAATATATTTTGGTTTTTAATTCTTTGATGAAATAACTGGGTTATAAATATTTGGTTATTAAGATGCTTGTATCAAAGAAGTTCTTTTAAAAACAATCACAGTTCTGTCATTGTTGCTGGCCAAACCGTTTGAAAACTTGAATCAGAGGCGTGATTAGGTTGTTGTTGGTGGTGGTGGTACAATGATAATGAAGAATGAAGATTATGTTGTGATAAGTACTCTACCATGGAATTTTCTGCATCAGATTTGTTTTAAAATAGTGATCAGATGAGAATTGAATGCTCTGTTCTGGTATCCTTTTTAATTTCAGACTATGACATTGAGAGGCATATTTTCCTCTTTAACCTGGAAACTTGCATGCAGTTAGATAGAACAGCAGACTGCCAATAATCTAGAGCAGGGGTAGGGAACGTCCAACCTGCGGGCCGTAGAAGGCCCACGAAATCATTTGGCCTGGCCCTGCCAAGGCAACTGCAGAGGTGACTTAAAATTCAACAAATCCAGGAGCTTTTTTTCATAGCAACATAAATTGATATTAAGTGAATTATATTAAGTGAAGGATGTTATGAATACCCAGATGGCCCTTGGCAGAAAAAAGATTTCCCCACCCCTGGTCTAGAGGATGCAGACTGCAAGAAAGAAAAAGCAAAACAGGTGATTCATCCCACCAACTTCTTGATCTCCCTTTGATTTATCCTCAGTTTGAGATGAGCATTTCCCAGTGTTTAGCCGTCTTCATGGCCTGCATGCCACAGAATAGCAGGAGAAATTTGGATAGCTTTACACTATTGTGCAAGAAAGGCACATGACATAGACTTCCACCAGGAGACCAGAGAGAGGTTCTAGTCTTCGCTTTCACAGTGCCCAGCTATCTTACTCTGAGTAAGACAGTTATCTAAGTTTCCTCAAATATTCAATAGTTTATTTATATTTCATCCCGTTCAGTTACAATTTACCAATCAGTGGTCATTTTTACCATAAGCCTCATTACCTAGTAAGTTTTACCATAAGTAGCATTACCTAGACGTAGTACAGTTAACATTCCAACTTTTATCAGGTTACCGGGGAACCTATCTAGAGAGTTAAGCTCAAGTTAATTTCACATGCAAAAGGAATAAAGAGTTTTATTAATCTTATGCCTATAGGTAACTTTTCCAAAGTTACAGAGCTGATAGGCAGAGCTGCTGGTATTTAATCTCAATCTGACTCCAGAGTCCCCGATCAAAATTCTTGTTACCCTCTTCTTGCTCATCACCCCATACCTACACTAGCTGTCTTTTTGTTCCTCAAACGCTTGACGCTTATTCCTACTTCCCTGATCCATTAGTTCTCTCCCATGAATGCTCTTTCCCCTACTCTTCACACAGTTGCTTCCATCTCTTCATTCCATCTCTTCATTCATTAAAGAGTTCAAACATTAACTCAACTGCTCCCTTCTCCAGGAGACTTAAACACTCACTATTTGACCCTCCCCTCCTTTCCCATGATTACTGGATAATTTTCTGTTGTGCCACCATGTTCGGTCTCCTTTCTAACACTTCCCTCGGTTAAAATATCAAGGTAATTTATTTTCTACTTGTGTATTGTCTGCCTCACTTAGATGTAAACCCCATTAGGCTAGTCATTTGAGTCCTTTGCATTACTTGTCCCTGTGCTTCACGAGGACCTAGTAGTTCCGGGCACGTGATGGGCATAGAGTGATTGATTGGTTGAAAACCTGTACTCCCCTACTCCATTTATTTCGCACAACTCATGGGAAATTCAGAGAAACATATGCAACATCTCCCTATTTGTAAAGAACTATCAAGGTACAAATTTTGTTATTGGGCCCAAGTAAAAAACTAAACTGCTTTGAGGCAAAATATCTAGGCAAAAGCTTAATCTAAATTCATTTAAAAACATTTTTATTACACACTGATGATGTGCAAGTCATGCTGTTTTAGAGTCTGTAGTGTATTCCACAGAAATAAAATCATGAATCTATTATGCCCTTGTCAAATGTATTTTATTTAAGTTTATACAGGTTCTCTGCACCTGGCTTACAAACTGATGAAGGCCTTGAAAAGTGTTTGATTAATTTTTATAATGTTAGTGTCTAGAACAGTGGGCTCAAACATCAGATGCATGAATCTCAGTGAAAATAAATTACAAAACTATATTCACTTTTATCTCTATATTTTAAAAATATTTATTTATTTATTTATTTATTTATGTTTATGTTATAATGACTAAAAGTATTCGCTCCCTAAAAGGCATCATGTAATGAGCCAGAAAGCAAGTGTTAATTTCTTTATTATTTATTTTATTTTTCAATTGAAGTTTACATTCAATATTATTTTGTATTAGTTTTGGGTGCACAGCATAGCGAGTACATCTATTCTTTACAAAGTGGCCTCCCCAATACAGTGGGGCCCTGACTTACGAGTTTAATTCGTTCCATGACGGAGCTCATAACTCAAATTACTCGTATATCAAATCAAAAAGTGAATGAGTGAGACACGTGATGCTGGGCTGATGTTGTGGCGTTCACTGTGCCAACTAGCGGTGGGGTATCTGAAGCTGGCTCGTAACCCGAATTTTAGCTCGCAACTCAAAGCAAAAAATCGGCCAAGAGACGGCTCGTATCTCAAAAACTCGTTAGTCGGGACACTCGTAAGTCAAGGCCCCACTGCTCACTTACTCACCTGGCTCCAAATATTCCCTAAGCTGTACTTTACAACCCTGGGACTATTTTGTGACTACAAATTTGTAGTTCTTATTCCCTTCAGCTTTTTCACTCACCTTCCCAACTCTCCTCCTCTCTGACAACCATCGATTTGTTCTCTGTATTTATGAGTCTATATTTCTTGTTCATTTATTTTGCTCTTTAGATTCCACATGTAAGTGAAATCATGTGGTATTTGTCTTTCTCCATCTGACTTATTTTACTTAGCATAATACCTGCTAGGTCCGTTCATGCTGTTGCAAATGGCAGTTTATCATTCTTTTATATGGCCGAGTAATATTCCATTATATGTATGTACCAGAATGTTTTTATCCACTCATTTATTGAAGGGCACTTGGGTTGCTTCCATATCTTGGCTATTCTATATAATAAAAAGTGTAATATACAAATTGACCAAACGGCGAACGACCAGTCACTCTGATGCCCACTGACCACCAGGGGGCAGATGCTCAATGCAGGAGCTGCCCCCTGGAGCCTCTTCTGCCTCCGCTGCAGGCGGGCAGTAAGGAGCAAGGGATCCCAGACTGTGAGAGCCTGGGACTGCGAGAGCCCAGGACTGCAGGAGGGATGTCTGACTGCCGGCTTAGGCCCGATCCTCCAGGGAATTGGGCCTAAGCAGGCAGGTGGACATCCCCCCAGGGGTCCTGGACTGTGAGAGGGCACAGTCCAGGCTGAGGGGACCCCCTCCTCCACCCCAAGAACATCAATCTCATGCACCAGGACTCTAGCTGTAAATAATGTAGCAGTGAACATAGGGGTGCCTATATTCTTTTAAATTAGTGTTTTGGGTTTCTTCAGATAATACCTAGAAGTGGAATTGCTGGGTCATAATACAGTTCCATTTTTAACCTTTTAAGGAACCTCCATACTGTTTTCCACAGTGTCTGCACCAATCTGCATTCCCACCAACAGTGCAGATGATTCCCATTTCCCCATGTCCTCACCAACACAAACATGACATTTTTTAAAAAGTTGCTGCTTAGTTGTAAGTGTGGCTGAATTTTCTTGCATCATTCCAACATTAGAAATATTAGGCAATATTTTTTACTTCTCAGAGATTCACATCTCCTGTCTGTAAAATGAAAGTATAATAGTAACTCCTTTACAAGTGCTGTGTAAAAATTAAATGAGATATTTCATGTAAAGTCCTTATTATAGTGCCCAGCAGCTGGTGAGCATTTAGTCCATGTTTATTGTTATCCTTAATATTTCTGAGCACATGATTAAAATCACTCAATTCCTTTAGGTCTCCCTTTCATTATAGTTCAATGAATTAATTTTACTAAGTGACATGATTTAGTTTCCATTGGAGAAGTTGGATTAAGTCCAAATAGATGATCTATTACAAAATTATAATCTTATAAAATTGGTTTCATTCAATATTTCCTATCTTAAATTAAGAACAAATTTGAAAGATAGACATTTATCAATGATATTCTTTCATTTCACTAGTAAAGACTATCTTCTGATGATTGACTTTGAATCAGGGAAAGCTAAATGATCCACATGTATTATATTTCATTTAGTTTATAAGATTACTCCCTAAGGTAGATGATTTTTTTGTCCTTATATAAGTCGTGAGGAACCACCTAGGGTGGAATCAGAATTTGAATCCAGATCTGTCTGTCTTCACAGGATCAGCTCTGCATCATTAGCTATAATGACATTATAAATCTAATTTAACTAGGTCATTAAAACATGATAATGTTTTTAAGAAATGAAGATTCCTATTAATCCTTCTACATTATGTTTTTCTATAATGTATTAGATCAACTTAATATTTCTTCTGAAACAATATGTACTTGTGGGTAATGACCTTGGAGAGGGAGAGGAAATTATATTTACAACAGTCTCCCCACAGGTAAGGCTCAGGCTGTATCACACCAAAATATTTGAGTCAGGCAAGATGGTTTGCGTTTTGCTTTGCTGTCCCCAAAACTGTTTTTTAAACTTGAACCAGTGTGAATAAACTAGTGAAAAACTCAGGAAAACACTGGTCGCCTTGCTCTTAAAGTTATAACCCTGCAAAATGCAACTCTAAGAGCTTATGGATCAAGTTTATGTTTAGATTTGCATTACATCTGGATGATTTTGAGAGTTGGATTTTTTTCTCACATTTTAATGTTTCATTAAGAATAGATGCCAACCACAGTTGATGACATTGGAATGACTTACATGCAATGAAGATGACCCATCAATCTAAACCAAAGAATAGTAAAGTACTTAAGGTATTATTTCTGCTAGCTTGATATTAAAGAGTTCAAATGTTATTGGTAGCAAACGGGTCCATGTACTAGAACCATACAGTATATATGTATACTTTTAAGTCATCTCTACATTGAAGTTAGGTAATTTCCAATTTCTAGTTCTCTTTTCCAAGTATAGATGGTTCCACTATGGAAATAAGCCAAAGAAGTGCTGGTGTTAAATAAATGGAAACTGAAACAAAGAAATTACCTTAAAATGTGACTTTCTTCTCCCGGGAAAATGCTTGGTTTATTTGTATCTTGAATTCAGAAGCCTAGATTATATTTTCCCACTTTATTTCTATTACTCTGACTCTTGTTAGATTAAGTCTCATATTTACTGGTTCAATACTAATGTACCATCCCTGCTGTGAACGTAGTAATAGTCAAACATGCATATACCCTTCTTTTTAAGAACCTGTGCTGAACACACTGAGTAGATTAGGTCTTTCCTCTTTGTTCTTTGCCGTGCACCATCTGGTGTCCTTCGAGGGGACATTGTAGGCATAGGGTTGTCTTAGGCCATGCCTTGGGCATAGGAGGAGAACTTACCTGCCTTGTCCAATAAATCTCTAAGATAAATGCTTAATTTATTTTCATGTGACCATGGATACATTTCTTCCTTAATCTCCTAATTCTGATCCCTGTATAATAAGGTATAGCACTCATTCAACATGGATATTCTGAAGAAAATTTAAGAATGTTCATTTTCTGTTAGCTCAAAAATAAGAATCCTGACCAGGAGAGAAACGTGTTTCTGAGCACTCACCTGTAGGTTTACGTCTTTCCATTTTATTTGCCACTAACGTTATTAAAAGTTAGAGAGTCAGATATTTACAAGATAGTGTTCTTTCCCCCAACTAAATGCATAAGGAGTTAATAGTGTCCACTTAGCTGCCTCCTTTTCTTGGAGACTTCTTTATTATCAGAAAAATACAAATATGAAATATTTTTATTCTATTCCTACTTGATAACATTTCTTGGAAAGACAATTAAAAATTACATTCTTCTAAATTTCACGTTGTTGTATTGATAAGCTATAAATAACATCATTTCAAGCAATTTATGCTTGTAGCTTTGAACCTGCCTTAATCTAAAACATGGTAACAACCAGTCAGACCAATATGTGCTTTGTGAGTGCTAATTAGACTTTTATACTTTTCATTTCTAGTCAAGCTTCCACAGTAATTCAGGTTTTATATATCAGCCAAGGCCTTTTTCAGAGTCTAGCTTCATGAAAGATCTACTTGAATTTGCATGATTGGTTTACAGGAACGTACCTTTGTGAACTCACACGTACCGTTAATTATTTGTAGGTTTATTTATTTATTTATTTATGTATTTATTTAATGACCTAGCTCACCCGAATTTGTTTGGAGACAGATGATCTGTAGATGGGAAATACACTGGTATATCAATGACATGTGATGATCTCATAGCTATTTGGTTCCCAAGAATTTGATGATTCAAAATTAGAATAAAGAAAATTAAACCAAATATCTATCCAGATTTTCAAGTTAGCAAACAACTTTTGGATCTTAAATTCTCCCTTTTCAGTGGATACAGTCTGCTAATCAGACCAATGTACTGGATAATCTGAGCCAGTCTATGTGATAGAACCTACTTCATATAATTTAAAAGATGCAATCTTAAATTGATACCTTCTAGTCCCACATAGGTCCCACCTACCTTCCAAATTTAAAATACACAGAACATAATAAAGGTTAGAGTGAGCCCTTAATCTTAATTATGCATTTTGCAGGGTTATACATGCTGAAAGGCGACTTCCAATGTTTGGCATAATCTTACAGGGTGCAGATGCGGTTCCCTTTGGTACATGCCATCTTTCCCGAACTAACAATTTCCATAATGCTGTCAAATTCTGCATGGGAAGCAGATTTACAGATAGGTAATCCATGTAAGGTATTTTAAAGGCATTTATTAACGGATTGAGGCTTGCTGTTAAATTACATATGCTTTCAATTGCTACGAGGAGCAAACAGCATCAAGAAGTGTAATAATTTAGCTTGGTCAGAGACCGGCCTATTTAAAGTTTGATGATATATCCTCTAAACTTTTACTTCAAGCTCTTTTTAGGTTGATATTTACTCTATTATAAGTCTGTATTTTATGCTGTATAATGCCATTTTCCAAGTAACCCTAAAGTATACATATTAACACTTGGAGTGGGGGAAACGAGTTAAGTCGGCTCGCGTGAATTGCGCGTACTCCGCGGGAGCCGTCTTAACTCGGTTCATATAGATTTGCGGTGGAGTGCGGGAAACGTGTAAACTCGGGCCGATTGTAACTGCGTATTACCAAATATTTGTTTGTTTGCCGTTCACAAAGATACCTACCTGCGTATGCGAACCGTTTCATACCCATTGGGGTAATAGGTATCATAAAAATCCCTGATTTTGCGCGGGAAACCTAAATAATTGCCCGCGCCATCTTATATTTTGGCGGGAAATTCACCCCACACCGGAGTGTTAAGAATTAGGTACATTTTTCTTAAAATTTCTGTCCCAAGTTTATAATTTTAAAAAATTTGGTTTATTTTTTTCCCCTTAACTTTGGCATTACTTCAATGTAGCGGCCAGACTTTGTATTTTTAACATTGCTACAAAATTGCATTTACTGCTCTTCTTCTGCCATGTCTCTCATATGCTGAGAGCCAAATATAAGAACTGGCTTGAAGAATGTTTTACCTGAGGCTCTGATAGTTTTTAACGTGTGTTTTATTTTCAAACAAGAGAGAGAAGGTTAAGCTGATCCTTAAATTCATTTTTAAATCTCTGAGTCCCATACTTTGCTCTGAAAACATATGTCTTTTCTCTTGGATTTCTCCAATGTCTTTCACAATGCCTAACTTAGCTCTATGTGCAAACCGTAGATACTCAGTCTAAGTTATTGACTTGGATTAAACTGAAATCAGTTCTAATTGCCTTTGAATATTAGTCCTACCTTTCCCTTAATGATGAGCCAGCATATCTTCCAAGTATTCACTCAGTAATTTGTTCTTGATTCCTACATATCTTGTATTCAGTGCCAAGGGCTCCCAAGTGAGAGAGACACCAGGGAAGGTGATGGGGAGGCTGTGGAAGGGGGATCATCCATGGTGGACACATTTGGGAGATGCCATTGGGGATTTCAAAATGCACATCAACCCTTTCAAAACTTCAAGTTAACCTTATATCATAAAAAAAATCCTCCTTTCACATTCTTAAATTCATGAGCATTTAAAATATAATATTAGAAATTTCATTGTTATTTCCTAAACAACAGATAAGCCAATGCTTTTATCAGTATAAAGTGGAATATTCCCAAATTGAAAAAATTTGGCTTAGTGTTTGATAGCTTTTAGATATACATTTAGAACAAAGTTCATAAATTATACAAAAGCTAAAACAACAAGTTGCTTGAGGAATTGAGTTATAAAAGTAAAAATTAGATAGTCCCCTGACCCTCAAGTGATATAGTTAAAAGAGTAAAAGTCATACATCTCTGTTATTACTACTGGATTACAAAGCTTCAGATTCGACATTGTGTGATTATGTGTACACTGATAGTTTTATCTAGAGCAGTGGTTCTCAACCTTCTGGCCCTTTAAATACAGTTCCTCAGGTTGTGACCCAACCATAAAATAATTTTCGTTGCTACTTCATAACTGTAATGTTGCTACTGTTATGAATCATAATGTAAATATCTGATATGCAGGATGGTCTTAGGCGACCCCTGTGAAAGGGTCGTTTGACCGCCAAAGGGGTCGCGACCCACAGGTTGAGAACCGCTGATCTAGAGTATCTTTCTATCTAAAATATTCCTACATTATTCTATTTGCCATGCAATAAATATTAGCTTCATTTTCTCTTCTCCTTGTTAGATTCTTTTGAGGACCTGGAGGAGGTGGACAAGATGCTATTTTAATACATTGGCCTAAGCCAGTGGATGTTGGGACTATGCAAATAAAAATGAAGGCATAAGTCCTTTAAAAGAGAAGTGCAGTTTAATTTACCTAATGTCAAACATAAGCACTATTAAATCTATTTGGACTTAATTGCAAATTTCAGTCTTTCTATAAGGTGTAATTATCTGAACATCTTGCCATTAAAATTAAGTGTGAGTGAATTTTGACATATTCACTTTCCTTTGTAATAAATGAAAGGTAATATTTTTATTTTGAAATATTTATAGTGAATTACCAAAATGGTATTTTTCTCCTATTCTAATAAATCTGTTTTTACATAAGTGCTAGAGGTTAATGGCTAGATTTTAAATTGCTTTCCATTTTGATAGTAAGTACATTTTTAAAAGAGATGATTTTATTAAAGACATTTTAGTCACTCTGGTTTTCTCTTTATGAGGATAGTTCATATTTGCACAAACTCAAATGGAAAATATGAAACCCAATCATTATTTTTCTAAACAAATAGTATTGAATATTATTTTGAAAGGGCTTTCTTTTTCTTAATAATGTAATGTTATGCTTTTACCTTAAAATGTTTTCTACAAAGATTTTTCCCCCTCACATTCATATAACACCTTTCAAAAGTGAATAATAGCAGTGATTCCACCAAAAATTAGCTTTGAATTAATACACTGTAACTGTGATCAAATATTGATCAGTTTTCTTTATTTTGTACATGGTTGCAAAGTGAGAAATATAATGTGAACCCTCAAATATTAATTCAGTTACATTGAAAAAAATTAAAGTAGCTACACAAAGGCATGAACTAAAAATACCTAGCACCCGATATCTGTGAATGTTGTTTATTGGTGTCCTATACTAATTTCATTATTGTTTATGTTATTTTTAAGAGCAATAACTTCAGGTATATTTGAAGGCTCTACTAAATTCCAAATTATTATTGAAAAATGAAATGTAAATACCTAGATCTTTTATAGCAAAGTAATTAAAATGTATGGTTTTGCTTGCTGTGTATAATAAGGGCTTATATTTGATCAACCATAAAAGTTATTTAATCATTTTAACCTTGGAATACTACCCCACAAAACACTACTTAATGGAAGTTAGCTGAGACACATTAGAGTATCAAAACATCAAGTTGGCAAAGCAAGAGGGCCCAGAAAATTCAAGCCAGCTTATTCTGACATAATGCTATAGTTGGTTGCATGGCAACCGGTGACTGTGGATTTTGAACTTACTTTATCCATATTCAGTGAGGAAAGATTTAGCCTGACATGATTTTAGTAATTTTCAAAATGAATCAGGTATCCAAGAATTATTTTGATAGACATTTTCTAAGGTTCTACAATTTAGAAACACATGTGTACAAGTCTAGTTCACAGACAGCACTGGGTACTGCTTTCCTAGTTATTTGATTATTGATACACTAGAGGCCCAGTGCACAAAATTTGTGCATGGGTAGGGTCCCTAGGCCTGGCCGGCAATCAGGGCCGATCGGGGCCTTTCTTCCCCCAGCTGCCGGCTGCCGGCTGGGGCCTCCCTTCCCTGGCTGCCGGCTGCCGGCCGGGGCTTTCCTTCGTTCTGTGCCTCCCCCTGGTGGTCAGTGCATGTCATAGCAAGCGGTTGAACTCCCGGTCGATCAAATTCCCGAGAGGACAATTTGCATAGCCTTTTATTATATAGGATATTTGATACCTACTGATAGATTTGCTATGTCCTGTAACTTGCTTTAAAGCTGGTTATTGTCCAGAATTTCATTGTGACTTACTTCAAGAGATTTCCTATTGATTCCATCACTGTCAGTTCTGACCTGAGAATACGTTAAAAAAAAATTTAAATTTATATCTATTTTTGTTGTAACCTGCCATTATTTTATAGTATCACATACCTCCCCAGTTATATAACAGTTTGTGATTTTTGGTTGCTGTTTTGGTTGTTAAGAAGGTTGAATAAGAATGAGGTTTATTATATTAACCACATTTTTAATTAGATAGGGAAATAGGAAGTATTTTCTCTTTTCCACATTTTCTTTTTAATAATATTATCTTGAAATGGAAGAAAACAACAGAAGAGTTGGTTATAACTAATGTTTGATGTATGTTTTCAGACATTTGATAAGCAAAAGTCATATTTTGTTAGGATTTTCTACTTGACAAAATATAGACATTTCTGAAATGTTATTATGAAGTCGGTTCTGTTGTTATTCCTTTTACTCAGTAATTACTTGCATCTTAATTATGTGAAATTTCCTACCTTTAGTTCATTTCTGTTTCTGTCTGTTAATGGGGGAATTAAACTAGCGTTGTTGTAAAAGTATAATATGCCCTGGCCAGATGGCTCAGTTGGTTGGAGCATTGCCCCATACACCAATAGGTTGTGGTTTCAATTCCTGGTCAGGGCACATATGGGAAGCAATGGGTTGGTGTTTCTCTCTCTCCCTTCCTCTCTCACTGAAATAAAAACATATCCTCCAAAGAGGATTTTAAAAAAGTATAATATAAATCGATCTTTGAATTTAGACTAAAAGTAAAGGTACTACTACTCTAATTAAATCCTGTATAACCAAACTAAAATGAAAAAGAAGTCTTTGAATCATGCAGGCCAAAACATTTTCAGATAAATCTGCTAAACAAAAGGTGCTAATATGCACCACGATGCCATCTTCAAATGTATCATCAAATGTTATCATCAGGTGTCACCTCTAAACAGCAGAGAATTGGTAGTTAAAATATGCATCATTCAATGCTACAACATACATCTGCAAATTCATTCTTCAGGAATGTGTGAGTATTGTCTGGCAATGCCGTTTTCACGGTGGTGATTATAAAGTTACTACAATGCAGAACAGAGTGTCCACCAGGAACGGTGGTCTTTTTTTTAATAAATGAAGTACACTTTTTGAACCACAGGTCTTTTTGTTTAAGCATAAACAAAGATAGACATTCCAGGTTTGATTTACTTGCTCTACAGCAGCCTTTTTCTTCCCACATCTTTTCTAGACTTTCGTTGATTTAACTCTTCATCACTCATTTTATAATCAGCAGTCTGGGACAAAATGAAACGTAATTAAAACATCTTGGATTGTGTGACATTTCACAAACAAACTCCGAACAGCACTGGTTATCAAATCCCAGCTGTAGTCTGAAGAAATCTGTCGCACAATGTTGTTCATTATGTGACAGGAAGTGTCTGCTCAGCTTCTTAAAAGGCTGCTTCTGTGTGTTTGTTTTGTGTTTGCTTTTTTTGTTTTGCTTTGTTTTGCTTTGCTTTGCTTTGTTTTGGAGAACAAGCACGTTTCCATCTATGCATTAATTTCAAGAGATGGATTTCAACAAATAATAGCTACGGCCTTAGCCACGAATGGAGCTACAGCATGTGTGAGGTGCTCCCACAAGCATGGCTCGCACCTGTATTCTAGGGAGGTGTATCTTGGGCATCAAGTGAAAAGCACTTTGAAAATCACAAATTGCTAGGCTGTCCTATGAGAGGGGGTGCTTCTGACAGCGCCAATGGTCGTGTTTGGGGGTAGATTTTGCACCTCTCTCTTCTCCGAGGCATATTTCAGTGCACTTTTTTGGTTGCAGCTTTTCCTCTCAGATACTCAGAGCAGGGTTTTTCCCAGCAGCATGTTCTTCAAAAGCAAACGAGGTACCTGAGTGCCAATACCCCCTCCTCGCCTCCCACTAGATGTTCAGTGTGTCAGTGTGGTACACGGAGAGGCTGGTGGCTCATAAGTACAAGGCAGCGGGAATCCACGTCAGTCCTCCCACCTGTCTGTCCCGATGCGCGAAGAATCCAGGTCATGGATCTGAGAACTGCCATGTGTTCTGGCCTGGCGCCTCGCTCTCACTCCTGACAACCAGCTCAGCAGCAGGAGAGTAGACGGGGGAAGGCACCCTGCGCTTTATGTTTCCCTCTGACACTGTTGAGCCAAACAGCACAAATGTCAGGACAGAAGGTTAGGACAGCCAGGGCTCCTAGGACACACAGTCTAGGATTATCTGAAAGAATTATTCCAGCTTTTTAAAAATGTCTCCGAAGATACACAAGCAAAAACAACCCAATGAAGAAGGAAAGAATGGGTGGTATTTCTTGGACTTTGTTTTCCACACCCCCCCCCCCCCCCAGCCCAAATAGCTCCTATTCTGTTGAGATAGTACTAGACCAAATATTAGCGTAATGGTAGGCATTCGTGAGAATGGACCACATATAGGAAAATCTATCCACTTTAGATCAGAATAAAGTTTTATTAATAACTACTAGCACATCTATTCCTCACACCTCCCAGGTTTTCCTAGAACCGTGGTTGGCAAACTGCGGCTCACAAGCCACATGCGGCTCTTTGGCCCGTTGAGTGTGGCTCTTCCTAAGCCTTAGGAGTACCCTAATTAAGTTAATAACAGTGTACCTACCTATATAGTTTAAGTTTAAAAAATTTGGCTCTCAAAAGAAATTTCAATCATTGTCCTGTTGATATTTGGCTCTGTTGACTAATGAGTTTGCCGACCACTGTCCTAGAGGCACTGGAGTTCATACAATTTTGAGGGCAAAACATGTGAAGTTTGATGAGTGAGCAAACAGTATAGAAAAGAATGAGTACATGTGAAGTGTCATATTTAAATGGTGTTGAATGATGGTTTTTGTTAACATATAGATGGGAGGGAAAGAGTAAAAGTGGACAGGTAAATATGAAATTACAAACTACAGTGGAATATATTGGGGAGAGAATCAGTATGGAAACAAAGGACAGAGGGAAACTAATTAGTCTGAAGAATCTGGTGGTGATTACATAAAGAGCATTTTCTAGATGGAGGAAGGAAGGGCAGTCCACGTACAAAGGTACAGGGCTGCATAAGGTCCTGGCTTGTCCGGGAAATGGGAGGTCTCAGTGCATGTGAAGAGTGAGAATAAATGGGGGGTGTGGATTAACATGTTAGACAAGTACACTGTACCCAGATGAAGATGGGCCTTACTACAAATCACAGCTCTGAAATCTATGAATGGTTTTCTTGGCAGTCCTAACCTAGTTTACTTTAATATACAAGTCAATAAAACCTTGTTTTTTAAGCATTTTATTTATAAGAAAATATTCCTTTGCACAGGAACACTATCAAAATTGTTCAAAACATGGCTTACGTCATATTTAAAGAGTCATTTTATGTTTTTAAAAAGCATGCATGTAATTGGACAGCCCAGGTCTGAACCTCATGAGATCCTGACATTGTTAAATTGGTTACATTGATTCTGCACCACTAAAAAAACTTGGTAGAAATAACACTGTTCAGATTACTCTCCCTTTACACGTATGTTTGGACTTCATTAAATCCACAAAGATTATAACAACAATCTTTTCTAAATCCTGAACGTCACGAGATTGGGTGCAGCTTAGGTGCTGAAGGGTGTGTGACATGTCCTGTCCTCTAGAGTTCTAGCCTGAGTATTTGATAGCTCACATTCGAAATCTGTGGTTCTATCCATGCTCTAAGGGTGCAGAATTAATTAAGCTATCTCATGTTAATTAGGTCATCGCCTTCCCTCCCTTGAACTCCCACCCCTGCCAAGGTGAACAGATCCCAGTTTCCTTTGGAAAGGGTGTTATCAGAATCTGCTGGCAGTTCAACGAGCCAAGTATAGCTTGCTAGAAAGAAAATAGGTAACTGGTGTGTTGAATTTAATTATGGAAGGCTGCAAGATTCCAATGACATATTTACCTCATTTACCTAGATGATATTCTAATATTTATTAGGTCATTTGAGAAACATCTGCAATACTTAGATAAGATGTGCTGTCTCATCAGGGAAAGTGGACCACAATTCACCTCCACGAGGCACGGAACTCCTTGTATGAATCCCGGTTGGTTTTATGATGAGGTCTTCCTCTTGACCGTTTAGCTCAGTAGTTAGCACATAGTACCAGGGAGGCTCAGGTTACAAGTTGGGTTCTCCTAGGAGGCAGGTCGTCTCATCACAGTGATTTGTGGCTGCAGCCCTTTACCTGGTCAAATGGAGTACGAGGTGACAGGATCAAATGATTGTGGATGAAAAAGTGTCCCTAAACTTTCTAAGCCAGTATATAATTAAGGGATTAGGTTTTAATCATGACACTAACATTGGAAAGCTAGCCCAAGCATGTTGCCATATTAAATCAGTATAATTGCCTGTTTATGTGTTTCCTGAAGTGATACATTGTGTCTAAAATGAATAAATTATCTGAAGATATTTACTACAGTGATTTATATATTTGGGGGCATCATACACTGTTGATAGAAAATTGAATTGAAAAGCATTATGTTTGCTCAACATGCATATTAGATTAACTTTGGGCCCTGGCCGGTTTGGCTCAGTGGGTAGAGCGTCGGCCTGTGGACTGAGAGGTCCCAGGTTCGATTCCGGCCAAGGGCACATGCCCAGGTTGCAGGCTCTATCCCCAGTGGGGGGGTGTGCCGGAGGCAGCTGATCAATGATTCTCTCTCATCATTGATGTTTCTAGCTCTCTCTCCCCCTCTCCCTTCCTCTCTGAAATCAATAAAAATATATATATTTTTAAAAATAAGATTAACTTTGAGATCATTTTATGTTTACAAAACAAATCAGAAACTACAATAAGGTTCCAATATATAATGTGTGACATCTACATTTTCTACTGCAGTATCTTATTTTTGTTGGAGTTTGCCAGGACAAATAAGTGGCATCCCTTTTCCCCTTTCCATTTGAAAGGTAGATATGTCATATGGCAGAAAAAATCCAAGTGGCAGCTTTAGTAGACGAGTGATGGAAGGGCCTGATGTAGGCGTGTTGGCCAAGTGGGCTGTCTCATAAGGCTCAAGGCTAGGTAGCTTTACCCACAGAACCACAGGCAGCCACAGCGGACAACTGTTGGTCACCCCCAGCACGAAGTGGAGCTTGAGGGCTTCTCTCTGCGACCAGCTGAGCTTCCAAGAAAAAGAGAAAGGGGCAGACTCCAATTCCGTGTCCAAAATCACCAATTAGATAATTCATTCTTTTCCTTTTTTGGGGGAGAAATGAGCAGTAAGGCAGAGAGATTGTAGGATTTTTTTACTAATACATACCCCTTCCTCAGAAATGTAGAATGAGTGACCTCAAATCGAGTAATTAATTATTTTACATGTAATTTTTACCTTTGTTTACAACATACAGTTCATAATACTTTAACACAGCGGTTCTCAACCTGTGGGTCGAGACCCCTTTGGCGGTCGAATGACCCTTTCACAGGGGTCACCTAAGACCATCCTGCATATCAGATATTTACATTACGATTCATAACAGTAGCAACATTACAGTTATGAAATAGCAATGAAAATAATTTTATCGTTGGGGTCACAACATGAGGAATTATATTTAAAGGGCCAGAAGGTTGAGAACCACTGCTTTAACACATGCTACCTCATTTAATCCTCACAGCAGTCGAAGTGTGTGTGTGCGTGTGTGTGTGTGTGTGGTGTGTGTGTTTTGGGGAGGGGTAATCTCATGAAAGAGCTGGATCTTAAATAATTTAATTAAATTTTAAATAAGCTGTGCACAGTTGCCCAGAAAATTTTTTAAAGAGTCAAAACCAAGATCCTTAAGTCCAGTAATCAACTGTTATACTGCCCTTAAAAATTCTGAAATGACTCAAATCTAAACATACATAGGACTTGTGAAAATTTTAATCCCTAAACAAGGTGAGTTTGTCAGCTTCCATATTAATAATGCCTAAAACACGAAAATCAGAAGCAGCAAACAAAAGTATATGACAGTATGCAAAAATGAAGACTAATGTGTAAAGTCACGTTGGTTATGAAATTTATTTTAGTCAACCCTGATTGAAATCTTCAGAGCATGACTTGAAAACAGGATGAATATTTCTCACTGTATTTTGTCTTGAAGCCGTAATGTTGTATCTTTTGCAAAGCTGCTTTATTCACTTTCTGTGCTCCTGTATTGAGTATCGCTGATTCCCCTTGGTTTTCATCATCCATTTCATAAGTGTTTCTTTCTTATTACAAGTAAATAGCCAGGAATGTATATTAAAATTAGTTATTATTTTTTCACGTATCAAAGGAGGCTTTTAGGTAACGGTGGCCAAATCATGTAACATACAAAATGCGACAATTAGAGAGTGAAAGGGCTTGTGATTAAGAATTAGTCTGCAGCAATAAGCCTAAACGGGCACACCCTAGAAAAAAAACACACACATCTATTTAGAAGCTATTTGATGTATCCCATTTAGCATGGCATTTGCCTAGGGAACACATAGCCTGCACAGACAAGCTCCAACTCTACTTGGTGGGGTCTTTGTCTATTGGTCAGGGTAGGTTACACAGTGCTATTCAGTTTATGGCCTTGGATGGTTACTAGTTGATGAACTGTTTCTTACTCATCTGTAACAAATAAGGATTTTGTTTCAGAATGTAAATGTCCTAGGTCACTAAGCACATTATGCATTCAGGTGATGTTTTGTAGCAAAACTTTCTCAATGAAGGAAACAAGGAGTTAAATTATATTATGATTAATATTCTGACAGAAACTCTTCATCCCCTGCAAACTATCACTTTTTCAGCAGAATCAAATGTATTTTGCCAGAAGTGGGGAGAGGTGTAGGCACTTTACCTCATTGACAACAGGGAGTACGTCTCCTATCTTGAAATGCTGCTTTACTCACAAAGAGTAGGCCCTTGAAGAAAGTTTTAGGAACGGGCCTGGAGAAGATAATGGTCAGCTCCTCAGCTCACAGCTCATTGGCCAGAACTAGTCACATGACTCCAACCTCATTGCAAGAGAGGTTGGGAAATGTGGTCTTCAGGTGTATCAGTTAATCTAAATAAGATTAGGACAGATCTGCCAGTCTTGACCATACTTTTTTAACCACAATTACAACCCATTAGACCTAAAAGTTGGACTAACTCTGGGCTCAGTTTGGTTTTTAAGTGTAAAAGCTGTGCCCTCCACCTCTGCATACCTACAATAATTGGAGAATTATTGCAGAATATCATGTGGATTATGAAAGTGAAAATTGTATAATAGTTCTGGCCTAATCATTTTAGGATTTTGTGCAATAAAAATATCTGATTGTGAATATCATTTTACCACTTAAAAAACAGCTTTCTTGATCTGTGTCTTTATTGCCTTTAATGTCAAAATGATTTTGTGATATATGTGCTTTTATATGCATCCTAAAGCTATAGATCTGGTCAAGGAAAAAATAAAAAATAAAAATTTGCTGATGGGCATTCTTTTGGAAAACAATAATTAATACTTCCTGTGTTCCAAACATATGCCATGTTCCAAACATCTTGAATCAAAGATGAAACAGTAAAATCTAGGTTTTATTACTTCCATTTTAGTATTGTCATGGAGCATAACTTATAATTACAGTAGTAGGGATTTTTTTAACTGGATTTGTTCTTTACTGCATTAAACCTTGGGGCTCAAAGCACAGGGCTGGTGGCTGGCCAAAGAGCTGCTCCATTGTTGGTGGTAGAGACAGTAAGTCAATGAATGCAACATTTTCACTCTTAAAGTAGAACCTCGTGAAACTTTTCAAAACTAGTAAATATTTGCCCACTTTTATAATATTCTCTGTAATGTGCCCTAAGATATAGAATTGATCAGAGGGATTCCTGATACTTACTTTTTTTCTAAAAATTATCTCTTGAGTTAAGAACATAGAGCGAATAGAATCAACATCAAGAGATTTTTACACCAGAGATAGCTTAGTTTCATGGTTCCCAGATTACATTGCTCAACCCATCCGGACTTTTCAAAAATGTATGCCACTCAAATAAAACTTAAAAGTTGGGGGGAAATAAAGTATGGTGCAGGACCAACCAGAACTAAAAGTCAACTGAGAGTGCCTTCTCGACTAAGAGCAAGTCCGTGATATTATCTTCGCACACGAAGAACAGCAGAGTGTACTGAATTTAATAGATGGGTACTATAGTCATTTTTTATTCAAGGGAGATATTTAGGAACTTTTTGTAGTATGATACCTGAAAAAGATACAGAAGTTTAAGCTGCACGAAACTTTCAGGGTGAAATGTGAAACTCTCTTCGAAGGTTTTGGATTTCGTTATGAAACTCAAAACTCAGCCCCATTTTGGAGGGGTTTGCAAGCCTTGGCTACATCCAAGCCTTGTGCGAGCTTTAAATCTGTGCTAACCTTTTCATCCGTTGTAGGAACTTGGAACTTCATTTATCCAGTCTGCTTGTTTCTTGGTAGGCCACACACTTCATTGAGCCAGCTTGATCAGAATTACATTTGTTACCATAAGCCTCAAGAGGTTCTTTAGACATTATTCAGTCTGATCATTTTTCTCAGGAAGAAGCATTCCTTATGCAATTGTTTTAATCTGTCACATAATACTTATTTTATTTATTTTTTCCACAGACTTTTATTTTATCTTTTCCCATTGCCATTTATCCTCCCTAGACCCTCTTGCACTTCCCCCACCCGCTTCCTCCTGCGATCACCACACTGTTGTCCATGTCCATGAATTATTTCTTCTTTTTTTTTGACACTTACACAGAGCTGGCATAGACTAAGTTATGCTATAGTGACAACATCAAAATCTCCATCATTAAAAAAACAACACAAGTTTTGATGTTCATGTGTACGGCATGTCTGACGTGGCCATCAGGAAGGTTCTGTGCCCGTGTGCACTCAGGACGCCTGCCTGGTGGAGCTCGGTCATATGAGCTGCTTGATCACTGTAGCAGAGAGAAGGGGGCGCAGTGAGTTAACCCCTGGCTCAGTGAGCACGGCACTTCTGTCGTATTTCATTGGCCAAAGCGGGTCACATGGACATGCCAGATTTGAAAGTGGGTGGCAAAGGGCAGTCTTTTCATATGAAGGCAGTCCTTTGCAGGGTGGGGAACCTTTATTCTGCCAAGGGCCATTTGAATATTGATAACATCATTCGGGGGCCATACAAATTATCAACTTAAAAATTAGCCTGCTATATTTCTTCAAGCACTTAATGAACTCACCCCTCATGCCTTGGCAGGGCCAGACCAAATGATTTGGGGGGCCTTATATGGCCACAGGCCGGACATTCCCACCCCTATATAGGCATGGACAGGAGAACTACACTAGAATGTAGGATGTGAACAGCCCTATATTCTCTCTTCATAGTGAAAGCCATTATCAACAGAAAGTATCTTAGCCTTTAATTTTACTGTTTCAAAACTCCCTAGAAAATATATTTTACATTGAATATTGAGACACTGCTATGACTGCACCCTGCTCAGATGTAGCATGTCTAAAAATACTCAACATTCTGCCTGTGTGTGGGTGGGGGTGGGGGGGCTGGGGGGGGAGGGGGCGCGGGAGAGAGGTAGTGGTTATCAGAGCTCACTCCCAGATCCAAGCCAGGATGGATGACCTTAGGCATTGTGCTTAGCATCTCTGTGCCTCGGTTTCCTCATTTCTGACATGATTCTAATAAAGGCCATTGCGAAAATTCAATGAGAAAATACATACAAGGTGCTAAGGAAGATGCCCCCCTTTTTTGAGCACCCTCTCAATCAGTCTAATTTAAATATTTTCTTGTTTTAAAAAATAGTTTATTGATTTTTAGAGAGAGAGGAAGGGAGAGGGAGAAACATCAATGTGAGAGCAAAACATTGATCAACTACCTCCTGCACCCCCACTACTGGGGACCAAGCCCACAACCCAGCTATGTGCCCTGACCTAGACTCAAACCAACAACCTCCAACCAACTGAGCCACACCGGACAGGGCTCTAAGGAAAATCTTGATGTCATTTTTTCTCACCCATCTTTTTTAAAAAAAATATATTTTATAGATTTCAGAGAGGAAGGGAGAGGGAGAGAGAGAGAGAGAAACATCAATGATGAGAGAGAATCATTGATTGGCTGCCTCCTGCACACCCCCTACTGGGGATGTGCCCATGACCAAGGCACATGTGCTTGACCGGAATCAAACCTGGGACCCTTCAGTCCACAGGCCGACACTCTATCCACTGATCCAAACTGGTTAGGGCAGCACATGTGAGTTTTGTCTATACATATATGTATGTGTCTGTGTGATCCACGTTGCATGTAACCGTTCTTGGGTATATTAAAATGGCAACAGTGACTCCGCAGAGCCCCTCTGATCCTCCCTTTCCAGGAAATCTTCCAAACCTTGTGGAGAGATCCTGTGCTCTGATTATCAAGGATTTCTCAGGAGGGGCATATTCTGTAAGATCCTCCTGATTTAGTCAAATCCAGACACCAAAAGAGAACAGCCTGCCACCTCACGTGCTTTTCACAAGTCTAAAGGAGTCAGTGATTCCCCCAGGCCTGCCACCTGACTCCGGCCTAGAGTGTATTAACTTCCAAAGGGTTTTAAAGAATGCCACACGGTAGGGTGGTCACTTCAGGCAGCAAAGCCGACTCCACCAATGCCGAGCCTCCTGTTACAATGGATTCATCATCAAAGTCGATGATGCTGTCAGATTCTCCAAGGGTGAAATCACACATCTCCCCGCTGGGGTGTGGAGCCGGCATTGCCTTCCTCTTCCTGGCACAGGCACAAGCTGTAACTTCTGTGCACGCACGGGAGGAAGTGCTGATACATTTAAAAGGGAGCCGCTTCTACCCAGCACCTGCCCAGAAGTTGCTGAAAAATTATACTCTGTGCGTGTCTCTCAATACTCCCCCCCTAGATAGGTCAGCAGTTATTACAAAACTATCCCGATTAGAATCTGCTAGGAGCTCCTGGGATCATATTAGCCAAACTGGAACCACTGAGTCAGAGAAAAGCAAAGAGATGAATCAGAAGAGCTAACATCTCTTTCCTTTTAGGCCTGTTTGTATCATGCACAACCTTCAGGGCTAAATCAGAATCTTAACTCTTTGCAAGGTTTTTCTCCCCACCACACCGCTCATGGTTGCCCTGTTCCTTCTCCGATCCCTGCAGTACTGTCATCGTCTCTGGTATTGGTGACATGGATCTTACATTATTTGTGTTCCCTTTACGTGCATTTCTCTGATTGATTATTTTGCTCTTTAAGGGCAGAAGCTATGGGTTTCTCAGGAGGAGTAGATTCTGTAAGATCATCCTGATTTTTTTCCGGTGGCCTCTACAGTATTGAGCACCTAGTAGATACTTAATACATTCTGGTTGGCTGATTGTTATAATAAATGGAAATATATCATTCTCAGGCATTTGTAATGCATTTTTCTGTTGCAAAAATTGCATACACTTGAAAGTTATTGCTTCCATTGTGAAGTATTTTCTTTTACCATCCTTATAATTTAGAATAGAGACAGAATTAAAATTAGTACATATGAAATGTATCAGCATTCACCTAGTGTGCTACAGTTTCCTATTGTGTCTTCATATGCATTATCCTTCCACAATCCATGAAGAGTATCCCCAAATTCTAGTTGATGGAGCAGGCTTGGAAATGGTAAATAGCTTGTCCATCATCACATGAGGACAGTAGCTGGGCTGGGACTTGAACCCATGTCATTTGATTCTTGGTTCTATACTCCTTCTGTGACACTGCCTACAGACTGACTTTTTGTCTCTCCCATTAAGATTCTGTGTGACCTTGAGTAAGTCCTCCAACCTCAGTGAGAAGCTCTTACATCCTCTATAAAATAAAATAAGTGGGGTCCCAAAATTTAGTCATCTGAAATGTGGAGTCATGTCACTATGCTGTCATTGGTCAAAGCCATCCTGAGTCGCTAAACTACCTGGGGCTTCTGAGGTCTCCATGTAAAGATTCCTGACTGCAATTTGGTGCCACCTGGTGGCAGTCACCCACTCTGGTCATATATTTAATGGGGATGATTCTGGATGTGGTGGCTCATTGGAACATCTAGAATAAGGGCAATAATTCTAGGAATCTCTGGGTTAGTTTATGTCACTTTCTTCTGCCTGGTGAAAAAAAAAAAAAGACTATTCCTGGATAATGACCCTCACCCCTCACGAGCAAATGAAAACTTTAGTCTACATCTATTTTCAAACTGTGGCTGGATAGAAAATGGAAATCATTCACCAATCAGATTATACCTGGATTTATGTAATCATCAGGCACACTATTGCAAAATATTATTGTAGTTTGAAGCCTTGTGCTAAAAACCAAGAGAGAAAAAATGCTTTGAAAGGGGCTTTTGCAAAGTTGAAGGCACAAACAGAATGCAATGGATTATCATAAAGTGGTAATTTCTTTAGAGAAAATTGTCCAGTGTCAATGAATGACATAATATGCATTATTTATAAATTTTAAGTCCATGCATTCTGCCGTTCAGCTTTATTCTTGCCCTGATTCTGTCTTTAAAAGAATTCTGGGAAACAAAGTAGACTGATCCCTGGTTCAAAAACTCTTTAATGGTTCATACCTCGCAACCCTCATTTCTTATTATTGAATACATCCAGTGCCTTACTTTGTTATATTTGTGTAGCCCCCTTTTTACATAGATTTCCTTACTTAACCTCCACAGCAATTCCATTTTACAAATGAGACCAAGTTGTTGATTTATTAAAAATCATCAAATTATTAAATGTCAGATTTGATTCTCTAACTCAAAGTCCACTCACTCCAAATATATTACTCTTTAATACTGCTTCTTCCTTTCTTTGACCTTCATGGTTCTGTATGATTTTGCCCCAAATTACTGTTTCAAGTTCATTTTTCAACATCTTCTAGTTTATGCTTCTGTATAGGTATGCATTTTCAAATTTGAAATATCCTACCAGCTGTCATCCACAAAGCTTACTTACTCACAAAAACCCAAGAGATGGTAATGTCTGAATCAGCATTACCATCATCCTAATCACCAATTAAATTGTGCTACTAGTAATAGAGATGCCTCGCGGTATAAATGTACTTTGTTAATTATGTGGTGGTTAGAATCACCAGGCCTTTTTATTCCTCTTGTGAGTGATGGGGGGAAACACACGCGCACACACACACAGACACACACACACACACACACACACCACAGACACTTCAGTGCTACATAAAGCAAAGGCACACCTGTAAATAAATCAAGCTTTGATAGGGAGGCTATGTCATATAATGCTTAATATCCTGGACTTAAGCTCCAGACTTGGGTTCGATTCCTCTCTTAGCCATTTATTAACTTGTCACATTGAACATATTTCTTAATTTCTCTGAACCTCAGTTTTGTCTTATGTAAAACTAGAGGCCTGGTGCATGAAATTCGTGCACGGGTAGGGTCCCTGGCCTGGATGGCGATCAGGGCCAATCTGCACAGTGACTGGCGGGGTGACTGGGGGGCCCCTGCTGGCACCTGCTTTGGTCGGCCTGGCACCGCCTGCTTGCCAGCCCTGCCGCCACCACCTCCTTCTGTGGGGCAACCAGCAGGGCAATCAGGGGGCCCCTACTCACACCTGCCTTGGCTGGCCTGGGGCCTGCGGGCTAGGGGCAGCTCCTGTGTTGAGTGTCTGGCCCCTGGTGGTCAGTGTGCATCATAGCAACCGGTCGTTAGGCTGTTTGGCCAATTTGCATATTAGGCTTTTATTATATAGGATGGGGATGATTACAATAGCAGAACCTTTATCAAAACATGTTGGGGAAGAGTGATTTGAAATTATACATATTGGAGTGCTTACCAGTATCTAATAAGGAGTAAAACCCACTGTAGCTATTTTTTATTATTATTATTATTATTATTATTATTATTATTACTCAGCAGTGGTATTACTAGTGTCAGTCTGGTCACCCTTCTCTATACCGGATTGCCTAAATAGCATCAACTAGAACAGGAATGAATGATGTAATTAGTAGACTGACAAGTATCTCCAAACCAGCAGTCCTTTGTTATTAATATTTTATGATGGATTCTACTAGTATTTTCAAATTAAACTGAACAGCCTTGATAGCTCTGCAGAGGCCAGTACTGGAATGGTGAGGTATCTCACTGGATAATTTTCTGTTAGAAATAATAGGTATCAAATTTAAATGATTTTATTTGCTTTCACAGGAAGCCACAAACGTCCTTAAGTGCCAGAGAAAACTCTTCCCGGTTTACAGGCCAAATTTGCCTGACGCAGAGGATACACTGACTTTATAGACATGATAAGATCCTCCACCTTCTGGCCATAGTCAGTGATGCTAAGTTGAACTACAGGCAACCAGGGATGAAAAAAAAATCATGGACGGAAGGTCAATTTATTATCTGAATCATTCTGCTTGTGTTCTTATGAGCTGCCCTGCCCACCTCCACCCCCCTGCTCTACTAGCATTCTTTTTCAAAAGACCCACTTTTCCATATTTTACACATTCCCATGACTTATATATCAAGTTTCTCCTAAATGAATGTTAAAATATGATGAATTCTCTTCTTATCTAAAAGTTTCATCGTAAGTTTAAAGAATTTTCACTAATTACTAATTACTGTTCTTCACTATTATTTTATGATTAATTTACTATTAATTTACTGCTATAAATTACTCATAATCTCAAGTGTACATTACATTATACAAGTGCCTCCGGTATATTTTTATTAAAACCTTGGAGCTGCAGATCAGTCTCACTCAGTTCATGAAAAATAGCTGCCATGTAACCTAATTGGCCATGAGCGTCTCTGTGGTGCCCATCGCCCAGATTGCTCTTACCATCAGGGAGAAGTCTGACTTCATTTCCCAGTTCTAGTAAACATGCTAATTCGCGTCCCCAAGACAAGCATCTCACTTCTGAGTTCAGATCCTGAAATAGATCTGTAAGGGACTCACAGAACCTTCCCACAGGTTGTGTCACCTGGATGCAGTGAGCCACTCTGCACCTCGACATGTGGGACCTGCTCTTAAGGGGCCCTCCCTCCACAGAGGCTCTGCATCCCAGAACCTGCCCTGGGGCACAGGAAGAGTAGGACGTTATGCCTTTTGTTTGTAAAGTGGGGAAAGGCCTCTTGGGAAACAAGGATCCAACAGCGGTTCTCAACCTGTGGGTCGTGGCCCCTGAAAATACATCCTGCATGTCAGGTATTTACATTACGATTCATAACAGTAGCAACATTACAGTTATGAAGTAGCAACGGAAATAATTTTATGGTTGGGGGTCACCACAACATGAGGAACTGTATCAAAGGGTCGCGGCATTAGGAAGGTTGAGAACCACTGGATCTAAAAGACATGACTAGTGGGAAAGTTGGTGAGAAAGCACTTTGAGAACCTAGACTATGGTCCCCTGGAAACCAGCATCCTGGCCGCACCCTGGAGCATCTTCATGGAGAATCTTCATGGACCTTCAGCAGTTCACGTGTCTCCGTTCACAGGCAGTTGTCCAAGGCACGGGACCCACTACAGACATGGCATTCAGTGAGCAGGTATTGAATGAGTGAGTTTTACCATGGTTTTCTATATCGTATAATTCCACACCCACAAAAAGCTTGCACTCTTTTTCTCACAGCTTATCTCTTTAATGACTGTACATTATACATTATGTCTTCATATCAAATAACTTTTAAGAGTCATGTATGTTCACTGGCACAAGTTGAAAAACGGGGGAAAGTATAAAATATTGCTTTGAATTCCTGTTCCTGTCAGTTATTGTTTTCTCGCAGTCCCTCTCTGTGTTTAAAGTTCCTGATGTTTCTCCCTCCGTATATCCTCTTTTAAAAATAAAATGCAAAATAGGCACAACAGAGTATTCTTCTGTCCTTACCTTCACCAGGCCTTCTATTCATGAGTGGTGCATTATCAGCTCGAGGCTTTCTCACCGTTTTCTCAAAGAGAATGTATCTGGAACCCGTTTTAGCCTTTGTTAGTCTCTTGTTGCCATCATAGCTGGTGTGAGATTATTCTTTTTCATCGGGATTCTCTTGTTTGTACTATGCAGTGTGACAGAAATAAAAATCCAAAGGATTTATCATGTTCTAACAAAATAGGGATCTAGACCTAGTCTAGAGAATATTTTTGATAGATATGAATAAAAAATTGCTATAAGCATCAAATAGGGAAGAAAAAAATAAAACATATTTAAAGTGACAGGGATAAATATTAGGCTTCTGCATTGTCAACATCTGGTAACATCTGTAAAAATCAGTATCCAGCTGTGGCTGCTTGCCACAGGTGCATATTGAGCAGTTGAGATGTGGCCTATTCCATGTAAGGCCAACATTACATTTCCATAGATGTTACCAGACTGTTGCAATGCAGAAGCCTGAAATTTATCCTATACTCTTTGACATTTCTGTTTTTGCTTTTTTTGCTTTTCTCTTTCTTGCTTGATGCTTATAAAAATTTTTATTCCTATCTATCAAACACTAGGTCTAGAGCCCTGTTTTGGTAGAAGGTGGTACATTATTCAATCTTTATTTCTATTTATTCCAGTTTCTTTCTTGGATATAACTATAAGAAAAAATTTCTTTCTCTGTCTTTGCAATGCATCATCTACAAATCTCTTTACCTTGTTTTTCTCAGAGAGAACTTTTCAAGTTTGCATCTGCATAACTGATTTGATTTCCTGCAGTGTCAATTCTATTGTCTAGCGCATAAGAAATTTTATTTTGTTTTTATAGTTAGTTTCCTAAAAATTACTCCTCTCAGTCTTATCCAGTCACCTTTGCACATCAAGTATATTTCCAAGTGGCTCTTTTTCTCTGTCCTATACTCTATGTCTTCTTATCTTTCATTGATGATATATTTTATTTCCTGAAAAAAAATTTGATGCCTATTACAGATTATTTTCAAAATTTTTAAGTAAATTTTCCTAGACTGTTTAAATTGACTCATTTTTGAATGAGAAGAGAGAACTGGAAGTATTAGAACTGGCATTTCCCCAGAGACTGAGACAATTGCTTTCCATCAACAGGACTAATTTTTAGTGAGAGGGAGTACTAGTCACAACTGTACCAGTACTGCAGGCATACGTTGGGATGCTTGGTAACCTACCTCCACCTACTGCTCTGTCACTTGAACAATGGTCTGATTTTCTTTTCAGATCTACTGCAGGAAGGTAGGAGACACAGCTGAGAACCCAATTCCTATGATTTACCTGGGTTTTGTACATTGTATATGCTGCACTAAGAGGTCTTCTCCTTGTTCACACAGGAGGTCTCCCCCTCTTAGCCATCACCTTCAAGATGTAGTGCCCGAAGCAAGTCTCTTCTGTTTATTCTCTCAATGCATCATCTCTCCAAGTACCTTCCCTTACCTTTTTAATTGATTTGGAGTCTATGAATAAACACAGAGACATAGTTTCTTATGAATGGAAGTGGGAAACTGTATTGTGGTCATGTCAGAAAGTGCATGCGTAGTATCCCAAGATGTAGACTTTGTGGAAGCCATTTACAAGAAAGAGAAGAATAAAGTTAGTTTAAAGTATATAAATTTTCTCAATTTCCTGCTTGTCTGGCCATCAGTTGCTTTATTCAGGGTGAGTTCAGTGGCCTTTCATCTGGGGAAATTCCATCAAGTTCTGGCAATAGCCTGGTTCTGACTTTAGGATGACTCAAGGCTGTTGTGATCATTTTTTCCATCTTTCTACTTTTTTTTGCTTGGGCATTTTAATAAAAATTGGAAAAGCTACATCATGATTACCAACCAGATGTGGTTTTAATGTTTTATTGTTGGCGTCTCTATAGTACTTAGTATGCTGTAAAATTAGAATCTTACCTCCCTCTATCTGGAGAGGAGAGGGTTGTGGGGGCCCTGATATTCGTAATCCAAATTCATAGTGATAAAGAGGGAAGTCGGTTTTTGTATTGTGTAAAGGGGTGAATTAGCAAAGAACAGCTGATCCCAAGAATATTCTGGGCTACTCAGTCCTGCAAAGGAGCACTTTCTCAGTACCTTCGCAGATAGGACCTGTCAGTAAATAATCAGCAGATTGTTTGTTTGTTTGTTTGTCTGCTCTGCACCACTACTGGTTAAAGTGATGAGGATTCAAAACATTACAGTGTGATCCCTCGTCATGAGTGAGTGCATAGCCAACCTCACTGGAGAGAAAAGATGCATGTAGGATTAAAAGTAATACCACATCTTAAGTGTCCAGTAAATGGGTAAGGTCATAAGTGCATCAGGATGGAAGAGAAGGGCTACCTCACACGACATCCTGATGGGAAGAATGTGTGAGTTAAGTGTGGGCAGTACAGGGGTCCTCAGAGAAGCGTAGGAAGGGTGTTAGAGGGGAACTGTGAGTGAACACGGGGGTGGGAGCGTGTGGAGAACACTCAGAGGACAGGAAGCAGAAAAGTTTGGAAAGTAGACAGGGGCTACATAAAGGAATGGTGATAGGAAAGTTTGGTCACATAGTGAATGGTGGTCATGAATTGAGCCAGATTACAGGCCTATAAATGCCAAGCTAATATGGAGATAATAAATCTCCAGAAGTGTTGAATCATCCTTAAAATGATCCTTAATTTTGGCATTTAGGTTTTACAGTTTTCATTGTAAAGGTTCCTTTGCTGTCTGAGATTTCGGTGGACTTTTTGCTTTTTCTAAAACAAGCATGAAATGAACCAATGTAACATGTGGTCTCCTAGGGTGCTGTTTAATTATTGATTTATGCCACTCCGGGAACTATTTTTTTAAGTTGTACATACTTGTTTAATCTCTATTTAAGGAATCAAATTTTTCAAGGTTTTAAAAATGTTGTCAACTATCAGTAAATCAACACTGAATGAATAAATACATAATCATCATTACCTAGTCCTTTGCTCAGATGACAACCTAATTATAGCACTTACCTCATTGCACTGTGGCTTCTAGTTGAAAACAGGATTCTGAGTCAGAAACAAAATGCTGCCACTCAGGAGGTTAGTTCTTTGATACGTGTGCTTATTGCCATGTGCTGTAGAAACACAAAGGAGGGTGTGACTGGAGTTGTCTAGAAAAATATCGTAGAGCAGTGGACATTGCTGGATTACGTAGGATGAGCAGAAATTCGACAGCCTGGCAAAGGAAGGAGCCTGCACTAGACAGAAGACACATTGAGGTAAAAAGCAATGAATCCTGAAAGACCATGGTATGCTTTAAAAACAAAACAAAACACCAAGCCACTCTGTGTAGCTAAAGTGTCAGATTCATGGGGCGATAGCATGAGAGAGGAGATAAGACAGTATGTAAACAGGTATGTTTACTTGAACAAGTATGTCAGTAAGTTTTAAATGGTTTTCATAATAAATTACAATAGTACTCATATTAAAGAAGACATTACATTTTATAGAAAATATGACATAGGTTTTGGATTAACTACAAATGTAAAGTCCATAATGGGTAATTTATAGAACCTAGAGACCTTATTTCCAGTAGTTCCAAGATCCTAGATGTTAATGTTGTATCACTCAGAATAAGTGGGGTTAGGCTGCAATAACAAACAACCCCAAAGTCTCAGTGGCTTCAAACAACCGATGCAGCATATTCATGGAAAGTTAGCTCTCGCGCTGCCCCATGTTGTCATAATTTCATGACCCAAGCTGATAGACCCGCTGTCTGAAACAGTGCTTGCCTTGTGACAGAGGGGAAAGAAGATTGTGTTAAAGTACAAGCTGGTTTTTAAAGCTCCAACAGGAAGTGACACACATCACCATGCACACCTTTCACTGGCCAAAGCAGTTGCCCAGACAGTCCTGAAGCCGGGACATGCACTGTTCTAGAGGGAGGCAGGGAATATCTGCTCTACCACAATGCCCCATCTGCATCACTAAACCACACCCACACACCATCTCAAAACCTGAGACTTCTTGAATAATTCTTTCATATTTTGTATTTAAAAGTGGTCTTCAAATGAAGGTCCCTAATTGGTTGGTTTGCAAGAGAGATGTTTCTTCTATTAAGTACAAATTTCTCTGTAAAATTCATTTAAAATTGTCAAAGCAGGTCCTCTTCTCCCACCCTTTGCCAGTGTTCAGAGGACGGTTCTGTGCCAGGGCACTGTGCTGGCTGCTTTCAAATACATGATTTCATTTCATTTGCAGAACTATGCAATGTGTGTGTCAGATAAAAAGGCTCTGAGAGGTTAGGTGACTGAGACTACATATAGGGTGGAACAAAAGGATTACAGTTGTTGAGTATGTGAAACAAGGAGTTCATTCTTGTATTATGTATTAATTATTGCATTATTTTCCATAATCCTACTTTTGCCCCACCCTGTAGTTATACCTGTATTAAGATTGTTTATAAGAGACTTATACTATAATGTATCTTATGTTCTTATGAAATTTTTTAAGGGATTTTCAAAATGTCATCCATAAAAGTATTTAAGGGAATAGTTATTTCTAATTAGTTTTGTTTCTATTTAGGATTATTATATACCTTTGAAGGTTAAGTTATGAATGACTGAGAGGCACTTAAAAATAGAATTGCAATTGCCTGGCCGTCTTGGCTCAATGGTTGAGTATCGACCAGCAGGTCACAAATCGATTCACGGTCAGGACACATGCCTGAGTTGCGGGCTCGATCCCCAGTGTAGGGCATGCAGGAAACAGCCAATCAGTGATTCTCTCTTATAATTGATGTTTCTCTCTCTCCCTCTCCCTTTCTCTCTGAAAAAACAAAAACATATATTTAAAAAAAAATAGGATTGCCGTTTACCAAGGAGGGTGCAGTGGTTGATGATTTGTCTTGGGGCCATGTGTACAATGCCTTTTTTCTTTATACATAATAATATAGTGTGTGTGGAAATTATAGTAAACTGTCAGGTTTTTTTTTTTTTACATCCTTCTACTGTTTCCCATGGATTAAAGCCATAATTATAAACCTACTTTGATTGCATTATACTGAAACATTTAGTAGCCCCTTACATTGTCACACTGATCCTTTTAAAATTCCCCCATGGGAAGCTTAAATGAATGGCTTTCATCTCTCGGCCTCGCAGAATTTGACTGTTCTTATGTTCTCTAAACTTTCCTCCTATGACTCGTTGTCATGGTGGAAGTTCCCCTCATTATTAATGCAACCTCATTTCCTTCAGTATCTTTTCTGTGTCACAGTACAACTCGGGATTCTTCCAAGTGAAGCTCTTTTTCATTATATGCCTTGTTGTTTGTGTATGTGTGTAGATGTATGTCGGCATAGATGCATGTATTTACGTGCATATATTTGTAGACCATATATACATTCGTATATATTTGAATGGGATCTTGTCTCCCCCAGGAGTTTTTGTTAATGTTCAGTCATTCTCTTTTCTGTGTACTCATTTAGCTTAAAGTATGAATTAA